>NW_004567104.1:73045768-73052693 GCF_000260355.1 Condylura cristata | reverse complement strand
TTACAGCAACCAGTTTAGAATTGTGTTCACTTTCATTTACTAGTTATAGTTTTTCTTTTCTTTTTTTTTTTTTTTTTTACTTTGCTTTAATTGTTCTTCATTTTGGAGACCACGTGGTGGAAGTCGAGGGAAATTTCTGAGTAAGGAAGACTATTTTTAAAACAACCTCTCCCCGAGACATACCATATTATACAAATCTATGTTTGTACGCACTAGCTCTAAACTCTTAAATCTGGGCATGTGGGACCTCCCTAGTGGCGCATGGGGTCAAGACACAGCACTGTGAAGCTCTCTGCAGCCGTTAAAGCACAAGTGGCGGCTCCCAGCCAGGGAGGTGACTCATGGCATAGCAACTTCTGTCTCCTCCCTGCTACCTTGGACTTGTAAGAGCTGGGGTATAGGAGGGGCCTGGGAGGTGGGTGAGAGGATTCTCCCCCGCCAGAGTGGGGAGCAGAACAGCTCTACTGAAATACACTGCTGAGGGGAGCAGTGGGCAAGAAGGAAAAGTTCTGCGGTGCCGTGTGAGTCACCTCCCTGGCCAGGGATTGAACTCGTGCGGCGGTGGCTGCAGAGAGCTTCTGATGCTGAGACTTAGCCCCTTGCTTCAGCAGGGAGGCAATATTTGAACTGATTCCTACCAATACCGAGTTAGCTGAGAAAAAATATAACTTGGATTCAGTGGCTGTTTGAATCACATATTTCATACCAGAGAACAGATACTTATTTGCTTGACTTTTTTCCCTGATTTTGTCATGGTGTTCCCATCGAGAACTGTGCCATTGCCTGCCTTTCTGTCCCTTGCAGCCCGAGTGATCGATGTATCTAGTGGTAAAGCCCACGTTGCTGAAAGCTGTTTAGAAGAAACAGGCGGCCTGGGAGTAGATATTGTCCTAGATGCTGGAGGTGGGTACTTTACTAAGGCAGCGGCCTACAGTCTGGTGTGTGAAGGACAAAATTTGAGGGAGGAAATACGTACCAAGGAATAATTATTAGCATATTTATTAAATTACTTGGTATTTGTTTTCTATTTAACTTTTCTGGTTCAATTGGAGCTTCTTCATTTTGTTCCCATTATAAGCACTATCTGAGTTAAAAACCATGCTTGCCTTGTAAGGTTTAAGCAGTGGAGTTTAAGCATCTGTGAGAAAGCTAGACACCTGGTCTCCCCCGTGACTCACAGACGGACAGGCTCAGGCCTCAACAGACTCGTCCAGGCCATTCTGCTGGTGTGGCTCCAGTGAGGGGCTGACTCCTGCTGCCACTCTGTGGGAAACATCCACAGAGTGGACGTTCATTTTCACTATCCTGGGACTTTCGTGGTTTCGTGTTTATCTGCTGTCTCGTCTGTCCACATGGGGCATGCATCATGCCTGAAAGGCAGATTGCAGCCCTGCAAAGGCCTCGTCACGTGACGGGTCCCTCTGCGAGGGTCCTATGTGAGCCAGCTGTGCCCATCACATGCTGCTTGCAACCAGTATTTTCAAGATGTGAAATTATCTCAAAAAAGTCTTTCTGCAGAGATGAATGTAGATTGCATTAACACATCAAATGGACATTTTAAAATGGTGGCCACGTGTGACTAACGAGTCTGAGTTTCTTCATCAGAAGTCAGCTTTCCCCAGAGTTTTAAACTGTTGGTATGATGTGTTAACTTGTGACGTTCCCTGGCCTGACTTTCCAGTGCAGATAGATGTTGTAGCTTTAGTTATTTCACATATTAAATCTAGAGTAAATTTTAGACCCATTTTAATGCAAAAAGAAAAAGTATATTTTAAGGTGTCTGATCATCTCTTTGCTGCGTTTTACTAAGGAAAATGCTTCCTGAATAAAAAGAGAACTTGTTTAAAGAATAAATTTTGGCAGGATATTATAAAATATATCTCTTCTCTCTCTTTTTAAAAATCACTCCCTTATAAGTGAGATTATATAGTAAAGATGATGAACCGGCCGTAAAATTACAACTACTGCCACACAAACATGATATCATCACACTTCTTGGCGTTGGAGGTCATTGGGTAACAACAGAAGAAAACTTGCAGGTATTACCAGAAATAATGAAGCATTATTACTGTATCAGAAGGTTACAATTAATGAAGAAGAATGTCAAGGCGGGGGGCACGAGACAGCAAAACTAGCATAAATTCTGAACAATAACCTATTTGTAAAGAAATGTAGCTTTTTAAAAAAAAAAGATTTACTTATTTATGCATACAAGAACTGGGCTGCAGGGGTGAGAGGATTCACCAGAGACATAGTGGGGAGCAGAAGAGGCAGATTGAAATACACTGCTGAGGGGAGCAGCGGGCGGGACGGGAGAGGTCTGCCGCGCCCTCTGGGGCAGCTCCCAGTCTGGGGATCAAACTTGTTTCCGTGGCTGTGGATCGCTTCATAGTGCTGTGCTTTAACCTGTTGCAACACCAGAGAGGGCCCCGAAATGTAGCTTATTTTTTGTTTTAATGTCAAGTTTGAACTGGTTCTTTGGAAGTATTGACTTCTGAGTTTTCTATTAGTATTTCAGAAAGGATTTTTTTCCTTAGTAACAAACATTATTATTGACAAATTCTTAGCAAAAAATTTCTCCATGAGTCAGTCTTCTGATGATTCAAATTGGAATGTACTATATATGTATGCATATGTTTTATCTCCCAAAGTTACACTGCTAGCAGAATTCAGATATTTTTATCATGGTTGACATGCAAATACCATCATTTTCATATGCCAGTCTTTACTGATTCTCTGACATCCTTATGGAGGTGTCTAGTAAGTAGCAGCCAGAAGTCACATGCAGGTGCCCTGCTGCCACTCCATCACCAGGATTCCAGCAGGGCCTTGCTTCTGGCCTGGCAGTTTCAGCATTGTGGACAATGAGCTAGAAAATACTGTAGTTTACATATTGTCGTTAAAGTTTGTGTGCTGATGTTCAATTTGTGTACAGTCAATCAGTCTCCACTGTTAAACTCACGGTAATTGATGAGTCTTTGTGCCTTCTTCCCAAGTTGGACCCTCCAGATAGCCGCTGCCTTTTCCTCAAGGGGGCGTCGGTGGCTTTCCTGAATGATGAAGTGTGGAATTTGTCAAATGTGCAACAGGGGAAGTATCTTTATATCCTTTTTTCTTACTGATCTGAGTTTTGGGTTGAATTTACCTGGAACTCCAATCACTAGTCTTTAATAACAATGATATAAATGATAACATAAAATAAAAAAATAATTTAAATAATGAATAAATAATAATTGGCAGCTGACTTTCACTGAGCATGTCAATGACAGTGTTCCAGGTGCTTGACAAGTGTTAATTTAGTCAAAGATTAAAACAACCCTCTGAGGTGTAAGTACCCTTACTTACAGGTGAAGAAACTGAAGCACAGAGAGGCTTCGCAGAGAACACAGCCAGCATGTGCGGGAGGAGTCCCACTCAGGCAGTCTCACCCATTTCTGAGTGGGAACTGGATCATAAGGTACATGGAAGATTTTGGAGATTACACAGCACCTTGAAAGACTGCATCACTCCCACATGAGGCCCTGTGCGGAAAATGTCAGCGTACTTACCTGCATGGAGGATTGTGTGGGGTGTTTTTAAAAATATTAATGCTACAAAATCTTCATCAATGAACATGGGTTTGAATGGTTTTTTTTTAAAGATTTATTTATTTGTGCATACAGAACTGGGGTACAGGCCAGAGGCTCAGGGGCGGCGAGAGTCTTCACCAGAGACAGAGTAGGGAGCAGAACAGGCAGCTGGACAAAGTACACTGCTGAGGGGAGCAGCGGGCAGGTCAGGAGAGGTCTGCCGCGCCATGTGGTCTCCTCCGGGGCAGGCGGGAATCAAACTCATGCAGAAGCAACTTTAGATTCTCAGTGCTGTGTTTTAACCCGCTGCACCACCAGGGAGGGCCAGGTTTGAATGTTTTTAAGTGGAAGTTTCTTGGCAACAGATCTGGTGGCTGAAGCCGATCATTCCACTTTTGGTAAAAGTAATGGAAAATGAGCCCTCCCTGGTGGCGCAGCAGGTTAGGACGCAGCACTGCAGCTAGCCACAGCCGCTTCAGTGCAAGTTCGATCCCCGACCCTGGAGGTGACCCACATGGCACAGCAGACCTTTCCTGACGCGCTCACTGCTCCCCTCAGCAGTATACTTCATTGATCTGCCTGTTCTGCTCTCCACTCTGTCTCTGGTGGGGCCTCTCACCACCCCTGCACTTCTGGCTTGTACCCCAGTTGTGTGTGAATAAATAAATCTTCTTTAAAGAAAAAAAGAATAGAAAATAGTTTCAGGAGGAAGGGGAGGCCTCTCCAGAAGGGGCCTACTGTTTGTAAGATGGCCCTTTTATTTTCATTTTAAGATTTATTTGTCCATGCACGAGCTGGGGTATAGCCAGAGGTGCACAGGGGAGGGGGCAGAACCGGGAGAGTAAAAAAATCCACCAGAGACAGAGTGGAGAACAGAAGAGGCAGATCCACTGAAGTCCACTGCTGAGGGGAGCAGCGGGTGAGACAGAAGAAGTCTGCTGCGCCCCGTGGGTTACTCCCTGGCCAGGGATCCAACTTGTACTGCAGTGGCTGGGAGAGCTTCATAGTGCTGAGACTTAGCCCCTTGCGCCACCAGGAGGCCCCAAATGGGCCTTTTAAAGGGAGTGTGTCCAGTGAAATGTGTAATACATTGGATAAAAAAGCAGAGTATCTTTGTACATCAGGAAAGAGGCTTGCAGGCCCTGGTATGACCCCATATGTCACACTTTTGTCGTATGTGGTTACATATGTGTGACGTGTGTAAAGATGGGTGCTCTGGGAACGCAGCCAGACAGTTTGGTGCATTCAGGTGGTAGGATTTCAATAGTATACTGCGTGCTGAGTTTTAAAGAATGTCAGAATCAGAACGCCCCCTTAATGTAGTGAATGCATACGTTTAAAGTACTCCTAACTGGATATTATCCTACTAAATTTCGAAAATTAACTAAATTTTTACTTTCCAAAAGAAAGTTTGATTTTAACTTGAAGCAATGTAAATGTCCACCAACACTATAGTTACCAATACTAGCATAGCTGTTTCCCACGACATATAGAGGTAAAATCACATTTTACATCTGAAACGAACAGGATGTTACAGGTTGATCATGACTCAGTTTTTGGAGAAACAATGTCGTGGAATGGTGACCGCAGAGAACACTAGCCTGAAACTAGGCTCCTGGCCCTCCCTGGTGGCGCAGCGGGTTAAAGCACAGCACCGAGAATCTAAAGCCGCTTCCTCATGAGTTCGATTCCCGCTTGTCCCGGAAGCGACCACATGGCGCGGCAGACCTCTCCTGACCCGCCCGCTGCTCCCCTCAGCAGTGTACTTCATCGATCTGCCTGTTCTGTTCCCCACTCTGTCTCTGGTGAAGCCTCTCACCGCCCCTGAGCCTCTGGCATGTACCCCAGTTCTGTATGCACAAATAAATAAATCTTAAAAAAAAACAAAAAAACTAGGCTCCTGTGTCCCCGTGCAGACGCCCCTCGCTCAGCTCCCTGTTGCTGCCTGTGATGTAACACAGAGATCGCTTTCAGTTGAGTGGTCCACTGCCAGGGCTAGCAACTACCTACTCTCAATTTGAACATTGTAATTTCAGTTAGATGGCTGATTTTCTACATTGTACAGTTTTCTGATTTGCTTAGTAGCACATCACACACAGCCTAATTTTCTTGCATACCAAGTTTGAATCTGTAGCTACTTTAGTAAATAAGTGTGCACCTAAAGAGACAGAAGCACTAGTTATTTGTAATTAAAACAGTATCATGTCTAGTGCTGAACTGAACACCTCTTGCCACTCCTTGGGGAGCATAAGCCCGCTTGGTCCACCTTTTGGCCTCAGAAGTCTAGGTTCAGTTATGTCACCACCTCCCTAAAATGAACCCCCCATTTTAGAGGTAAACACGACAGTTTACAGAAGCTCCATAGCTCAAATTTTGAATTTCTGAGTGTGCCACACTTAAAAAGGGGTAGAGGGCGGGGGGCCGACCTGCCTCGCAGCCTGCCTCTCATGGCCGGTTTTCTATGACCTCGCTCCTTCAGTTGCCACCTTAACAGGCCTTCCAGCACGCATCTTAAAGGATGTGATGGAGAAGTTAGCAACCGGTGTCTTTAGGTATGTTCGTTGCCCAAACCACTGTCCTTGTTGATCATCCTCTTCTCGGGGCGGGGGGATGAGGCAGGCAGGGTATCCATGTTTGTTTCGCTTTCGCCATATAGCTATGTGCGGGTGGGTTTTGTTTACATTACATGCTTCCTTTTACTCTTTTTCTCAAAGCGTACCTCGTGATGCACTGGCCGATCTTCCTTAAGACAGAAGTAGCCCGAGTTTCCCCTTCCATCCCATAGCGCACCTGTGGCTTCTCCACTCTTCCCACAGCGAAATAACCCAAGCTCAAGAAGAGGGGGAAGAAAAAGTTTAGAAAGTTTGGACCTGATTCTCAGAAAAGCAGCAGAGAAAGTAGATGGTTTTTCCCCTTTGAAATTTAGCCTGTTGACTCTGGATAAGTCTGATTTATTTAAAGTAATAGAACTGAAATACAGCATTGCCAGCTCCCACCCTCCGCGTTTCTAATAATCTCGTTCTTTCTCAGGCCTCAGCTGGATGACCCCATTCCACTGTATGAGGCGAAGGTTTCCATGGAAGTTGTCCAGAAAAATCAAGGAAGAAAAAAGCAAGTGGTTCAATTTTAACTTTGTTCTCTCTCCGGCCTCAGTTGGACGAACCAGATCCAGTATGTGAAGCCGGAATTTCCTTGGAAATGCTTCAGAAAAATCCAGGAAGATGAAAGCAAGTTGTTCGGGGTTTTGGTCCTGTTTTGTTTGGCGCGTCTCCCGCCGAGGGGAGAGGCCCGGAGTTCCTGGGAGCCGAGAGCGCGCCGCGCGGCCGCAGGAGGGCGCAGCCGCCGCCCCGCGGGCC
>NW_004567104.1:73017942-73044716 GCF_000260355.1 Condylura cristata | reverse complement strand
GCGGTCCCCTAGGGGACGGCCCGGCCCGGCGGCCGGACTCCGGCCTGGAGGCCCCTGCTGGCTGGTCAGTGCGGTCTCGCGGCCCAGCGAGCGGCGTGTGTCTCCCGCCAAGCCTCCCCCTGGCGTGAATTTACCGGCGGGTTTCAGACGTGCACGTCGCGGGGCTGTTCGCGCCCCCACCCCAGGCTGCTGTGAAGTTCAGGCACAAAACTAAAGGGAAACACTCTGATGTACTCATTTGGCCGCGTGTGAACCTCAGGTTTTCGATTCTAATCAAGAAAATGATTTGCTGTGGGAAGAGACGTTTCCTGAAAGAACAACCGTTACTGAATCACCCCAGGTAAGAATCCTTTTTAAATGTCTTTAGGGTGTAATATAAATGAATGCTGCTTGCAGGATTTTACTTGAATAATAGTTGTAGATCACCCTGAGGTGACCTCTACCAGGTGGGGAAGGTGGGGGGCCCAGCAGGCTGCAGTAGTGGTGTTTTTAAAGGCCCAGTGCTAATGGCCAAGAGGTGTGGGGGGGTGCTTCTGCCCCAGTTTTCAACGCAGTTCTCCAGTTAATGATTCCTCCAGCTCCACTCACTCTGGAGTCAGCCCGTCGTGGGGGCTCAGCCGCCTTTTTCCCCCAGTAATCTTCAAAGCAGATCCCCCAAGCTACAGTAGGCGGGGCAGGCACTGAGCCTCTCTGAAGCCACCACACACTGGAGTCCAGCCGGCGGGTGCCCCTCTTGTGGTGGTGGGATAAACGCAGTGTGTCCCCTGGGAAGAGGCTAGGAGAATTCCCCCATGTAAATACGCGGCCTTAACATGATTTTTGGGAAATGGCTCTCCTTTCCTGTGACTTTTTTAGATGTCACCCAGAAGAATTACTAGAATGTAGAGAAGATTGACTTAAATGGTGGGAGAAAAGTTTTGAGGTCAGGAATTACGTAAATATGGACTCTAAAAACTGCCCTACCTCAGTTACCCGCAGGAGACACTTACAAGGTGTCTTTTAAGACAGTTGGAAAGTTTCATTTTGATACCATTGTCAGTAGTTTTCCTTCTAATGATGATCATGAAAATAGTACAGTGACTCTTCACATAAAACAACCAAAGCAGTGAACTCTGCCCTCCACCTGCATCTTTCCCAACTACACAAAATTCTTACCTCCCAGAGATAGTCACAGCCAGCAGTGAGGTTCCTTTCGGGTTCTTGCACTGTGCGTGTAGTGTATTTTCAGTGTTATTTATCATTACAATCCATAAGATGTTGGCTTTTCTGTGATCATGAGTGTTAGCTGGTAAAACTGTAAACTGAACATATTTTCTTGCTACTCTCTGCTAACTTTTGTGCTTATTGTTTTCTGAAAGACTCCACATATATCATTCTCCGAACCTGATACTCCATTCTCAGAAAATACTGAATTACCTGTGGACTGGAGTATTAAAACGCGACTCCTTTTCACCTCTTCTCAACCCTTTACTTGGGCAGATCATTTGAAAGCCCAAGAAGAGGCCCAAGGTCTTGTCCAGCACTGTCGGGCAACAGTGGTTACTCTGCCTCAAAGTATACAGGTATTTCTATTAAAAAATTGCTATGTTTTTAAGTAATATGTGTGTCAGCAGTGTATCAGAGATATTTCTGTCCATTAAGTTTATGTTCTGACATAGAAAGACACAAAGTCTTGGAAAGTTTTGTATTTCCCAAATGGTGCAGGCTCACAAAAGTTTTTGGTTGTTATCAGATTCAGTTATTGCCCATTAAAATCCTGAGATTTAGTGCATGTTGCAGGCATTGTTTACTAAAGCCTTTTGAGAATAAAATACAAGGAAAAGGAATGGGAAGCAATTGCAAAGCTGATTGGTTATTTCACTCATCCTCCTTTTTTTTTAAATTATTACATTTGTTGTCGGACAGCTTCTGAGTCAGCTTATCCGAAATGGCTTTGATGGGTCCTTAAGGTCTCACGAGGCTACAAAGTATCCAAAGCATCCGCCAGGGCTGTGGCCTCATCTGATGCTTGACCAGGGAAGACCCACATCCAACCTCACTGCTCTTGTTGACAAAGTTCAGTTCTTTGAGAACTTAAGTGCTGCCAGTTGGAAGCCATCACAGTCATTACCATATGGGGTTTTCCAAAAATGAGCATTTGGCTTCCTCCAAGCACAGGTTGGATGAATATGCTAGAATGACAGAAAGGACTCTGGAAGCCTGTTTACTCACTAGGCTGCCCGTGCACTGCAGGCTGCGAATCAGCCAGATCAAAGAGAGCACACTGCTGAGGTGTGGGGAGAGGCGCGGAGCTCGTGTCCCTTCTTCAGCTGCCACTCTAACCCACAGCTTCCAGTGTTCAACCTGGAAACTCCTGTTTTATTGATTTCCTTATACAGTAGAGGCTGAGTTTGTTTAGTTTTAATGCACTAATTGCTGCCTAGGTTGTAAATTTATTAGTTACTGAGTTCTAAAATAAATTTAAAGAAATGTTATTGCACTCCTTTCAAGCAACTTACCAACTCAAATGAGGTTGAAAGGGATTACTCAGAAAGGCCTTGGTACATCTTTGTCAAGAAATACTGCTCAGAGCAACTTGTGGATTCACATGGGTTTTTCCTGACTGCTTTTGAAGCAGCATTATGAAGGGAGGAGCAGTAGAACAGTGTTACCCCTCAACACCTAACACACAAACACTCACCTGCATGGTAAGAGTCATTTAGTGACGTAGAAGTCTATTCCATCTGTGTTCGAGTGTTCCTTTTGATTGAAACCTGGCTTAATAGACTGTGATGAGAGATTTTCACAGATAAGAATAAACATTGCTTTAACCCCTGTAGCAATTATTAACACTTTGCTATACAGGAAGCATTAATGATTTTGCAACTAAGTGTGTATGTATTTAGTGCTAAGTGAAATTTTATACTTGTACTAGGGCAAAAGTAACGCCTGCTCTCATCCCTGGATTTTAGGATCCCAAACTATCCACTGAACTCCGATGTGCCTTCCAGCAGAGCCTCATCTACTGGATTCACCCTTCCTTTCCTTGGCTACCCCTGTTTCCTCGTATTGGAGCTGATAGAAAAATGGTTGGAAAGACAAGCCCTTGGGCAAATGATGAAACCCTGCAGCATGATTTAATGAGTGACTGGTATGAGTGTGAAAAACTTATGTAATGCAGTAATTTCATTTTAGCTTTTTCCCCCCATTATTTTATTTGAGATGTGGAAATGTGTAGTAGCACAGGGTCTCTGTGTCCTTCTGAATTATGTTACCTAAATTGCTAATAACCAGAAGTGAAATTGTTGACTTTGCCAGCTGTTGCTTGCTTTTATGCATGAAAGTATATGTACACATAATTCTTTGAAGTTCTTGTCAGTGGCTCTTGTCTCAGAAATTGCCCAGAAAAAAGTCAGCATGAATTATCAATTAAATTTTGTTTAAAGAAACAGTGATGTTTCAGTTGTAGATACGTTAAGTATTCAAAAGTCCTTAGTTTCATGACAATTTCATCCCTTGAAGGCCAAGTTGTATATAATAAAACCGTTAATATTTATGTTGTTTTAAAGCACATAGCTGAATAACAAACTGAATTAAACAAATTTACATCTTAGATATTGAGTGAAATGTTTAATATCATCTAAAGAAAAGTTTTTTGCTTCATAGGTCTGTGAGCTTTACTTCTCTGTATAATCTGCTGAAGACAAGACTTTGCCCCTATTTCTACGTCTGTACATACCAGTTCACTGTCCTGTTCCGTGCAGCAGGATTAGCAGGAAATGATGTAATCACCGCTCTCATCTCACCTACAACTAGAGGTATAAGAGAAGCTATGAAAAATGAAGGTAAAGCAATAGGTTTATAGGTTTATTTTTTCAAAGATTTTATTTACTTATGCACACAGAACTGGGGTACAGGCCAGAGGTGAGGGGCGGTGAGAGGATTCACCACAGACAGAGTGGGGGGCAGAACAGGCAGGTCAAGGAAGTACACTGCTGAGGGGAACAGCTGGCGGGTCAGGAGAGGTCTGCCGCGCCCTGTGGGTCACCTCCGAGGCGGGGTATTGAACTGTCACTGATGCGGCTGCAGCCAGCTTGCAAAGCCACGCTTTAACGGGTTGCACCACCAGGGAGGGCCGTAAACCAAAAGGTTTAAAGTGAGAACACTATATAGAAAACACTTTCCTTCAAAGAGAAAATTTTTATTCTTTCACCATTTTTACTTTTATTATTTTATTTAATTTTTTTTTGGGTGTCTAACTCAGTTTTACTTTTTTTTTATTACAAAGTTTATTTTTACATCATTTTGCACATTTTTTTTTTTTGCCATCTCGATTGTAATCCCCGCGGGTACTTTGATTATTTTAATCCTTTCATTCTGATTTTCTTCCTGCAGTTATTTAAGCTGTCCCTTATACTTAGTTTTAAACGAATGGTGGTTCTTTCTCTCATTTGTAAACAGTGGAAAATCACTATCTGAACATAGTCCTCTAGAAATTCTTTGATAATACAAATTATCTGTCCCCTTTTAAATAAACGATTTTCTAACTAGTTGGCTTATATTGGATCATAAAATTTCGTGAACTCAAAACAGCACTTCTTGAAAACTAACAAAAGTAGAATATACTTTATGAGAGTATCACAGGCTGTGAGAGTTTGTGTTGTTTCAAAGTGTGTGTCTGTACTTGCGTGTTACGGGTGGCTAATAGGAAAGCTTGAACACTATAGCTTTTGTTTTTCAAGTGTAAAAGTCACTCATTTTGAAATCCCTTACTCTCTGCAAGTAGGACACACCTGTTAAATTCTTTAAGGTTAAAAGCTCAGCTACTTTTTTCTTTTCTCATGAAGGTATTGAATTTTCTCTGCCTTTATTAAAAGAAAATGGCCATAAGGAAAAGAAAGCACCTGGAACAAGCTGGAAACACGGAGAGTATGTGATTCAAGTAATCTTTTACATCATCCATTGACGTATGAGTAGTAGTAGTTTGTAGAGGAAACAGCTTTGTGAAATGGAACTCTAACGATAGTAATTTCCTAGGGAGCAAGCACTTAGTGATGAAGATGAAGAAGAAAGCTTTTCCTGGCTGGAAGAGATGGGTGTGCAAGATAAAATTAAAAAACCAGACATACTCTCCATCAAGCTGTATCCTTTCAGTTCCACATGTTCAGTCCACATGTTGCGTGGCTCCGTCCAGTGTTGTCTCTCCTGGCTGACTCGTTCCATCCATGGTGACACAGGTGGCAGGAGTCAGATCCCATTGTATCTGAGCCTTATCTACCTGACCCCTCATCTGTATCTGGACATTCCTGTTGTCTCCACAGTAGGGTGTTGTAAACAGGGCTGCGGTGAACTTAGGAATATGTGTTTACCTTTAAGTTAGTGTTTTTGTATTTGGGTAGGTACCTAGAATTGCTGTTTTTCCACTATCTTTGAGGACCATCCCACTGGTTTCTGTACCTGGCCAGTCTACACTTCCAGCAGTGTAAGAGAGTCCTTTTTCTCCATGTCCTTACCAACAATTGTTGACAACTAGTTTTTGACAGGAGAAATTTTTGTTAGTTTTTCAATCAGTAAATTCATCAAAGAAATTGTTAATTTAAACGTGTTTTACAGTCGCAATGACGAGGTAGGTTGACGAGCATTTCCAGTTTGAAATGGAGGGGCAGGTGTCCCAGGAGACTCAGCTCAGTTGCTCTTCCTATTGGTGTGGGATTTGTATCCGCAGTTTCCTTGATTGTTACCTTCAGGCGAAAAGAGAAACATGAAGTGCAAATGGATCACAGACCTGAGTCGGTTGTGTTGGTGAAAGGGATGAACACGTTTACATTGCTGAATTTTTTGATCAACTGTAAAAGTTTAATTGCTACCTCGGGTGCACAGGCAGGACTCCCACCAACCCTCCTGTCCCCTGGAGCATTCCGAGGCGCCACAATGCAAATGCTTAAGGTAAGTATTCTAAGGAGGCTGACAGTTTTGAAGTACTTTTCTACTGTTATGTAAGATCAAATTTATTTTAGAACTCTTGGCATCTTCACTTGTAGCATAGTTTTGCTTTCCTGTGAAAATTCCGATGTATTATCAGAGGACTTAGATACTTGGATTATATGGAAACAGTTTCCCTTCAGTCACTTCCAAACAAGACACTTTTTCCTTTTGACAGATGCAAACTTTCCTTGTCTCTTTAATGAGCGAACATAGCCAGTAACGTAATGTGAATCTCAAAACCTGGATCATTAATCAATGAAGATTAACTTTACATCCATATTGCTAAGAAAAGTCTAAGTGGAACCAATTGTTTTTCCAATATTCTGCATGCTAAATGGGCAGCCCCTCACACTATTTGGAGAGGCTGCTGGAGAGAATTCAGTATCTTTGTATTTACGTAATCTTTTGATGTCTTAGGAAACTATTTTGTTCCTATTAGAGAGTAGAAAACCCAAATGAAACATTACTGAACATTTTAGCTAAGACATTATTTCCTCATTCATTTTATTTCGAAGGCAAGAAGTGTAAATGTGAAGACCCAAGCTCTTTCTGGATACAGAGACCAATTTAGTTTGGAAATTACAGGCCCAGTCATGCCTCATTCTCTACATTCTGTGGTGACATTACTCAGATCTTCACAAAATGGGTCATTTTCTGCAGGACTGTATACACATGAACCAACTGCTGTATTTAATATCAGCCCACCCGTAGATAAAGTTCTAAATAAGGTAAGTAAATGGTCATAAGCAGATTTAGTTCTAATGTCCTCAAACTATCTGGAAGAAATAGGTCTTAAAGAACTAAACTGTTACTGTCCCTTGTAATCAAGAGGAAGGGATATGTCTGTAAAGGACTGAGTCAATTTTATGAGCTAAGGATATAGTATTCAACAACAAAGAACTGCCAAAAGAAAAGCCACATCCTAATTTCATTGTCCTCTCAAATCCTTAACCCCTACCCCATTTTAAGTTATGGTTAATTTTTGAAATTTTCATTAAGACTGTAATTAATGCTGCCACAAAGCAGATATTCTTAGGGTCAGCTTCTTCTGATAAGCATTACTACCTCTTACCGTATTAAAAAAAAAAAAAGCCATTTTGCTGAAGTCCACATGGTAGTTATTAAAATCTGTTCAAATGCTTTATTGACTTGTAATACAAATTTTTACAGGAGACAGTTCATGAGGAGCTTGCCAGCTGTGGGTTGCACCCCAAGACACTAGATCAACTCAGTCAAATACCAACACTGGGAAAATCATCTTTACGACACGTGGAAATGAGTGACTACCGTTATAGTTGGAGACCCTGAACACCACAGTAAGCCTAAAAGGAATCTTTGAGGAAAAAAAGCCTTCTAAGCAAGGAAATTCAAGATTCTTACTCCTTTGGCTTTAAAGTTCATTTTGGAATTTAAAAAGAACAGAACTTTAAAGTATTCAAATGTTCATAAATCTTTGACATGCACTAAGCAATCGGTTATAAATTTTTAAACATTTTTACTATTTTTCAGATTAGAGCTAAAATAACTTTCCTTTGAAGCCTTCAAGTGCCTTGAAAATTCTACCTCCCTCTAGTGATAAACTGCACTAAAAATTGACTGTCAGCATTTCCTTGCAAATGGCAAGTTGAGGCTTGACCTAGTAGCAAGCACCTCATATTATCAGGGAGAACTATTTACCAGTTTTCCAATTATTAAAGGTTGTAGGTACTTCTAAACCTTGTTCCTTTCTTCTCGATATACTAAAATTTGGCTTTATACTTGCATGTTAATTTGGGTAAAGGTTTTTGCATTCTGTATAATAGTGCTGGGGTTAAAAGTATGCTCAGCTGTCACGGAAAAGTAAGCTTAAATGTTCCTGTAGGGGTGTGTGTCTCTGTGCGTGTGTGTGTGTGTGTGTGTGTGTGTGTGTGTGTGTGTGTATAATGTTCTTAAATAAAAGTGCTTAGAAATCTAAACATTGGGTAAAGAAGTAGTATCTAGTGAAAAAGTGTGTGTTCACTTTGTAATCAAAAAATAAACCACCACATTTATTCCAGAGAAGTTTATATTTGGGCCTTAAGCTTTTGAAAATAAAGTTTAGAGACATAGCATATGAATACCACTGTAATACACATGAAATTTTCTATTAGACCCTAAAAATTAACATAAACTTAAACTTTCTCATAGTCAACAAAATAGTGGCTGGGTGCCAATTTTATTAGATAAGTTGGTTACAGCATTTTAATTTTACGTCTATCTAGGTGTAGCTGAAATTCAAAATGCACATCAAAGTAGAACTATATCACAACTCAATGCCATACTAAATGTACTTGGCCTCTGCAGTAGAATTCTATTCGGACTTGATTTTAACTCCCTTCTCATGGCCCCAGTGGCTTTCACGGGAATGCAGGACTTAGTGCTGATCATCACACAACATAACCACTTTTTTTAGTAACCTCTACAAAATTTTAAGGGGAGATGGTGGCATAAGCCCTGTGGAACAGATCTTGCTTTATTTCCTCAATAACACTGGCCCAGTATCTGTCCAGCAGAACCCATTGTGAACTAGTACTAGTACAAGGTGCACAGCCCTTCACTGATTACAGGCAAGTGTTACAGCAGCCTAGCCATAAGGAAGGGGAGTTACATCATAGTACAAAATACAGTATAAAAGCGTTATTTAACATTCCACACTGAAGATTACGGATGCCTTCAAACAATCGTTTGGATGTTAGCCACTTAAACAAATACATCACTAAGGTAAACAATATAAACATACCAAAACCCTGTATGGTTAAATACAATTTCCATGGTACAAAAATCAAAGCCTGGAGATGTTTGTACAGATTGCTTTTTACACAATGTCTTAAATTGCCAAATATTTACAACATTAAAGAGGAAATACATTTTGATGCAGAGTAAAATTATCTGAAATGATTAATATAAAACCTCAATCTATCTACGTGAGGCACTCCTGAAGCAAGTGGCATTAGCCATGAGGTCCTTTGGTACAAGGCCCATTGCTTGAAGAACCACAGTAGCTGCTGTGGCTTTAGCATGCTTCTTATTAGGGCTGGCAAAGCTGGGCTGGTAAGCGCTTCCATTTATCAATACCTATTCAAGAAAAACATACAATTGGGCTGGTAAGGGCTTCCATTTCTCAATACCTATTCAAGAAAAACATACAATAAGAACAGCATCAAACTTTAATATCTATTAGCTTTGTATCTTTTTACTAAAAGCTAGAAAAATAACTTATAAAAATTTAAAACCCATCCTAAAAATCTCAACCCAGGAGCAAATCAGTTGGGTAAAGGGACTGCAAAAAACCTGATAAAAGTATGAATTTATTCCCCATTCCACTAGAACATAACATATTGCTCATCAGATTTTTGCCCACATCCTTCTCCAAAATTTTAGATCACATTAAAGCACACTACAGTGCCTTTGGTAAACCCCGCCACTCTATCCATACTTAACAGCCAACCCCCAGCCCACAATATATTCTATGACATAGATGCTTATGCCTCACCCTCTAATATTAAGTCAAATTAATACATAAGTAAGTGCAGAAATTCATATTTACCCTAAAGAGAAAATGTTTGCGATGATCAGGGCCACTATCATGGACCAAGAGAAATTCAGGTGGTTGCCACCTTCTTTTATTACAGATTTCCATTAAAGCAGACACCGGATGTTTGCCTGCAGAAACAAAATCATCAGTTATAAATTACTTCTACCATCTCGGGTGGCAAACTCAAGGTGTGAGTGGGTCAAGAAGAAAGTTTAACTATTCTCACCTGACAGATCTTTCATTGCAGCAGAGAAGTTACCAGACCTCTTTTGTGCTCTTTCCCCTACTGCAACAAGACCTTAAAGAAAGAAGGACAATGTTCACTGGGTAAATATCAAAGCATTTTCAATTATAATGTAGCACAACAAAAATACCAGTTTTGATTTCTGTACCTATTATGCTATATATTTGACACATACGTATTTCATATTCAAAAACTCCTTAATATTTATTTATACAAAAACTTAATATGAATATATAAACTCATAATTATCAACAATTCCAGTTCTATTTATGTTTAAAAAGTAATGGCTATCTACTGCTAGTAATTCCTAAAGACCTTCCATTTCATAGAAATGTTACACTCCCAAAAAGTAAGGATTTTTGACTACCAAAAAAAAAGGGAGAAAGACTGTCTCTAAAGATGAATGGGTTGGCTTTTTCCCCAGTAAACAAGCACGTCTATCCAAAAAAAAAAAAAAAGATTTCAAAAGACAAACATGACATCACTACATAACCTCCCTTTGCAAAGGGGTTTAGTAATATTTCCCTCCAACTTCCATTTAACCTAAAGGGAATTCTTCAACCAATCCTTTAATTCTTTTAGTATGCTTGTTACCAAGCCATGTTGCCCAATTCCAAACAGTATCTTACATGGAATTAAAGCATTGCACAATTATTTTCTTGTAATATTAACCATGTTTTAATTGTGACATAATCACACCACAAATTATTAGCACTAAATTAATTCCACATAATAGGGCAACTCTCCTGTTACTTCCAGTCTATATTTGTATATCATTTGAACAAATTCTTCCCAATCTGAACAACACAGCATTCTGTATGAATGACAATACAGAAAATCTGATGCAAAACATTTTAAAAAAACTTATTCGGTCAGTGTATTGGCTTACCAATTCATTAGGACAGGAAAACTTAACTATAATAATAACTTCAGGTTAACTTTATGTTTGAAATTGAACTCGGTGCGCCAGGAACACCATATGACTCTACTCAGACTCCAAGGAAAGAAATTACTTAAAAGCTACAGCAGGCTATAGATGGGTAGTAAGTACATACTAAACACTTAGCAACTGAACGGAAGCTACCCAGATTGAATATGAAAAGAGGAACATGCAAAATGGGTCTCTAAAGACAAAATACTCTTGGGAAATAGGAAAAATACTTGAAATAAATTATCTAAGAAAGGAAAAATAAATCCTAGAAATAAAACCAAACATGTTCCCTGTCAAGAGAAAACTCTTCCATTTTATAAATATTTTAATCGTGCAAATTTTCCTATTTCACAAGACCCAAGTTTCCTTCCAAAAGCTCAAATTATTGTCTGCATAAACTACTGGAAATGGGTTCAATATATTTCACTAACAGCTATAGGTATACAGAAGTATCTTCAATACAGGATTACTGACATCACACAACTTTTAGTAATGAAGCCCTAAATATTTATAGAAGCTCGACAAACATTCCAGAAAAACCTCTTACCTTTTCGGTCTGTCTTAAAATCAACTAAAATAGGCTCCTTATTTCCTTCTTTGTTTTTTCCTAATCCTTCTCCTTCTCTCCAACCCATTTTTCTCATCAAAACGGCTCCCATTCCTCCAGTTACCGGGGCTGCTCTTAAAAACTGATCCTATCCAAGAAAGAAAGGTAAAAGATCCCCATTTTACAATTAGAATTTGACCACAAACTCAGTGTTAATGTTGAAAAAAAAATCTTATTTTAACTTCTAAATCTGTGTTAATTATTATTACAGTTAAATTTAAATGCTATACATATATACATACTGTACTGTGTGTGTTCTGGTTATTTTCGCATTAACAAAAGTCGAATAAAGGCAGTTTTAAAACAGTAGCCCTCATACCCCCCCTCCAAAAATAAAAAATTAGAACACTCCTGTTTTCGTCCACTATTTAGGTTCACTGGTATCTCTTCTTAGCTTGCAAAATAAAAAGAAGGCAATGTTAAAACAGTCAATAATAATGTCCCAGGTGTACCTAGTTTCATGAATAAAGCCCGGAAATCATTTAGAAATAGTTTGAACACTGAAGCAGCATAATGTTATCACCCAGTTTTCTTCCCCATTCTGCCATAAAGTATACTTTACTAAGAAAATCCCTATGAAGCAAAAAAGATAACTCTAAAATAAAGTTACACAAGAATTAATGGAAGACAACCACACAAAAATGCCCTGTAATTATACCAAACTGAACTTGAATTCTTTTAAAACCTAGCTTGTTGTTAAAAGACTTTTAAAAAACTCCTTAAATGTTTACATACCTAGGCCTCGGTAGCAGCAGTGTTGTGAATAGTAGGGCTGGCACTGACCGGGGCAAGAAGACAGCTACAAGGATTTGGCCCTGAAACAAGTTTCCATACAGAGGGGTGAAAGTTCACAGGTTATTCTGTGAACAGTCATCTCTCTTGTATCCAACCCACTGAACCATAATTTCCATCAAAGCAGCAAACCACTTAATGTCGTTAAGATGCACAGCTACATAGATGAGCACAAGTCTCAACAGTCTCGTCATTTTACACTTTCTGGTACAGGATCCCTCTGCAAAGGGCATCCATATATGTAACTATTGCATTCTACTGATGATCTTTATGGCTGGTTTGTTTTTTTGTTTTTTTAATTGTATCATCTCCAAATCATGCTTTATTTTCCTTTGTCGTTAAAATTTTAGATTTACACTCTCTGGTAGATATATAGCAAAATTCATTAACTTATCAATAGGAAGAGAGTCAAACATTTTGGTAGCTTCTGAGTAGTATGCATTAATTTCCTGTATTGATAAGTTAATGTTGAATTATTTGAATCTTGTTCTTCCATAGTAGTAAAGTGTATAATCTTATTTCCCAGTTTTTTAATTATATACTGGGGAGAAAACAAGCCAATAATGTGTGGCCAGACATTAAGTTCACCAAGGTGCTCTGATGGAAGGAGGCAGCTGTGGAGGTAAAAACATACCCCTGGTTCAGTTCCTTTTTTTGGTGCAGGCCATGCAGTGTAGATGTATATAAAGAGAAAAGTTAGCTGATGCTTGGGTATCAACTGCCTTGATGCTACACACCTAGGATGACTTTTACTTACTTCCAGGTTCATCCGCCCCTCTTTTCCAGGCAACACTCCTAAAAAAAAGGGCAACTGTGCAGAGTACAATACAAATCCTCAAATAACCCAGGTGTCCAACTTTTGTTTACATTTTCTAGCATCTCCATCTGTTTCTTCACCCCAATGTGTATACAGTTCACCAAAAAAGCTAACAAATTTACAACAGTGAACAATATTTATCAGGTCATATCCAAGTCATTTCATTTTAGAAAATAAAGATCCTTTTAAATTAACCATTTAAAAATGTTTTTCTGACAAAAGATATAGTCTCATCTGAGAATATACTACACAAGCTAAAATGAATATGGAGAATGCTGGCATTCCATGTGATCTTTAATATATGAAGGGGATGTTGGGCTACTTATGATCATTGTTAAGTTTTCTAAACACAGGGAGATTTGTGAGACTTAACAATGAAATACTCAGTTTTCAGTTGCCAAATGACTTTTCCATATGCTCATTTTTGTAATAACATGTTCCTTCCTTAATCGGTAATATTCTTTCCTAATTCCACAAATAGAAGTTTTCCTGAAAGCACTGCCTTCTTTTGTAATTATTTTAAGATTTGATCTGGTGAACATAACTTTCTCTCATAGTATAAAAAATTATTTACATTTAAAACGTGAACTTGGAAATCTATGCTTCTAAGACTGACTTTAAAAAAAGTTTACAGGGACACTATTATATCACTGAGAGATTTGTTTTGTGTTTTTAGTTTGAAAAAGGTGTTATGGACCAGCACTTACAGAAATGAAAACCAAAGCTGTGTAAGAAAATCCTCTTCAAATAACCCACAAATTCCCATCTAATAATCAACATGACTAGTTATGCCTAAACACCCATAAAGTTTCAAGTCTAAAATCCCTGGTGGAGTATTCCCTCAATTTCTAAACAGTATTAAAAGGCATTAAAGTATTAAATTTGTTAAATCAATTTTACACTGATATTTCTTCCAAAGGATGCAAGCCATTTTTTTTAAATACATGAATTCATTTTCATAAGCTAAGTGCTGTAATGTAAATTAGTAAAAAATTATTGCAAACCTTAAAATATTTTCCTACATTTTCATCCACTTACTCAGCAACACCCTTAGCAAATAACATATTGTTTACTTTTGATGAACTTGGCCATGTATTTATATACACATAATTAGTACAACTATTTCCAAAACCCAAGTGGCAACAAGCAAAGTGAGAATATAGCTTTATATTAATTTGTTAATAAGACGGTTACCAGAAGGAATGCCATCAGAACTGAAATAAATGTTATGAGATTAAAAGGTCCAAAGCAACTAATGTGTCTCATTTTTCACAAATTCTATTCAATCACTGGCACTTGTGGCAATTCTCTACAAATACCAATCAAATGACTGCCAACCTGTAAGGCAGTAATAAGAACATGTCTCCGTAAGACACCCAGAGACTAAAATTCCAAGTAATTACTTGCCCATCGCAAAAGGAGTCAGGAGCACAGCAGGACAAAGAAACCTTCCCAAATCCACTAGACCACGCAGCCTCCCAGTGTCCGCACTGCTATGCTGCCAGCACTCCTGAAACAAATTCCCCATCACCCACCCAACCAAGGCACATTCCATTCCTTCACCAGAATGTATTCTTCAGAAAGCCCTTCTTAACCACCTAAGACTCCCCCAACAATGAGGCAGTCGTAGGTGGAGTTCACAGGTTATCACTGCAGGGATCTGAAACCAGGTGCACCTATATCTTCACAGCTCAAGTCGTCCATCCTCTCACTTGAATTTAGGTCTTACATAACCTAGTTTTTCATGAAGTCAGTGGTTCTCAAATTGAGCCTGTGGATCACCAGAGGCCACCAGGGCCTGAATGGTGGTCCACAGATAGTATTTTCCATTCCCAACCCACCCATGTCACCACCCCCAACCTGTGCCCCTGCAGTCCTCCCCCCCAGCCTTGCAGTCCGTACACGGCAAGATCACCACATGCAGGGCTAATACTGGGGTTGCCCAACAACGCGCTGTAACCACAGCTGACAAGCACAGGGAACCTGAGGCTGAAGATGACAGGAGGGATGGGGAATGGGGCCTAGGGAGCTTGAAGGAGGGCACAGGCACTAAGGAAGGGGAAAGGGCAGAGGAATGGAAAATTAGGGTAGTAAAGGGCTCTGGGATCAGTGATCCACCAAAAATAAACCTGTAATAAAGCATCCCATGAGAAAATATTTGAGAACCACTGCTTTGAAATCATTAGATTAGTAGTTCAACTGGAGTTGTGGCATGTTCTGAACAGCACCTGGATTCTGTTAACATCCAAAACACATTTTAAAAAGACCACCCCCACAAAAACAAGCAACAAAAATAACTCAGGATATAACTGACTGGCTCTTGAGCCATATTTCTATGTTTGCATTGTCTCATGAATCAGGTCCATCTTCAGGGTCCATCCTGGGGTATATACACACAGCAAATTTACTCAAAACTGATTAGAAGTTCTTAGTGCATTTTAATAAAACATTTTCTAAAAAATTTTCACTTAAGATAATTTTGTATGTGCATATGTGGGTACCTTTTTAATCCAGGCTTGGGCACCAGTATTGGCCAACTGTTCTTGTGTCAGAACCTGTACTCCTGTACTTCCTGTGAACTGGCCAGGGATAGAGTTCAACTGAGCCCAGGCATCAATCTGAGGGGGAAAAAAAAAAAAGTTCAGGACTAACTACAACTAAAATTACTTATCTAGTTAAAACTAAAATTACTTATCTAGTTAATACCACTGGTATTAACAATTTAATGAACTCAATGTAGTGGGGTTTATCTAGT
The DNA here is from genome assembly GCF_000260355.1 of Condylura cristata. NCBI lineage: Eukaryota > Metazoa > Chordata > Mammalia > Eulipotyphla > Talpidae > Condylura > Condylura cristata. Next base: position 73,029,053 of record NW_004567104.1, on the reverse strand, counting down.
TCTGAAAAGGCTGAATAGTAAACTTAAATATTAAACTTTTAATATATTACATTTATAAATTTTATTTTCCTAAACATTCCTAAGTTTGACATTCAGCAGGTTCAACTAACAAGACCTTAAATATATCTCTTAACAACGGAAAAGCATAATTATAAAATTCATTCTTTAAAGTATCACACCATCCATTAAATCTACAAAACAGAGTTCATAAAGCAAAGGAAGCCCACCAACTTGTAAAGCAGGGAGAAGACTCAAAAGCCTTGAAAAGTGTCTCATATAACTGCATCCTAATAAATGCTATGACTATGATTAGTAATTAGTTTTTAATCACTTCTTGAGATATTATAAACCCAGAGTAACAAAACAGCAAATTGTTCAAATACATAAAGCAGCTTTCCTTAAAAACAAAAAAGCACACCACCATCAATCACCATCATTGACTGTGACCGTTAAATGTCAAATGTCAAAGAGTTTTATACATCAAATCACAAATTATTACAGGGGCAGGAAATGTTCTTTCGAGAAACAGTTCGAGAAACAGTTCCTGCCACCCAAGACACACAAATCATTTAATGAATGAAATAAGACCCAAATCACTTTTATTTAATAACATTAGCTAGTTCAGTTACTTCTTTAAGTGCCTAAATTTCAGTAATATGTCACAGACTTCAATATGTCACAACCATGCAGTTAGTGAAAATTTCACTTAAAATTGCAACATACCCGTTCCTGAGCTCGATTTAACATGCTCATGGCTTCAAGGTCAAATGCATTCTCACTGAGTCTTTTCTGAGCAAGTGCCCGCTCACTCATTGCTGTAGAGATGTCCACAGGCTAAGAAAGAAAACATAGATAATTATCTCAAATTACAATAGAAACCCTAAATCCCAGAATGTACTCTTCCATTGCTACATATCAAAAACAAAGTGAAGGTTGTATTAATCTTGTGGAGAGAAAACTCAGAAAGGTTAACCTTGAAAAGTAGGTAAGGATTAAGGTAAATCATAAGTTTCGAAAGACAGTAAAGTATGACCCACAATCTATTTCCTACTGTATAAAATTATAACCATAGAAAGTTCCTCTGAGAAGTTAAATATATTCTAGCCTTCACTAATGAAATCATCAACAGTTAACTGGTATGTTTTTTCAAATATCTTGACTATTAATTTTATATACTTAGCAGTTTTCCTTATCTAAATTAACATAACCTTCCAAATCATTATGGTTCTTGTTTAAGCAAGCAGAAATTTTTTCTTCTTTTGGCATTCACTGGTCTAGTTTGATCTTAAAAACTCCAATCTCTTCTATTAATAAATGCACTATTTAAATGCATCTTCAGTTTATATATATATATTAATTTAAGGTACTCTTTAGGGCAAACTCCCTGTCAGACTTTTGAAGGTTCAATCATAAAGGAAAACTGATCAAGTAAGTATTTGATGTTTTTATTTTAAAATTTAAGAGGTCTGGCTGGTTTTTATGAATTCACCAATTCTTACGTTTTTCTTGTAATGACTTTAAGTCTTAGGATTTCTAGTTATTTACCCAAGGAAAATTCATTCTCGGTTTTTACTTTATTCACAGTGATTAATAGATACTGCATGGACATGTAAGTAGTACAGTACAAGTTAACTTGGATTTTTCTTAAAAGCTAAGAGTGCAATATAACTATGTACTTGAAATAACTTCCTTGAGAAAGTTTATCTTTTATGTAAGGATTACTAATCTTCCTTATCTTCACGGTATCACTGTTAACTTGCTGAATCACCTACTAATAATTTCTTTAGCTAAATACTTTCTTCCGTATTTCCTTATATACTGCTTCTTAAAATGAAGGGAAAATAAACTCAATTCACTCTGTAATTTCATTAGAATGTTTATAGATCTTATAAAATGAAAACTTTTCATTTTTATGCAACTTAATAAACTATGCATGCTAATTAGAACATTTTTGGAGTATAGCTAAGTTAGATTCAAAGCACTAAAAAAACTTAACTATATTCAATGTTGACTTTAAATTCTTAGTTTTCTTGAATGCTAGAAATTTAAACAGACCCAGATATTTAGGGTTGAAATTTCCATTCCTTGAGCTTACAACAGATGTTTCCTGAAACCATCAGATAGGATTGCAGATATAATTTCTGAAGACCTACCAAACCTCAATTTTAACCTTGCCAAAATTACTCCAAGTTTCATAACAATCTATAAATTTAAGAGTAGTTAGGTAAAATAACTTATTCTGAAAAGTCTAAACTCAAAAGGAGATATTATGAGTAAGCCAACTCTTCTACAATAAAATTGTCCCAAGTGTAAAGCAAATGAATACACCTACATCATTCTTTGAAGACATTTTGTATTTTCATATTTTTTACTCTTTAAGCCTTCACTTTAAGCAGATAACTGAAATGCCTCATCATGTATTCCCAATATGAAAGTTCATTCCAATTTTAACTTATATTGTATCTTAAATTCACATCTCACTCCAAAATGAATTTTGATATAGTTGGCAACCTTGATATAGACTTTTTACCTAAAACTACAACTGTTTTTCCTGTGGTAAAATACAACTTCAAGTATTCTCCAGCCGACTTACCAAGTAAGATGCAAGTTCATGTCAGAACTGTATTACCAAATAGAAACATGTGACCTAATTTCATATTCATATTTCTTTCTTAAACCTGAATATACTCAAAATAAAATCAGGATTATCTTAACCTCTTAAGTATCCTCAGGTTTGCATCAGAAAGCATTTTGCCAACTTCTCATGAAAACTCAGGATGTGAAATGTGTAAGTCATCAACTATAATCCCCAGAACAATTAAGGACTAAACCAAATGTTACTTATTAGTAAAACTCAAATTATCACAGCTAACCCTTCAGAGGTAACACAGCACCTGTTCAGTACAATTTTCTTTAGTGACAGCTTAATGAGTGCTTGAAAAATGCCTAGTGCAATTAAGGAGCTGATTTTTCAATAGTTAGTAACTACTGTATCGGACTATGGAATGTATATACATTTAACACCTATTAGACCATTCTATATAGTGGAGCTCTTATGTGAAAGTTATCAATAACACTGAAACGTCCTAAAAAAATGGAAAAATGAAAATCGCATCAACATGTCAACTGCATACACAAATGTACTATAGACTATTTAGCTAATGTATCAAGTTTAATTATGACTGCCAGTAACATTCTAACGACCAAGTAGGGGGAATTTTTAATTTCCTTTCCCCTTGGATTTGTCATAAAAGGTGAATCTAAACAAAAGTATCTTGAATTTTAATTCCAGTCATAATTAATAATAAGACTAGCCAAGTTATTTCAAATCTCTACTTCAGCAAGACTACTTCCCTGAATAACCTAGAAAGATGTCAGGGATAATGAAATACATAAATCAGTGGACAACATGTAACATATATTCCGTAACGCAAGTTATCAGTGTTTTATCTGTGTATTTCTCATTCAAAAAAAATCCTAAACAATTTGCATCCCCCTTTTAATGATACCAACTGTTTGCCTATTTAGAACAAGTAGTATTTCTTAAAAAGCTAATAAAATAATTTTTAAAGAGTTGGAGAGAATTGTTAGATGGGGGGTCATTCAAGATAAAGCCCCTATAACATAGAAATTCTTTCTACATAGGTAACTGCAGACACCCTAAAAGATAAAATTTTTTAGTTTAAGTTTGAGCTGTACATAAAACATTTAAAACCACACAGAAAAGTGATATCTACAAAATCAAAACAATACAGAATGCTGTGTTTACTTTTTAAAAGTGATGATTAATCATTTAATTTGTAAAATTATCTAGAGCAACTATTAGTTAACTTACTATACATTTAGTCTAAATGTAACAGTGAAATAAAAGTATAATAGTAAAATAAAATGGATAACCTATTAAAACTGTCAATAAAATTCAGTGCTAATCACCTTGGAGAATCTAAGAATAATTAACAATATTTATATGTAACAAATTCTAGCACTGCCAGACCCTATTGTGTTTAATTTCCAATCAAAAATTTTATCTTTCCCTGAGGACTTAGTCTTCCTAAGCTTCATAAATTTAGAACTTTTTAAGAGAATTTATTTCCATGGACATGTGGACAGATTTTCAATAATAGAAACCAAGCGCACTGCCGGAGACAAAAATCATCTTTACATGTAAGCAAATCCCCTCACACAAGACCTTAATGGAGGTCTTTCTGAACATCTAAATAAAACATTTATAACAGAGTTAAACCCATGGAAATCTTATGAAAAAGATTACACTTAAATCTTCCACCCAATATGCTTTTGCTAACTTTATTACCAAGAATGAATGACCCCAAACAACTTTTAAACTTTAGTTTTCCAGCATTCTTAAGTCACATTCACAGAAACATGGTCAAAATTCTGCAGTCACTTCTTTCTTACTGAGGACGCTGCTGCCTGGTTGCTGTGTAGGAAGACGATGCTATGACAGTAAGGCACAGTCTGACGAGTTGGTATTCCATTTATGTTCACCCATCCATGTCTATCCCCTCATGCTTATGTCAGTTAACACTCATGTATAAGAAAACTGTTGGTATTAAGAATTATTATCAAAGCTAATTTGGTTCTTAGAGACACCAAATCTGTGATCTTTGTGTTTCATAAAATAATTACAAATTCCATTAAAAAAAAAAGACTGATAGGTCAAAAAATACTTTCCTTTTATTCTAGAAAGCCTTTATTTCACAACCCCTTACAGGGAATTACGAGGGTCAATACACCCACATTTTCACCAATAGTGATCCACAAACACTGGTTTAGAGAACATTCAGTAAGTATTCAACTACATTTTACATTGTGAACATTTAATTCTAAGTGTCTTAATAATATTGGTAGATTAAAAAGTACAGAGATGTGAAAGTAAAAAACTCTTGGATTATTTTGTTTAGAATTAAAATTAACCTATATATCTTGTGAATCTAATCATCTAAAAAACTGGAGATTGGACATCAAATAGTTGTATATTCCAAGGGAGACACCTAGTTCATGTGGTGTTCTGAATTTTTTTTTTTCTCCTGCTTTAATAAAAACCTTTTTTTTTTTTTTTAAATTCAAGTACTAACCTTACCCCTGCAATTTCTTTGGAATAATTCCAACTTTTAATTAAAACGTGACAACCATTTTTGATGCAAACAAGGCTGAAGACCAGTGTTACGAATTAAAATGTCTGAATTTTAAATACATAAAACTTTCAATCAAAAAGTATAATCAGGAGTCACTAAGCATTTTCTGCATTTTCAGCTAAAAATAGCTATGGCCACTTCTCAGGAAAACTCCTTTGAAGTTTGTAATTGGGTTCCACTCCACTGGAAAATTTTTCTCATATAAAGACTGTCCCTGTGTCTTGTTCCAACCCTTTGTTGAACTTCTATACTGAAAGAAATTACTAAAAGTATATGTATCAGAACTTCTTAGTTTTGTTCAATTCTCACTGTTTTATAATCAACTACCTGAAAATTTCAGTGGCAAATGTCAATTTAAGCTCTTGAAATGTGCAGAAAGACTGATTTAGGGAATAGCAGCTGAGCTAATCATTTCTAATATACTGGCCAAACCAGCTCTTCCCCCCACCACCCCACCCCCACCCCACTGGTGATGGTATAATTTGCTTCAATTGTTGAACCCCCAGGAATTACAGATCACTACCATGTCTGTAAATTGTACTGCCTGTTACCATGTCCAGCTTCATTATACAAAATGTGCTCCCTTTTAAAATACCGTGCAGGTCACCAAAATAATAATAATAAAAGTGAAAATGTTGCCCATGAATAGCTTAGGGGGAGTGAGGGAAAGCTATCAACAGTTTTCTGATTTGGGTTCTGTTCACTTTCTGATTTTATAACAGGATTTGTTATATTGAAGGTGTTAAGTGGACGATGACTTGGCCAATGAAAGGAACCTGAAGGTGAAGAACACAGGTCTCTCTGACCTAAATATCCCAGAACTACAAGAAAAGTGAGAAAGAAGGCCCCACGTCGCTAGGGTAGCTATTATCTAGTCCAGACCTTGGACAAATATCTGGGATTTGGAAACCAAGGGCAAGAGGTGATCACTAGTCTATGATATCATTAAAACTCCCACCCCCCCTAGTAGTCTCCACCCTCCCAGATCCCCCAAGCGTGATTTTGCACAACAAGTTAAATAAAAGTAAACTGTTTATTAAAAGATACAGCAAAGGTACAGATACAGAGATACATACAAAGATACAGATATATATATATATTTACATATATATACAGTCTTGCTGTTTTCATGTGCACTGTATTTAGCAGCACATTACTTAATCAGGCGGCATTTTAATGGGGTTGTTGTGACACTTGGTGTTATTACTGCGTCATTTTGACAAGATACAACTATAGCCACTTGGAAATTTCAAAGTGTAAATTCCACTTCTCCACTTTTAACAGTAGCAAAAAGGGGAAGGAGAAGGGAAATGGAGTACCAAGGCTGAACATTAGGTTAAACACAAGAATTCAAAAGGGCCAAGGTAGCACAGAGAAGGGGAAATTATTAAAATTGATTGCTATCTGACAAACAACCCAGTATATAATTTAAAAAAAAAAAAAAAAAGCATTTGAGGGCAACCGGCTATGTATCCAAGGTGCTCACAACAGCCTACATGACCTCTTGCAATCCAGTTCTTGTGTTGAACCTGAGGATCTGCCTCTCTCCACTCAATCCCTCCACCCGGTAATTTTGCTACCACCAAAATCTAGAGCTATAGAGCCTTGAAGCAAGACGTGATGCTAAATAGTTGTACCTTGGGCTACCTTCCCACAAGTGCAAGGAGGGCCCAATGTCGGGTAGGGATGTGATAACACTTTTCTCTGCAATTCGATGCTTTTCACTTTGTGGCTTGGTTCCACAAAGTGAATTGCATCGAGTTACTGTCAAATGAGAAGCTGCGGGTTGTTTCATCTGTCGTCTAACCCGGCCCTGCCGTTTAACCCGGCCCTAAGAAGAGTGAAACAGAATCCAAATCAGATATAAAATAACAATAAAATGGCAGATTCAGGTATAAAAAAGGAGAAATACATAATAGACCTCTTACTTACCTCAGAGGGCAAATTGCTGCTGAAAACATTATCATCATCTTTGTTTTCTTCACCATTTTTCTCCACAGGAACCCACTCTCCATAAACACTATCTGCTTCTTTTTTCCGATGCTGAGATCCAGATGACACAGGAAATTCTTTTGTTAATGTCACCTGGCTTTTTGGTGGAGTAGGCTTTGCTGCAGCAATCTAAAAAATAGTTTTAATTAAAAATCAGTATTTTAATCAGTATTTTAATAACCTGAAATAATTTATTCTCACAGTACTTATTCCAAAATTAAACTAAATTCCATTTGAATTCTGTTTAAACAGTTTCCGTAAGTTGTGCTGTGTCTATCAATCCATAAATACTGATACTCACATTCAGATTGAAAAAAATGGGTTTGGGTTCACTGAGCTTAAAGGGATGATGGTAAAAAGGAGGTTCTTCATCCTCTTCATCCGAGACATGAGGCTTGTTCACTATAACATCATCATCTTCTTTACTTTGTGCGATCTGTTTACATTTCTTAAAAAGTAAAAACAAAAGATAAATCTTACACTTTATGTAGAATAACAATTTCTTGAAAGAAGGAAAAAAAAAACCTAACATTGTTTTCAAAAGTAAAATGTGATTAATGATAAATAGGTTAACTGAGCTTATTAGCTACTATTTAAACACACTAACTGGTCAGTCAACAACATTTATTGAGCACCTACTATGTGCAGAGCACTGTACTGGGCACTGTCCAGGAAATACAAAAAAAAAAAAAAAAAAAAAGTAGAAGACATGGTCCCTGCTCCCAAGGAGCTTACAATCTAGTTCAAGAGACGGAATTCATACACGTGAAATTTTTGAAGAACGCTTTTACAGAGCAACACAATTAACAAGTGCAAACTGATATAATACAAACTGAATACATAAGTGCTGAGGGAACAAAAGCTTAAGACAGAATAGAATCAGGCAGAATCTAATAATCAAGGGACAGTCCTTCAAGAGTTCTAAGCCAGATTTTCATGGTTAAGGACAAAGAAAGGGGAGAAAAAGCCACCCTAATCAAGTGGTGGTAAAAAGGTTGAAAAGAAACTTAGTGTAAGGGGTAAAAAGGACTAAAGAGAAAAGCTAAGAACATACAGGAAAACACTAAGTGTTCACAAAGTTTTTTTTAAGATAAGGAGCTTGGATTTGATAAGTGAGCAAGTAGAAGTCTTTAGTAGGTCCTTTAATTTTAAGAGAAGTTGCAATTCATACTATAATAAGTCTAAATGAAGAAACAGATTAAGAAGCTATGTGATACCAAAATATATGGCAAAATAAAAGATATCAAACATTTGTAATTGGGTTAGTAACATGTCTCTCCATAAATGTTTTGCAGTTTAAGTCTTTAAAGGAACAGATCTCAAGAATGGAAAATAAGGCATGATGGAGAGGGTGCAACTGATGAGGTCTGACACATAAAGCAAAATCAATTCCTTCTTGAGAAGCAAAGGAACAGACTCCATTACCTGGCTTTATAAAAGGTCAGAATAAATCTGGGTAGGACTTGCCTCTATACAAGCAATAGAATTTGCCACATCCATTATCAATTGAAAATATTACAACAGGATAAAAAGCTCATTTTGCCAAAAACACAGAGTTTATCAAGCTTGTAATCAAGGGGGAAGAGAATATATTGACAATTGCAGGCTGGCATAAGGCTAGCCAGTAGTAACAAGTTTCAATATACGAAACATTGTGTTATTTCTGGATCCTAGCAGCAATATTTCAGCATCCACCAACCCCCCCAAAATAATAATAAAACAAAGCGAAGAAAAGCCTTAATTGAAAAGATCAATTTTTTTTTTTTTAAAACAAGTGTGTTTAAAATATGTTACTGCCAAAACCCGAACCGCAGGAAGAACTGATAATGGCCGGCCATTATCACCAATGGCTGGTACCAAACAGCCAAAACCCGAAATGTTGATGCGAAAGAAGTTCCTTTCAGGCAATGGCCAGCTATTCTCATTAATTTCCAAGCTCCGGTGGCAAAAGATCATTTCTGAAGATTGTCTGTGTCTTTGCGTATATGCAGTACACTCGTGGCGATCAGTGAACACGTCGTGAATGGAAACGAAACTGTAGGCGAGCTTCTGCGTGTTGCTCACTCAACACCTCCTCCATTCAAACGAACCGTCCCACTCCTCAGTCAGTTTGGCTTCTAAAACTGGAAAGCAAAAGTAATGGGAAGTAACTTTTAGCTAGCGGAGCTTAGCCATCCCGGATAATGGCCTGCTAAACAGAGCTTCTGCCGCTGCCACATCTGTATTTCGGGTTTTGGCCACTCGGTGCCAGCCATTATCAGTTCAGCCCACAATTCGGGTTTTGGCACGCTCCAGAGTCAACATATCTGGAATAACCATTTAAAAATGAAAACAATTCTGTCTCGCTTACCTCTGTTAGTTCTTCTATTGTAGCTCCTCCTGACTTTTTAGCAGCTTTTTCTTCCATTGAAGGTGGAGGTGCAGGCTTTAGGTTTGGTGGTAAAGGAACACCAGCCTTAGCACACATGGCAGCTGCATTAGCTTTGGCTATTTCAAGTAACTGAGCCTTATCTGTAAAAGGAAGAAAATGAACAGTTTTGCTAACGGGCTGAACATTCTGTTTTATATACTAATAAAATGAAAGTTATCAATTTTCTGGTCAAGTCACAACTATGAATACAATCAATTTTCAAATTTTTTAAGTAGATGCCCACCATTTAAATTATGTCAATGTTCAACTTTCCATTCAATTACACAAAATGGCTACATTTAACAACTATAATAACCATTTTGCCAAAGTTTAAGACATATATCTGCCAAAGTCCACTTTATTTCCCAAAATCTCCAAGTCCTTAAATTACTTTCATTCTAATCTGACAATTTTTAAATCATTACAAAACCACATCCTAGTGCCAACTCTTCTAACAACCTTTATGAGAGAATTTAACATCCCTCCCCACTGTGCTCCCTGAACACCTTCCCTATACCACAGTACTTGGGACAATCATCACATTCTGCCCATTTTTGGGCAATTTTACTATTTGGTCGAAGAAGGAACATACTGATATGACTCCTACTGATTTATAATCACTTAGGAATTAAGTACTTTCCCCTATTTTGAAGAAAAAACAAACTCAGACATCTTTTGTTGAACTGAAAGCTATCTCCACTGTTCTCACAGGATCTTTCAACAACCCAATCTGCAAATATCAAATCCACGGGTAAGTTATCTATTACCATTGCTGGTATTTCTGCATTAGTTATTCATCAGTTTGAATCATTTCTATATGCCCTTAGAAAGCAAAATATAGAATTCTTTAAAGATTATTAAAATCACTCCAATCTAAGAAGTTTCTCTTACTTTGCTAATGATCTCCCCCCTTAAATATGCAAAATTGCCTGTTCACCTCCATTTCCTGTTGCACACAATGAACTACCTTCACAAACATTTGACAGCGCTACACTGCCATTTTAACATGTTTAGCCTATTAAAACAAACTCAGTTTGTTACTCTGCCTTTAAATTGGACTTACTTTTCTTTCTTATGGCAAGATGGTTTGCACAAAATAAGACAACATCTAAGTATTAGAAACTTTGTTTCTAACATACTCGGGAAGCAAATCTTTTTAACTCTAATTACAAAGGAACTTATCCCCACTGTTAATACAAGCTGAATACAAAAAGAGGATCTATCCTGAAGAAATAAACCAAAATACACCAACTGACGAAAACAATCAGGAAAAAAATAGGTTTAGATCAATAGTAATTTACAATACTATTATTAAATTTTAAAAAACTCACCCAAGTCTGTCAGGCGTTTAGGTGATCTGCCTCTTTCAGAAGACCTGGATCGCTTACGGCGGACAGGGGATCTACTAAACCTTCTCCTCAAGGGTGTCCGCGATCGTCTTAATCTCACAGGTGATATACTAAAGCTCCGTCTTCTTACAACAGATCTTGATCTTCTCCGACGACTAGGGGTGCGGCTCCTTCGGCTGGGGGTGCGGCTCCTTCGGCTGGGGG
>NW_004567104.1:73014465-73017842 GCF_000260355.1 Condylura cristata | reverse complement strand
GGGGTGCGGCTCCTTCGGCTGGGGGTGCGGCTCCTTCGGCTGGGGGTGCGGCTCCTTCGGCTGGGGGAAACACTAAAGCTCCTCCTTCTGCCCACAGATCGAGATCTTCGTCGACGGCTGGGAGTGTGACTGCGACTCCGACGACTGGGGGTGCGACTTCGACCTCTGACTGTTTTCCGGTTATCCCTAGAGCTTGACCTCTTCCTTTTTCTTTCCCTGGACTTAGATCTGTGCTTTGGAGATCGTTTGCGCTTCTCTTTTGATACAGATCGCCTTCCTCTAGACTTTGACCTTGACCTGCTGCTCCTCCTCCTGCGCCTTGACCGTGACCTTGACCGTGTTTGAGAGCGCTGCGACTTGGACTTAGATGACCTCTTCCTTGCTCTAGAACGAGATTCACTGGTACGTTTCCGTGACTTGTGTTCAGAAGATTTAGAGCGCTTACTTCGAGATCTTAATGAAGAGTCTCTTTTCTTTTCTTTCTCACCTTTGTCCCGGTTCTTATTTTTCTTGCTTTTTTCATGTGGGTCCTTAACTTTCACAAAAATTTCATAATCATCTTTTTCCTCTGAAGAGGATTCTGAAGCTCTTTCTGGTACATTAATGGCAACTGGACTGGCAGCAGATTTATCACGGTCAACTTCGCCTGCAAGTAAAGGTCCTTCAATACCAGCTCTAAGACTTGCAAGGCGTTCCATGTCCTTAGGAAGTAATGGTCTCACTAAATCTGCTTCATTGATATCATCAATACTGGTGGAAATTCCTGAATCACCCACGATCTCTTTGCTAGGGAGAGGTACTTCCTTGTCTTCACCACTTTCTTTAGGGCTGACAGCAACTGTTGAAGTCTGGTCACTCTCTTTCATAGGTAACGGTCCTTCTACATCCTTATGAACAAAATCATTAGCTGGTAAGTCAAGATGAATATCTTTAGCAGGCAAAGGTCCCTCTATGTCAGCTTCACTACCACCACTGGGGCTGGAGGAAATTACCATGTCATGTTCAGTATCTTGAGCAGTTAAAGATACTTCAGCATCATATTTACTAACTGAACTAAGAGCAGATGTCACAAATTCAAAACCCTTACTAGTTCCTAGGGCATCAGTTTGAAGAGGAAGGGTACCAGCAGAAAACAGAGTTCCTCCTACATTAGCTTCACTAACACTAGGGCAGGTATCCAATACTGTACACTGTTTAGTCTCATCAACAGTTAAAATTTTCCCTTCACCAATTTCACCAACAGCATCAGTGCTGGCAGAAGATATTTTATTGTGTTCCATCTCTTTTGCAATTGAATGACTATTTATACTTAGATCTGTATTTACACCTTGTTCACTTTCATATAAGTCATTTTTCAGGTGTCCCTCAGCACGAGGTTCTTCTGAATGCTTCGGAATCTCTTGCATGCCAACCTCTGGGGCAAGGTTTTGATCACCAGACAATAAATTCATTCCCTTCACAACGTGAGATTCCAGCATCACTGGTGTAGCTTCTACAATCATCTCAGTTGCTGTTATTTGTGTATGCTCTGAGACAGTGACAGCAGGCTCCGAAATTGCTACGGCAGATTCTTGGACCAAAACAGATGGTTCTGAAGCAATTGCGGCAGACTGAAGGGTAGACACTGCTGGTTCTGGGACAGGCACAGTAGGCTCCAGGGTAGAAACAGCTGGTACGGGAACAGTAACATGCTCTGGCTCAGCCGTAGCCAGAGGATCCAAGACAGTCTCAGCTGGAGGGCCCAGGGCAGCCACAGCTGGCAGAGCAGGGGCAGTTATGGGCAGTGGTTCTGGGACACTCATGGTTGGGGGCTCTGGAACAGCCCCAGCTGGTGGTTCTGGGGTAGTCCCAGCTGGTAGCTCTGAGGCAGCCATGGCTGACAGCTCTAGAGTGCTCTGTGATTGTTCTGGAATAGTTACTCCTGACTCTAGCATGGGCATAGTCACTTCTGAAGCAACATGTCCTGAAGCTCTCATAGAATCATAGTTTTCTGCTGTCTCTGACCTCATAGAAGACTCTGATGTTAACATAGTGGGTTCAGCTGACATTACAGGAGTTTCAGACACCATATAAATTACTGGACCTTCTCGTACAATCTCATGCTCTTCTGTTACTGCAGCAGATTCTACAGGTGTTGATGTAACTGAAGACTCTGGTTCTAGTGGTGGTTCTGGAACAGTCACAGTACCCTCTGATGCTAGCACTGAAGGCTCTGATGCTGACACTGAATAGTCAGCAGGCACTGCTGAAGGTTCTGAAATCTCACTTTGACTTACAATAGGTTCAGGGAGGGCTGCAGAGTCTTCAGGAGGTAATGCTTGCACCTCAGTAGACCAAGTATTCTCAGCTGTTAATGCTGACTGCTCACTGGGTAATGCTGTACCCTCTGGAGGCTCCTCAGGAGGCAGTGGTGGTGTCATTGGTGGCTCCTCTGGTGGCAATGGTGGCATTGTTGGAGGCTCTTCAGGAGGCAAAGGTGGTACCATATATGCCTCTGTATATGTATCAGTGTAAGAGTCGGTATAAGAATCAGCTGTCATAGACATCATTGAACGATCAGCAGTGTAAGATGACATCATAGACCGGTCAGCTGCAGAGTACGATGACATCATAGACCGGTCAGCTGCAGAGTACGATGACATCATAGACCGGTCGGCACCCATGGACATCATAGAGCGGTCAGCCATTGGGGACATCATGGAGCGCTCATAAGCTGACATCATAGAACGTTCATAAGCTGACATCATAGAGCGTTCAGCCATAGGGGACATCATGGAGCGCTCATAGGCTGACATCATAGAGCGCTCATAGGCTGACATCATAGAGCGCTCAGCCATAGGGGACATCATGGATCGCTCATAGGACATCATAGAGCGTTCATAAGATGACATCATGGAACGTTCTGCAGCATAGGACATCATCATAGAACGTCTAGATGCTAACATCAGGGGTCTAGGTGCTAACCTGTAGGGCCTAGGTGCTATCCTATAGGACCTGGGTGTTATCCTATAGGGTCTAGGTGACATCCTATAGGGATCAGGAGTTAGTCTGTAGGGATCGTGGCCTAATCTATAGGGGTCCTGTCCTAACCTATAAGCATCATGACCTAATCTGTAAGGGTCATGACCTAACCTGTATGGATCCTGAGCTAACCTGTAAGGATCCTGAGCTAACCTGTAGGGATCAGGAGACTTTGAGCCCAGCATAGAAGAATCTTGGGTACTAGAAGCTAGCATCTGGGCATCCATGGTACCAGATGCTAACATCTGAGCATCCATGGTGCCGGAAGCTAACATCTGAGAGTCCATAGTGCCAGATGCTAACATCTGGGAATCCATAGAGCTAGTCGCTAACATCTGGGAGTCCATGGTGCTGGT
>NW_004567104.1:72973861-73014245 GCF_000260355.1 Condylura cristata | reverse complement strand
GCTAACATCTGGGAGTCCATGGAGCTGGTCGCTAACATCTGGGAGTCCATGGAACTGGTCGCTAACATCTGGGAGTCCATGGCGCTAGAGGCTAACATCTGGGAGTCCATGGCGTTGGACGCTAGCATCTGGGAGTCCATGGTGTTGGACGCTAGCATCTGGGAGTCCATGGTGTTGGACGCTAACATATGGGTCTCCATGGTGTTAGAAGCTAACATATGGGATTCTTGGGCCATCAAGGGATCCACTCCTACTGTTACAGAAGTCTCCCCCACTAATGTAGTAGGCAGCTCCTGTGCTACCGTATTATAGGATTCCAGCGCTGTCGTCGAGGGCACCTCCAGGGACTGCGACACGGTCATCGTTGACAGCTCCGTGGTCACCACAGACTGAACAGAGATCTCCAGCGCCACAGTTGCCACAGGCTGCCCTGGCAACTCTGGCGCCCCAGGCTGCCCCGGCAACTCCAACACCCCTGTTGCCAGAGGCTGCCCCAAAAGCTCCAGTGCTCCAGCTGCCCCAGACTGCCCCGAGAACTCCAGTGCCCCAGTTGCCATGAGCTGCCCAGACAACTCCAGTGCCCCAGCTGCCACAGACTGCCCCGACAACTCCAGTGCCCTAGTTACCGAAGGCAGCCCCGGCAACTCTGGCACCCCAGTCACCGAAGGCTGCCCCGGCAACTCCAGCGCTGTCGTTGCCATTGACTGTCCTGGCAACTCCAGCACCATTGCTGCCTCAGGCTGCCCCAGCAACCCTGTGGCCGTTGTCACCTCAGGCTGCCCAGGATGTTCCACCGCCGTCATCCCCACAGGCTGCTCCAATTCTGTCGTCGTCACAGGCTGATCGGTCAACTCCATTGCTACTGTTACCGCCGGCTGCCCTGGCAACTCTACTGTAGACGCAGTCACCGCAGGCAGCCCTGGCAACTCCTGTGCCATCACAGGTGGCTCTGGTACCTCCTGTGGTGGCTCCAACCCCATGGATGATGCTGGAAGCCCTGGCAATTCCTGCGACAACTGTGGCACTGATGTCACAGAGGGCCCCGGCAACTCAGGCACTGCTGTTGCAGGGGGCCCTAGTAACTCAGGCATTGGGGTAGAAAGGGGCCCTGGCAACTCTGACACCGGGGTAGCAGAGGGCCCTGGTAACTCCAGCACTGGAGTCACAGGGGGCACCTGCAACTCCGGCATGGAGGTCGCAGGTGGCCCCGGCAACTCCGTCGCTGAGGCCACCGACGACTCCGGCAACTCCAACGCTGTGCTCTTGGGCAGCTCCAACTCCTGTGGTCTTGTCGAGGATGAATCTGCAATCTCCGATGGTGCTTCTACGGGCTGCTCTGGCAATCTTAGCACTTCAGTTGCAGATGACTCTGGAAAATCCATTATTGTTGATGTGCTTGGCTCAGAATACACCTCAGTAGGTGTCTCTGATGATGTAAGGGTTTCTGATGGCTCTATCACTTTTTTTGCTATGGGAGGCTCTAACATGATCTTTGATGGCTCTGGAGGTGTGCTCTCCAAAGATTTCAACACAGACTTCATCTTAGACTCCACTGACTTTGTTACAACTGGCTCAGATGGCTTCAGGACTACTGTTGTAGTCACTGGTGCTGTGGCAAAGGAATCCAGAATCTTTGTCATGGATGGTTCCTGTGTTACTGCCTCAGACCGCTCTGACTGCACTGAGACTACTGATGTAGATGCTACCGACAGTTCTGCAGTTGTTGCAGTTGGCGCCATAGTTTCTAAGGTGTGTGGCTCCAATACCTCCACGGATACTACAGGAGGTTCTAGCACAACTGCAGAAGACTCAGTGGTCTCAGATAGGTCAAATGCTCTTACGGGATGCTCCAGTGCCATCGGTGAAGGTTCAGAATCAAACTTCAAAAAGGAATCTGATTCTAAATCTATGTTCCCATCATGATGTGATTTCGGCTTTGATTCAGATTCTTCTGGCTGCCTTTTGTACTTTTTTTCCTTTTCTTTCTTCTTTTTCTTCTTTTTATTTTTGTGCTTTTTATGCTTCTTTGACTTTTTGGTAGGAATTTCATCAGTAGGATCTGTTTGTACAGACACACATCTTTTTCTGGAGGCCTCCTTCATGTCTGAAATTAAGGGAAATGAATTGGAATTTTTCTATCGTTCTCCCACAGTACATTTAGTAAGTCATATGAGCCAAGATTTACATTCCATATTAAAACACACAAGTGTAACAATTCTTGCTAAGTAAAGTTACCAAAGAAACTACTACGCATAAAATAATTACTTGAAAACTGATTATCTTTCTAATACTTCATCCAACAAGTAAAGCATGGGTAAAGCTCTTAGTTTTCTCAAGTTTTTAAGAGGTACATTAAGATGCACTTTACTATATTCACCTAAGTATTCTCAATCTCAAATTACCTTTAAACTACTTAGAAATGTTGTGTTACCATCATTACAATTTCTATTAAAAACATCCTCTGCACATAATTTTAGCAATCATGTTTTATAACCCTTATATATACAAGATACAACACAGCACACAAGTTCTGGAACAGACTGCCTGCCTTTGAATCCTAAATCAACCATACTCACTAGATGAGTGAACTTGGCCAAATTACTAATACTGCTCTCCCAGTTAGAGGGTTAAATATACAAAAGATAAATTAAACTTTATTAGTTAAAAAAAAAAAAAAAGTGAACAATGCCGGGCACACAGTAAACCCTCAGTAACTGCTAGTGATTGCTTTTATATAGTATACAAAGGTCTCAACAACAAAGCATCAATAAGGAACTTGAACTTTATCTTATCACACCCATGCTATATACATTGTAATAAAAATGGTATCTTCCTCCCAGTAGTCTAATATTACCAAGGGAAATAATTATTAATTTTCGTTTAGGGATTCTCACAGCCTTTCACATAAAGATTTCAATTTGCCCACCTGAAAAAATAAAGTGATTTCTAACTACTTTCCTCTAATACATGATTAAATTAGATAAACCTTAGTGATTCCAGAAAAGCTGATGACAAATTCAGGTCTTTAAGATCATGGGGGAAAAAGTAACAGATCTAATAGGACCTATGTTATATACTATATACTGAATTACACTTC
Organism: Condylura cristata; assembly: GCF_000260355.1. Lineage (NCBI taxonomy): Eukaryota > Metazoa > Chordata > Mammalia > Eulipotyphla > Talpidae > Condylura > Condylura cristata. The sequence goes on along the minus strand of NW_004567104.1, from coordinate 73,011,148 downwards.
AAGTAAAAGTTCAAAAGTCAGGAATCTAATGGCCAATGCACACAAAAAATTATCAAAAATACCTCAACCCTCCTTTCAAAAACCAAACAAAGACAGTTATTTTTGTAGTTAAACATAGCTCCATTTCCAAACATATGATTTTTAAAAAGCTAAATATTCAAACAATTATTCTACATTCGATGTTATTTTTAAGAATTCAAAAACAAGGTAATTTTCTACACATGGGCCTTAAAATAAAAGTTCTAGGGTTTTAAAATCATTACTGATTTGGCCCAGACACCTGTATCTTCCAAAACTGATGTTTACACAAGTGGTTCAATGAAAACTCGGCATTCAAAATCCCATTACTGAGGCACTACAAGATCTAATCAAATAAAGTCATATTCTACCAGCAAAACAAACATGTGCATAATGCTCACATTTCAATATAACTATTTTTAAACAAGGATTTAAACAGGAAAACCTTTGGTAAATTATCTATCTGATGATTTAAGTCTAAAAAAACATTTTAAATATCCTGCAGTCAAGAAATAACCTATTAACCATTCAGGAAATTTTAAAACAATTTTGGGGATAGCGGATTATCTCCAACTTACCTGGCTTACATCGTAGCTCTGTATCTAAGACCCCAGAAAGTACTTCCTCTATCTTCTGAACTATTTCTTCATTTGGTAGGTTCCTGGCAGAGGCAGCTGCATCACCTGCCTGGTTTCCTTCAATAGGTGTATTTGTTTCACCATTAAGTTGGCCTTCACTCCTTCCACTTGACAAGAAAAGTTATCAAAATGATTAGTATTTTCATGACTCCGCATGACAATCTTACATTGCACATATATCGTTTCTTTATTCTTTCAGATTATATCTCACGTCCTTATATAGGAGTTCCTTAGCATCTTCTCCTTATACTATATTTTCACACAACCCAAAGTTCAAAAATATAAGAGGAAATATCTTAACAGTAAACTTTTAATTAAATACCCCCAGAAATCTAAATTGAAACATATATATTACGGGAGAAAAATTAAGCTCACACCACAAATTCAAAAAGATTTAAGACTTAACGTAGTTTTAAAAAAATCAGCCACCATGAAGCTGCACCTGTGTACAGCTCACACTATGCATCAACCATGTCTAAGCACATAAAAGTTAGCCTCTAACATATTAAAGAAAAAGAGAGTAACCTGTAGCCTCTAGTCAAATTTAGGCCTATCAATTAATAAAGTGCCATAAAGCTTAAAAAGAGAACACACACGTAACTTGTATTAATTCCACAAAAAAACTTGTTCAAAAAAATTCATGTGAAACAAGTGAGAATTCATTTACACAGTTAAGTGAATACATGGCTTAACATTTTCAATTCATGAATTCAAACCAATCTTAGCAGAACATGTCACTTACCTAGCTATTTTTACTACTTCTGCAAAAAGTACAATGTTGTTTTGAAAACGTAAGCATTATCAACGTTTATTTAACTTCAATTTTAGCTAACAAAACAGAGCAAAAACCATTCACTGATAAAAGTATGAATGGTTACCAAAAAAATCAGTACTTAACTAAATGTTACTAATGGTCGTTTGCTTTTCAAATAGTGAATCATATAGTAATGTTTGTTAACTAATAATTAATGTCATATTTCAAAACTCATTTTGTGCTAGCAAAACTAAGATCTGCACTACTATTGATTTTATAAATGAGCAAAAACACACAGAAGACAAAAACCTAGCTGAAGGTCACAACTATTTGATGGTAAAGCTGCTGTTCAAAACCAGAGGCCATAATTAAAGGACACATATATAAAGAAACTTAACTAAGACCATAAACATCAGTTTCCTAGCCAAAACAAATGTACATGAACAATAGGGAAAAGGAAATAAATAAAAAATTTGTTTTTAGACTAATAATGTATTACACATTTTTTAAAAAACTGAAATTTAACCCCAGTAATGGATCACTGTCTACTGTTTAAGACGTTCTTTCTGTACTTTACCTTATTCGAAGGATAAGAAGGTATATCTGTACATAATCACCTTACCAAAAAAGTCATCCATTTTAAAATCAGAAAACTAAGACAATGAGCCAGGTGATGAAAAAGTAATCACCTCAAAACTAACAAGATATTTAATCACAATGAAAAAGGACAAACAATTCAAGTCACCTAAATAACCATTAAGACAGTCCCACAATCAAATCCTATGAAACCTAAGATATGTTGCAAAATACTGATAAAAGAAATGAATTCAAGGTAGAATAAGAGAAAAATCAACACAAAACATGATCACATTTCACAAAATGCGTGCACCTCTATACACAAGAAAAACATGAGCATCAATAACTTAGTGGGACTCCCACTTTTCCCAAGTTTTCAAAACAAAATTCTAAAAAGTGCTCTTTAAAAGACTTAAAAAAGAAAACATTAAGCAAACACAGCTACTTATTAGTTCACAAGACCATTTATTAAAAAGTTATTATTGAAATTATATTCCTCCAGTTCAGGCCCTTCCCCAGCAACCTAAAAATTCCAGCATACAGCCAAATTGTACGAAGCAATGAATGAGCGGATGTATTCCCTACTTAAAAAGACACAACAGCCTGCAAAACCAGTAACTCCGCCATAGACATCACCACCACCAACCCTCGTTTCAACTCGGGTGCTCTTTGGACAAGTTAGTTTTCCGTTGACTTTCAAATTCACGTTGTCACTCTCGCTCTCAACTTTTCAAATACAACTAGCTTCCACATTGCAACTGAAAACAAATATTTCTGTACAACAAAGCAAGTGCGAAAAGCCCACGGCAGCACACGACCCTCCCTGCCCGGGCAACTCTGTCTTGGCCATCTTCGCTCGTGCTCGGTGGCACCCGGGGGAAAGCCCGTAAGGCCTAACAGAAACGGCCAAAGTAGCGCGTTGATGAAATGTGTCAACTGGGACAGAGGTAGCAAAAAAAAAAAAAAAAAAAAAAATTCCAGCCCTCCACACCAAGTCCACACCGCACTCGCTAAATTAGTAAACTACTAGTAAAGCAAAACTGCCGTCCACCTCCGTCTCGAGTATTTCAGCAGTCCTCTGAGCTGCTGCAAACAGCTCGTCTATTAAAAGGCTCCCCGGTGGGAGCTGCTGGAAACTGGGGCCCAAATAATCTATTACGGGCCTCCGACTCGCAAATGGCCCGAAATTTGAAAAAATAAAGCGGATTTAGGATGACCCAAGAAACGGCCGTTAGAGACCCTTTCCGGACCCAGGAACCGGCCGGCGAAATCCGCGGCGGCGGGAGGGGGAGGGGAAAGGCGGCGGCGGAGGTGGAGCTGAAGCGAGCAGGCCCGTCCCTGGTGGACAACCCGGCCTACAGGTAGCGAAAGGGTAGGGAGTGATCAGGCGGGAGAGAAGAATGAGCATCTTAACTCGCTCCTAGAAGAGCCACCGGTTACCTCCGAAAGGGCGAAGTTCCTCGCGGCGAAGGGAGGGAGCGGATGGGGGGGTGGGGGGGGAAGGCCGGAAAATGGATCCCAGGCCCAGGCGGGGCGGTAGCGGGGCCTCAGGCGAGAGACGACGGCGTCTCGGAAAAAGGAGGCCAGGGGTGGCTACCTGGGGCTCTAACGGTACCTTAGCAGCAGAAGAGTCTGGGAAGCGATTACCTGGAAAGCTCCTGTTGAATTTCCCGGAATTTACTGACCACGAAAGACCTAAAAATCTGCTCGATGTTGGTCGCCATGGCGTCCGCTCCGTTCTCTCAACTCCTCCTCGCTAGTCCTCCAGGCTCCCAGCATGCCTCGGGAGGAGGCGCAGCGGCCAATTCCGTCTTCCGCCATCCTGATTGGCTGCTGTGGGAGCGTCCTGCCCGGCACGCTCAGCCGTTGAGCCAATCAGAGAGCACGCCCCCGCTCTCCTCCGCTGTTTCTGAGCGGCTGGGGTAGAGCTGCTGACGTTTGCGCCGCGCACGACTCTGTCCGCCATGTTAGTGACTGACGCAGACGCCATTACAGGAGCAGTCTCGCTTTAGGCGATTATGTGTATTTCAGTTGCCGGCTCCTCATGATGTTTTGGAGAATTAAGAGACTAGCTTTCTCCATTAAGCGCCCGACATTAAAAGGGAGTTTAGAAGGGCAGATTGGTGTTACGCAAAGGGCTTCCAGCATGCCCGGTGGCGCCGACTTTCCTCGGGGAGGAGCATCCGGGAAAGCAATTACCAGCGCCCGCCCCTATAGTGGGGCGAATACGAAGGACACATTTAGCCCCTTCCTTCGCCTACACAACCTACTAGCGGCCTCACTTTGCATTTTAGTAATAGGGTGGAGGCCCACGCCTGGTGTTTTCTAGTCTCGTTTGGAGCCAGGCGTTATCGCGAGACTTTACAGCGGTTGTTGCACAGTTTAGACTCAGCAGCAAAACACTCGCTAAAAGAGCTTCTAGCGTTTTTGGTTTCCCCCTCCTCGGTGCTGGGGAGGCTTTCGGGGAAGAAAGGAGATGTTACGTGGCACCTGATAGCGTACGGTGGTAGTATACAGGCGCAAGGACAGGGAGATTTGCGCCAGAGCATAGAAAGCCGCGCCCGAGGAGGCGGGGCTTTACGGCTCCGGCCAATGGGAGGCCGCGCTGGAGGGCGGGCAGACTTCCGGCGGGCGGGCTCCTGCGGGCCGTGAGGCGCCTCGTGTCGGTGCGTACGCTGTTTTCTCTTCTCAGCAAAGCACGATTATGTCGGGGTCGGGGGCGTCTGATATCGGAAATTGGAGGAAAGCGTAGGAACTAGTTGGGCTGTGGGGATTTTCATCTCATTTTTAAATGCCCTGGGTGGGATCGGCCATGTGCTTTTAACTCGTAACTGAAGTTTGCGGGAGCCCCCTCCCTCTTTCAAAGATGTCCGACACTCGTGTCCTCGCGCTCTGGGCTGAGTTCCCTCGCTGGAGGGGCCCCCAAATTGCCCGGTTCACTCGTTCTGCATCTGGTGCCTCTAGCATGTTTTTGTTCATTTTTGCATTTGGTTGCTACTTGATAGGCTTCACCAAATCTCTTGAAAGGACTTTGTTTACCTGGCTCTCATTCTCTTGTAATTTTCTCAAGTTTGATTAATTTTTCGGTCGTTTATGTAACTCGTGTTGTGGTTACATTTCACCCGCTTCGCACACGTGCCACACCGAGTGCAAAGGTCCCACATCTCCTTTGTCCCTCCTCCCTCTTGTAACTAGGATTATTCCACAGTCTAAGAACTCTTGCGGTGCTTTGCCGTCCATTATATAAGTAATCAGGTGGAATGGCTGAGACCTACTAAGGCTAAACCCGTGAAGGTCAACCAGCTAGTAACAAGCAGAATCTCAACTCAAATCGAGGCACTGTGGCTGTTCCAGGGCCTGCTGCCTGGCCCATGTGCGTTCTCCTTTGGGCTGAGTCTTGATGCTGTTGAATGATCCAGCATAGTAACCAGCACAGCCTGCTTCCTTCCCTTCTCAAACTAAATGTAGTCTTTTCTCGAGATTAAAGATCTGTTTATTTCAAGAACACACTGTGACTCCAATATTTCATAACTCTAAGACTAAAATTTAGTAATTCTTCATATTTTCAGTGATCACCCTCTCTTGGTTTTCCCAGGTGGAATCCAGACACCAGTCTCCTCTTGACTGTGATCTGCAAGCCAGTTGCTTGCGCTAACTGGATTTTGTACTCTAACCTGTAAAAGTGGTAATGATAATAGTGTTTACCTCATAGAAACCTTATGAAGATTAAGTGATGCAATTCATGAAAAGCTTTTACAATAACACCTGGCACAAAGTAAGCACTCAAAGGATTGATGTTAATTCATCAATTTAGCTTTCTGCATTCATTTGTAATCCTAGCACCTCACAGGAAGTACCAGATTTTCTTTTTCCTGTTAATCAGTTACCATCTACATAATTTAATGTCTTCTGAAAATTAGTAAATGTGAAAATTATCTGGCTTCTTTCCTATTAAAACTACTTTCTATCTGTAGAATATTATAATTTAATGAAATATAACAGGTCAGCGTTTACTACTGATGGGTGTCAAAAATTGTACTGATTTTGTTGCTTCAATTTATCCTTTCATGGCCTCCTAAGGTACATATTCTTTAACTTAAGTGAAGACCTCAAAGTACATGTAGTAAGATTTGCTACACACACGGCTAACTTGACTCCAGAGATAGCTGTGGTACCTGTGCTGGTCAGAATAAAATTTAAAAACTAGAATGAGATATGTTTCAGATTTTATTTTTGCATTCTATACAGGTTTTTTAATATATTGCAAAGCTTCTTAAACCAGGAATCAGGAAACTATGGTCCTTGTGCCAAATTTTTCCTATCATATATTTTTGTACAGCTTGACAGATGAGTGATTTTTGCATAGTTAAATGTTTTTATGACAGTGAAAATTGTGAAACTTAAGTAGTTTTATTGAAATAACTGTTTATTCTTTACAAAGCTCTGGTAGCTTCCTGCTGCTTAAAGCAGAGAGAGGCAAATGATGGTCTACAAACCATTGCTTGTATATGTAAGTTTCTACTGGACTTAGCTGCATTCATCCAAATACATGAATGCTACCATGAGTACCCTTTCCAGAACCCCATCTTAACTCTATCAAAGATTCAAGTTACAAAAGTAGACATTTTAGGCCCTCCCTGGTGGCGCAGCGGGTTAAAGCACAGCACTAAGAAGCTTAAGCCACTTCAGCATGAGTTCGATTCCCGCCTGCTCCGGAGGTGACCACATGGCACGGCAGACCTCTCCTGACCCGCCCGCTGCTCCCCTCAGCAGTGTGCTTCGTCGATCTGCCTGTTCTGCTCCTCTCTCTGTCTCTGGTGAATCCTCTCACCCTCCGCATCTCTGGCCTGTACCCCAGTTCGATATGCATAAATAAATAAATCTTTAAAAAAAAAAAAGTAGACATTTTAAATTCAGGGTCTAAATTTAAAACATCCCAATTATACTTAACCAAGATTTGATAACTACCAAACCTAAAGGTGAAACCCAAAGACTGAATGTTCATTGAAGATTTTTGTATTATATTAGGAGCTCAATCAACATTTCAGTCCGTAACCTAACTTGTTAGGCTAGCCTGCTCATTTTTAACACCTCCCTAATTTTTGAATACTGTCATTTTTCTTAAATTATGACTCTTTCACAAGTGAGTAGTTGATTGAAAATAATCATTTGCATGATTACAAATGCCACCTTGAATCACTTGAAATTTGTAATTTCTAAAGTACAGACATTGTAAGCTATCCACTGCAGTTTTCCTTCCATGACACTGACTTTCCTTTTGAATTCCTTTGCAGCAAAGCAATGACAGCCCGGGTGCTTGTAATAGGCAGCGGAGGAAGAGAACACACACTGGCCTGGAAACTTGCACAGTCAAATCATGTCAAGCAAGTTTTGGTTGCTCCAGGAAATGCAGGCACTGCCTCCTGTGAAAAGATTTCAAATACTGGTAATTCGTATTTTTTTTTTAAGATTCATTTATTTATGCATATAGAACCGGGGTACAGGCCAGAGATGCAGAGGGTGAGAGGATTCACCAGAGAGAGAGTGGGGAGCAGAACAGGCAGATCGACGAAGTACACTGCTGAGGGGAGCAGTGGGTGGGTCAGGAGAGGTCTGTCATGCCATGTGGTCTCCTCCAGGGCAGGCGGGAATCGAACTCATGCAGAAGTGGCTTTAACTTCTCAGTGCTGTGCTTTAACTCACTGCACCACCAGGGAGGACCGGTAATTCATATTTTAAAGAGGTGGATGGGGGGAGCAGTTGCACTAATTAGAAGTTACAACCTACCCAAGCAGTTGACCTTATAAAAACCTATCTTTATATGGTCAGGTGCTATTCAGTGCTTTTCTTAACCTTAGAATTAATGTAGTAATTTGCATACTTAAATCTCCAAATGATATGTATTTTTAGCCCTTTCCGTTCACTATGAATTTATCTTAAGTTACTTTAAACCTAACACTGAAAAGGGGGGCCTCCCTGATCGCACAGGGGTTAAAGTCTCAGTGCTATCAAGTTATCACGAGCCAGGAAACTGACCCACATGGTGCAACAGACCTCTTCTGCCTCTCCTGCTGGTCCCCTCAGCAATGGATTTCAGTCGATCTACCCATTCCATTCCCCACTCTGTCTCTGGTGAATCTTCTCACCCCCTGCACCTCTGGTCTGTCCCCATCTTCTATGCATAAATAAGTAAAAATAAATCTTATAAATAGATTGTTGAAAAGTCATAAATATCTCATACAAATGAAAGGCACATACAGGTATTTTGCAAAGTGTCATGGTGTTAAAATCTGACAATAGTAAATCAATAAATACTGGTAATTGTAACGCCATAATTAAATCTTAGACCTGGCTCCTCCACTGATACCAAAAAACGGAGGGGAAGGGAATGTTCAATGCCTGTGCTGTGTTAACCACGTTAGTGGCTTTCCGCAGTGCCGAGAGTAAAGGTCAAACTTGCATAACTGCCTGACAGACCCCTTTGACCTGACCTCTGCCTACTCTTCCAGCCCAATTATTTTATGTCCTTTGTTTTCTTTGCTCTGTCAATGCAGTTCTGCCATTATCCCAAAGAGAGCTGCGTTAAACGTTGTGTTTGTTCCCACGCCTGGTTTGACTGCCTCTTCCTCTAAATAAATCATGTTCGTTTCCATTTCATTTGATTAGAATCATGGCCCAGCCATTGTAATTTTGCTTTGTGTTGTCTGTCGCCTCTTATTTCCCTTACCACCAAACAAAAGCTCTAAACTGGAAGCTACATGAGGGCAAGTAACTTATCTGCCTGTGATTCGCAATGTTACGTACTTTGCCTGCAGCGGCCTCAGAAGCATCCTAAGTGTATAAACCCAACTAAGCTTCACCATGGACACCAAGAGAGATTCTATCTTGTAAACCTCAGAATAAATGTTTAGTGATTGGCATTAAAAGATAAATTCCTGAATATATTCTGATATTTTGTTCATTCATTCACCACTAGTGACCACAAAGTATTTTGTAGCTCTTTGTAAAACTTACTGGGATTTTCATCTAAGTTACGGTAGCAATAGGAAAGAACTTGGCCTACTAGCCAGACCGACTCTGCTCTAGATTTTCTCAGCTGGAGACGTGTTCAATAGAGGAAGCCAAGAGTTAACAGACTTCCCAGAATGTAGTGATTCGTTTTCACCATGACACTTGGTTAACATGGAAGATGTTTTATGAGTAAAGTGAGTGTGTGTCTCCTGTTCACAGCTGTCTCAGCCAGTGACCACATTGCGCTTGCTCAGTTCTGCAGAGATAGCAGCATTGATGTCGTTGTCGTCGGACCTGAAGCGCCTCTGGCTGCGGGTAAAGTTCACTTATATTATTGCAGCAAATGCGATTCCAACAGGACCTTAAAGATCAGCTATTGCAGTTTTTTACAGAGGAGGATTCTGATACTACATTGGGGAAAAGGCTTACCATCTTAAATTACATTTAAGAAAAAGCTCTGACATTCAGAATTTATGGATTCTAGATATTTTTTCCCAAGCATCGACGATGTGATGAAGGAGAGACCATATTTGCCATGTGAAAAACACATTTTTCTCCTGCTCTATTCTGTTGTCTTTAATAATCCATGTACTTGAATATAGCAAAACATGTTGGACTTGAATCACTAGTAGTAGCATTGATTTATATATCTTGTCTATAACAAGTGAAAAACTGTTCTCTGCTACCAGCCATTACCTTTTCTTAATGTAGACATTCTAATTCTTCAGAATGAGAGACGTGCCCACAGACCTTGGCTCACCTAAGGTTGCTTCTCTCCATCAATAGGAATTGTTGGCGACCTGACATCTGCAGGGGTGCGATGCTTTGGCCCCACAGCAGAAGCAGCTCAGTTAGAGTCCAGCAAAAGGTTTGCTAAAGAGTTTATGGATCGACATGGGATCCCAACTGCAAAATGGAAAGCTTTCACCAAAGCTGAAGAGGCCTGCAGCTTCATTATGAGGTAGGCAGAAGGGCACTTACTTTGTATGATACTTAAACAGGTCGCTTTTATAATTTTTTTTGTTTGTTTATGCATGCAAGAGATGGGTTGTAGAGCAGAGGTGTGGGAAGTGAGAGGATTCACCAGAGACAGAGTGGGGAGCAGAACAAGCAGATGGACTGAAATTCACTCCTGAGGGGAACAGCAGGGAGACAAGAGAGGTCTGCTGCACCCTGTGGGTCACCTCCCTGACAGGGGATCGAACTGGTACTGCAGTGGCTACTGACAGCTTCATAGTGCTGAGACTTAACCCCTTGCACCACTAGGGAGGGTCTCACTTATATTTTATACCTTGGTAATAAGGTAATTGTGAAAATAAGTTAGACTCTGTAGTATCCAATGTCAAAATAAAGTGGGGCTGTGTACTTACACATTACGTAATGTGTGGCTTGCAGAAAGATTAATTTTTCACATTACAGAATAGTGTCTGAAGGAAAGATACTTCAGGTTCTGCTGTTGTGTGCTCTTTCACAACCAAACTGACAACTACAGTGGCATCTTAAAGCATAAATGATGCCTATTTTTTCCCCATAAATAACCAGAGTGAAGAGTCACTTGACCCCTGCCGCCACTATTTGATTCTAAATCTTACCTATCCGTGGTTCACTATTACGTGAAATACATTGAGTAGTTAAGGCATGTTGGTAGGTATGTGCCTTTATCCTTTTGTCTCCCTGCTAGCTAGTATAATTCCCGTTAATGGGGTTAGTTTTGTTCTTCATTCATTCTTTATCCTACCTACAGGGTTTCTTAAACATTATTTTGTAGTGGCCAGATGCTTCATATAAGTATCAAGTTTGTTACTTACTTTGGTTACGTCTGATAACTACCAGTCTTACTCAATAGAAGGAATTATCAGAAAGCTCCTTGTGTGCACTTCAGAAAGGGTCTGTGTGTCGCTACTTGTGTTGGTCCATAGTCACATCATTATCTTGGATCATTCCACATCTGCTTTGTACAACTACTTTAGTCATTCAGAGCTTTTACTTACACGATCCCATAATAAGTGAAAAGACCAAATTTTATGTATCATATAATCACAACTATAAGAGAAAACATAGGAGGCAAATCCAGGCAGGAAATGGTCCTTGTTTTAGCAACAATTTTTTTCTTTCCACTATACAGTTATAGCATATTGCAAAATTCCAACACATTTGATTGAACTTTTGAATTGTATCGGCTGAAGCTTACTCTCTCCACAGTGCGGACTTCCCTGCTTTGGTTGTGAAAGCCAGTGGTCTTGCAGCTGGGAAAGGGGTGATTGTTGCAGAGAGCAAAGAGGAAGCCTGCAAGGCTGTGCAGGACATCATGCAGGTAGGTTGGCTCAGCGGCAAAAGGTAACTTCCAATTACACTGACTAGATACTCTGAAGTCAATGAAACATTCCTCATTATAAGAAAAACATGCGGCAAAAGACAAGCCGTTTTTACAGTATTATAGTTTATACAGTTGTCGGTGGAAAGGTGATTACAGACCTGCGTTGCCGGCTAACCCATGTTCCATTGAGATAAGTGCTAGCATGTTTCCTTGCCTGCTCCTTAAGGGTGTGTGTGTGTGCGCGTGTGTGGGAATACTTTGACCCAGTCATGAGAACAAAAGTATTTATCATGTGTGTCCCTGCTCTATCCTTTCTGTGCCCTGCCTTGTAGAAATCTGCTTTCTTAGACATTACTTGATAAGAGTTATTCAAGCATGTTACTGTAGTCAGAAATAGGAATTAAATGGTGATGATGAAAATACCTGTGTTTCATTATCACATCTAAAGTCGGAGAGTCAGAACGTAGGAGTGTTGTGTCACCTATACCCTGTTGGCTCTATATCATTGCCTCTGAAAGATAGGAAACATTTCATGACTCCTTTGGAAACTTTCGGAAAGGAAAATTGCAGTATCAGTATGCTGGTTCATAATATAAATGGAGAAAAATGGCAATAGCCAAGTACATATTGAAAGCCAACCGCTTACCACTTTTCTTTTTTTTTTTTCCATCTATAAGGATAAAGCTTTTGGAGCAGCTGGAGAAACAGTTGTCATTGAAGAACTTCTCAAAGGAGAAGAGGTGTCTGTACGTATGTGGGACATAGGACACTGTTACCTGACTTGTGCGTCCCTTTCTATTTATTTATTTTTTAGACTTTATTTATTTATGCATACAGAAATGGGGTATAGGCCAGAGATGCAGGGGCAGCAAGAGGATTCACCACAGACTGGGGAACAGGAGAGGCAGATGGACAAAGTATCCGCTGAGGGAAGCAGCGGGCTCTACAGGAGAGGTCTGATGCGCCCTGTGGGTCAACTCCCAGGCTGCAGTGGCCGCAGGGAGCTTCATAGTGCTGAGACTTCACCCCCTGCACCACCAGGGAGGTTTGGCTTAGGGATACTATGCTTTAAGTCATTTTCTTTAAAAACAAAAGAAAACTTTTCCTCTAAGATGGGTTAATAATTAATAAGAACATGTACTTCTTACTACTATGGGTTTTGTTTTGTTTTATTTAACTTCTTTCTGCATTGTAAGGTAAGAGTACCGGTTATTTTCTCTCTGCAGTGTCTGTGCTTTACGGATGGAAGGACTGTGGCTCCTATGCCCCCAGCCCAGGACCACAAGCGATTGCTGGAAGGAGACCAGGGCCCCAACACAGGGGGGATGGGCGCCTACTGTCCAGCACCACAGGTATTCTAGGCACTCGGCTGAAGTTCAGCAGTAATTGATTTCTCAAAGAACTCTTAGATTATGCATTTCTAATCTTTTTCTTTTTTTTTCTTTTTTTTTTTTTTTTGCTGTAAAGGATATTACTTTAATTGAAAAGTAACTCTTCTGGCTAGTCTTAGTCTTTATTTTTTTCCTAAAGATAAATATCTATGCAGCTAAGAACTGGGGTACAGGTCAGAGGTGCAGAGGGTGAGAGGACCCACCGCAGACAGAGTAGGGAACAGGCAGACTGACTGAAATACACTGCTGAGGGGAGCAGCAAGCAAGACAGGAGAGGTCTGCTGCACTGTATGGGTCACTCCCTGGCTGGGAATTGAACTCATGCTGTAGTGGCTGCGGATGGCTTCATATTTGGTGAAAATTATTTTAGTGCATATAGTACATAAATAAGTTTACATTTAGTTTTAATAATTAAATTTATACACTCAGATTTTTAAGATTATAGGCATATAAAATGTACATTAGGGAGCTTTAAGGATGACTGTGAAATATATGTTTACTTATAAAAGGTGACTTAACTAATAAAAAAATAAAGAATCTAGCATCTGCTTGCTATAATTTTTACCACTCGAGATCTATGCTGTTTTATTTTCAAAAAAGGAAAGAAAGCTAAATTTCTACTTAATGTTGTCAGTGTGAAGATTTGTAAAGTTTATAATTTTTTTTAAGGATTTTTAAATTATGCATAAAAGAGCTGAGGTATAGGCCAGGAGGATGGGTGGGTGGGAGAGGGTGATGAAAGGATTCACCAGAAACAGTGGGGAGCAGAACAAGAAGATTGAAGTCTGGTGAGACAGGTGAGGTTTCCTGCGCCGCATGTGTTAGCTCCTGGCCAGGGATCAAACTTGTGCTGCAGATAGCTTCATAGTGCTGAGACTTAAATCTCTTTTGCCACCAGGGAAGCCCTACAATTTTTTTTTTTTTGAACTGTTTACTTTGCTTCCTTTTTTACAGTAAAGAATAAAAATTTATGAAATTAAAGTTCTCGACCCATCTCAGGAAGCCAATAAATGATAGTTTTCGTGGTCCAGGTGTTATCACTTACAAGATGATTTTCTAAATACCAGTTACATTTAAATAGTTCTCTGTGCCCCCTAGATTTCTAAGGACTTGTTATTAGAGATCAAAAGTACCATACTTCAGAGGACAGTGGACGGCATGCAGCAGGAGGGTGTGCCGTACACAGGTGAGCCCTGCGGGCGCGGGGGCATGGTGTGGCTATTCTAGAACTTTGCGTATTAAAGCGTTATCGTTCTGATTTTCATAGTCACAGTGTGAAATCTTCAGACACACTCCACCCCCGTTTTTTTTTTTGTTTTTTTTTTTTTATGAAGGTATTCTCTATGCGGGTATCATGCTGACCAAAGATGGCCCAAAGGTCCTAGAATTCAATTGCCGTTTTGGTGATCCAGAGTGCCAAGTGGGTAATAATGAAAGATAATAATAACAAAGTGTTGATTTGTAGAAAATATGTTTTAATCTCAGAATTTTTCATACTTGAAATGGTATTGGCCCTGTGTATCCTAGGGGAATGTGTGCTGCTTCAGTCAGTGAAAATTTGTGCAATGTAGACAGGCCTGCAGTGGGCACCTCTGTACTGAACTGAACATGTGAACTGGGTGCCACCAAGTCACCTAATACTGACTCTTACTGGTCATTGCTCACTGAAAATAGAGTAACAACTGTTTACACAGCATTTATACTGTATGCTTACCAGTAACAGAAACAATTTAACGTCTACAGGTTTATTTTGTGTCGGTTGTATGAAATACTTCACCATTTCATATAACGGACTTGAGCAGCCACCACCCTAGAGGGCACGGCACCTGGATGCCAAGAAACAACTGTAATTACCTTTGAGAAATACACACGTGTTCCTTAAGTATTTTCTCATAGTAAATAAAATATCTACAGAGAACTAAAATTTCTCTCAATTGCCTTGATGATGTTTTTCCAGGTGATCCTCCCACTTCTGAAAAGTGATCTTTATGAAGTGATTCAGTCCACCTTAGATGGTCTGCTCTGCACATCTCCACCTCTTTGGCTTGAAAACTGCGCTGCAGTAACTGTTGTCATGGCAAGTAAAGGTTACCCTGGAGACTACACCAAGGGTGTGGAGATAACAGGTGAATATCAGGGGCAGAAGGTTGAATTACAGCATGATGCTGACCAAAGGCCCCTGGGCCTCCATCCTTTGCTAATGTTCTCCTCCGTTTAAGTACATGTGGCCATCAGAAACCTTTCAGGGGTTCTTACCATAACCATATTGCTTTTTGGATGCTTGTGTTTCGTTATATATAATTACTGTATTTGCAGAACTGCACAAGAAAGAGCCCACCAAGTTCCAGAATATTACTAAGTATGACCTCTTGCTGGCATTCTCTAGGAGCCAGCCGGAAAGACGATAGGGATGTTTAAGAGTCAGAAATGCCCATATAAACCACATAGAGGCGTGATCACAAATGGGACGGCTGGTTTGCAGTACACCCCTGGTCGTTGGGTGGCAGAATTAGTTTTCAAGGACAATTGACCTTTGAACAACATGGTTTTGAAGGGGACATGTCTGCGTAAATGCAGATTTTTTTCAATAAATGTGTACATGAGTTTCCTAACATTTTTTTCTGACTTTATTGTGAGAATATAGTGACTGTGTTGGTCAACTGTTAACAGAAAAACATCTGAAAAGTGTAGGCTATTGGGGGAGCTTAAGGTTATAATGGGATCTTAAATGCAGTGGGTGGGGTCAGCACCTCTAATAATTCCTTCCTCACCCCCAGTTGCTAAGGTTCAATTATATACCTTCTCTGTACATCTAGTTAAATGACGTTAAGTCCAACAAGAATTAAAATTACGTACAAGTCCCCAAGGGCAGACCTCTGTGACTCCCTAGGAGGCTACATGGTTTGGCCTCTCTTGGTATCCAGCAGTATGTTGATTAAAACACTATTTTCACTGTCCTGTCTGGACAGTAAGTTCATTGCCCTGTGAATCCCACACATGGTAACTGGGCGGTTAGGCACTGTCTTTTAAAATGGCCAGAAAAAGGAAAAGGGCAGATTGAGATCTTTCCCCTAATTTTGAGCCAGTAGTGATTTCTTTTTGTTGTTGTATTGGTTTTAGTTATTTCTGACATAGTATACCACAAGTTTTATGACCTCGTGTACAAAAGTATTTGAAGTCGTATGTTAGCAGCTTCCAAATGTGATGCTGAAAGAAAAATGGAGAAGGGAAAGGACAGAGGATTCTTTTTCTTACTTAAGTGGTTATCTTTGTGTGCATTGTTCCTGTTGGTCATTTTAGAATTTAGAAAACACAGTCTAGTGATATTTTAAGATTATAGCTAAGATCTTAAAAATACCCAAAGCCAGGGATTTGAGATTGAGCCCAAATTTTACTTAAACTGGTCTCAAGATTATAAAATTCCTAATGTGAGGGAGATGGTTAAGAATGTTTTTAAACCAAGATCCTCTTGGCTATTTTTTTTTTAAGATTTATTTATTTATGCATACAGAAGTGGGGTACAGGTCAGAGGTGCAGGGGCAGTGAGAGGCTTCACCCAAGACAAGAGTGGGGAGCAGAACAGGCATATCATTGAAGTACACTGCTGAGGGAAGCAGCGGGCGGGTCAGGAGAGGTCTGCCACGCCACATGGGTCACCTCTGGGTGACTCAGGCTGAAGTGGCTTTAGCTTCTTAGTGCTGTGCTTTAACCCACTGTGCCACCAGGGAGGGTCCCCCTTGGTCATTTTAAAAGAAGAAAACTTTATTTGGATGATTATGATAAAAAAAGTTAATTGACTGCTGAGTAAAAGATAAGTTCACATGCGGGATTTTTATTCATTGATGTTTGTTGGGGGGAGGGGCTGACAGCGTGCAGTTTTTTAAGTTTTTAATGAATTGTGAGGAAGAAAAAACTTGCACCTTCAAGTGAAACTTTGGAACTTAGTTTTTTCCCCTCCATGATTAGTGGAATGTTAATTGCATGAGATTTGTGATACCACAAGGATTTTGGACACAGTTGTCACCCCAGTGCAGAACAGACTTGTTTGCTATTACGATGCATTCATTCCTGCCTGATAGAACCCTGAAAGATGCACCTGAGCTTTTTGTTGTTGTTTTTAATGTTTTAACATGGAAATTACCACTCCCTTCACACATGTAAATGTCGCTATAAGTCATGGTGTCTGTGTGCTCTCTTACAGGGCTTTCGGAGGCTCAGACTTTAGGCTTGGAGGTGTTCCAAGCAGGCACTGCCCTAAAAGATGGCAAAGTGGTTACTAGTGGAGGGAGAGTCCTGACAGTGACCGCCGTCCGGGACAATCTCCTCTCAGCCCTTGAGCACGCCAAGAAAGGATTAGCTGCTGTGCAGTTTGAGGGAGCCGTTTACAGGAAGGACATTGGCTCCCGGGCGGTGGCTTTCCTCCAGCAGCCCAGGTAAACTGCTCCTACCTGGCCTGACAGCCCAGTTTTGGACCTGGCACAAATGACTCGGTACACACAGCTGTTAATCAAGTACCCCTTAACAAAAATGGGGAGAGTTTGTATTCCTTGGTTAGCCGTATATTTAAGTATTTTATTTAGTTTCTGCTTTTGTCCAAGTTCAAGATGAAAATACTGGTTGTGACTTTGTGACTTGACCTGAATATACTGTTAAGTGTTAGCAGCTTCATTTTGTCACTGCCTTTATAACTGTTACTGAAATGTTTTTTTTGACCTCTTAGTCATTTACTGGCATGTACAATTACTACTTTGAAAAAGTCAATAAACTATTTGTTGCAAATGTGGAGGTTTTGATTTCTTCAGTATCTATCACAGTTCATATTGCAAAATTAAATTTAATATTTTGATGAAATAAGTACTGTACATTAAGTCCATCTGAATTAAAATTTTTTAGGACAATAAGAACTTTTCAGCAAATTAATTCAAGCTATACTGGTACTGATCATTGGTTTTAAGTGTAAGCATTAGAATTAGGAACACTAAAATACTGAGTTAGAAAATTATTTTTCACTTATTCAAATGACTAGTTCCCAGTGAAGTGACCTAGTTCAGGAGACTATAATCTTACCACTAATCTGGTCTTTAAAGGTGAACAATGAATGGCTACCTGAGGAAAGGTTTTACACTGGCACATTGTCTCCTATCAAGCTTGAGCCCAGGTTGCTGGCAGCCGTTGCCAAGCTTTCAAGCCTCTAGTCCCCGGCATTCGTTTTCTAGTAAAACCGCACGTATCCCCCCCCCCCCCCCCCCCCCCCCCCCCCCCCCCCCCCCCCTCAGGCCAGGCTCTTTGTCTTCCCAAAGCACCATTACTGTGTTCACAGTGCATTTCACAAACTTCATCTCTAAATGTACCGCTCAAGCGTGTTCCCCATAGACAAGGAAATGAGTTATAAATGTGGTATTACTTCCTTTCAGTTTTGTTACCTTGTTTCCTACTGTGTTTATCTGTGAGGAAACCAATAAAAATATCTTTTATATCGGTAAGAGCCAGTTTTCGTTATGTGGGGATTTCTTTGCGTAGTTTTTGTAATCCTAGCTGACACAGTTCTAGTATTCCTTCCCATACCAAACTTGAACACAGAATGGTTGTTGCAAAATACCACTGTATTTAATTGGCTGTGAGGAGTATTTCTCAGAGAAGTAAGTTGAGCACTAGTTCTCAGGAGAGGTAATCTAATGAATTACAGGATGTTTACTCCTAGAGCCTGCCCTAAAGAAGTTAATTCAGAGTCTATGGCTGGGGCCTAGCACATGAAGGGTTATATAAATCACTAGAGATACCTTTGCTTTAAATATTCATTTAAGATTTACTTGCCATTTAGGTAATATCTTCACTGCTTTCTTAATTATTTTAGGGGCCTGACTTACAAGGACTCTGGGGTAAACATTGCAGCTGGAAATATGCTCGTCAACAGAATTAAGCCTCTAGCAAAAGCCACCTCCAGACCAGGTAAGTCAGATCCAGACTTTAGCTAGTTATTTACTTTTACAAACATTGTGATTGATTTGGGCTTTGTTGTTTATTGAGAAAAATGTTCCAAATTAATGCTGTAGGTTTGCTCTGTATCGTTAGTCCTCAGCTTTCTTGTCTTCTTCTATTAACCGTGATGTCAAACTCAAAAGGCTGTCAGCACCTTTAATGTTTAATTACTTTTTTGATCACATGGTGTTCTCTCCCATTTTCAGGAATGGCAATTCCTGTAGCTATTCTTAGTGGCTTTATGTATTCATGTTTAATTCTTTTTGTAATAGTTTATTTTTACATATTTTTGTGCATTTTTCCATCTCAGTTGCCATTACCATAGTCCAGTGCATTTCCTTCCCCCCGCTGTTTTTGATCCCACTCCCCACTCCATGTTTAATTTTTGAAATGTAGCAAGTAATTCCTACCCAACAGGCTGTAATGTTGAACTTGGAGATTTCGCTGGTCTTTTTGATGTAAAAGCAGCTGGCTTCAAGGATCCTCTACTGGCTTGTGGAACTGATGGTGTTGGGACTAAACTAAAGGTAATCCAGTCCTATTGTGAATTACTGTATGTCAAATGAGCATTTTCCCCATCTTGGCAAACACTAAAGAGAACCAGACTGAATAATCATATAGCGAAAAACATCTCCATTTCTAGCTATCTGTTACTCTTAAGTCTATATCTTAAAGGATTACTGTAGGGGAAAAGGGATACTCTAGCTATCGTAATTTAGTTCCTTTGTCTTCTAAGTGTTCAGAGTAGCCAGCCAAGTATCCGTGTTTGCTAGCGTCCACTGATGGACTGACAAGATCTCATTTGAGGCTTGCTCTCCTATGAGGATGTGTGTCTTATTCTACAGATTGCCCAGCAGTGCAACAGACATGATACCATTGGTCAAGATTTGGTTGCCATGTGTGTGAATGATATTTTGGCTCAAGGAGCAGAGCCCCTCGTCTTCCTTGATTACTTTGCCTGTGGAAAACTTGACCTTACTACCACTGAAGCTGTTGTTACGGGAATCGCTCGAGCTTGTCGAGACGCTGGGTGTGCTCTGCTGGGTATGATCATCCCTTGTATTCTCAAGGTTTAATGTAGTTTAGCCTTAGGTTTAAGTGTGATGGGTACCGGTACAGCCTCAAGAGCAGCCATCACAAGAGGAGGCAGACCGCACAGAGAGGATGCGAAACGAAGAAACTCTGGTGCCCCAGAGTCATTTTACTTAACTGCCAGCCAAACTGTATTTTCTCCTTTTATATTCGGCCACCATTTCCTTTGGTATCTTTCTCAGTAGTCATCAAAAGACAGCATAGGTATTGTTTCTGGTCCTACAGCAAAGGTGGATGGGCTCCTGCATGTTAAAACTTGACTTATATTTTCTCATAAAATGTATGTGAAGGGTAAAATCCATGCGGTATAGAAATACTAAATACAAATGAGAATAAGGAATCAAACTACCTCTTTATAGTACATTGCTTTGGACAAATCTGGCCCAAGAGCCAAAAATTCTTTTTCCTGCAAGCCAGACACACACCAGCCAAACCTCGTTACACAACAAGGTTATGTTTACATAACTTTAAATGCGTATTTCAAGAGAAATGGCCTGTTGTTTTCACTGCTTTAAAAAGTGATTATTGAGTTGTTTGCCTCTGTGTAAAGAACTGTACAGATGCATTTGTTCCTGTGCTGCTCCAGGTAGTTACTGACAAAATAAGTTTTGTTTAAAAAAGATTATTGGAAGTTTTATAGAAACGAAAGAGGAACCATGTGGTCCTAACCAAGGACGCATTTATAGTGTTGTATGTGCTTGTTTAAGTGTCTTTTCAACCATAATTTAAAGAGTCTAATTGGCACTTTGTCCGCCTAACACATCTTCTCACCAGGAGATCATAAGGTGGACTGTGATGCCCTGTGTAGTGCAGGGCACGCGCACCTTGGTAGGCGCAGTCAAGTCACTTCGCTGAGGTCCCTGAACATCATCTCAGGAATAGAGTAATTGCAGAGGATCAACTGTGGAGACTTGAAGAGTTCCACACCAAGTAATACTGGCAGACATACCCCAAGACCACATTACAGTAAGGTTGAAAGACAGCAGCAACAAAAAAAGAAAGACAGGAACAATGACAGAATATTTAAAATCTGAAGGCCCGCCCTTGTTGGCATAGTGGCTTAAACTGCAGCACTCCCAGTTAGCCGCAGGCGCTTCAGTGCAAGTTTGATCCAGCCATGGAGGTGACCACAGGGCACGGCAGACCTCTCCTGACCCGCTCGCGGCTCCCATAGCAGTGGACTTCATAGATCTGCCCGTTCTGCTCCCCACTCTGTCTCTGGGGAATTATCTCACTGCTCCTACACCTCTGGCCTGTACCCCAGTTCTGTGTGCATAAATAAGTAAATCTTTAAAAAACAATAAAAAATAAAACCTCAAGGGAAAAAAGGCAAGTGCATAAGAGACCATCAGCTAGACTACTAGCAGACTTTTCAGTAGAAACATTACAAAGATACTGGAAAGAGATGTTAAAATATTTTTTTTTTTAAAGATTTATTTATTTGTGCATACAGAACTGGGGTACAGGCCAGAGGCTCAGGGGTGGTGAGAGGCTTCACCAGAGACAGAGTGGGGAGCAGAACAGGCAGATCGACCAAGTACACTGCTGAGAGGAGCAGCGGGCGGGTCAGGAGAGGTCTGCCACACCATGTGGTCTCCTCCGGGGCAGGCGGGAATCGAACTCATGCGGAAGCGGCTTTAGATTCTCAGTGCTGTGCTTTAACCCGCTGCGCCACCAGGGAGGGCTGAGATGTTAAAATATTTAAATAAAAAGATTTCCAGTCAGAACCTTTCACCCAGCAAGATTACCATTCAAAGCAAAGTCCAAACTTGTCTAGAAGACAAGCAAATGGCCATCAGAAAAAGCCAGGAACAGCTATAGTTACATCTAATAAAATAGATTTCCAACTAGGGAAGATACTAAAAGGTATGGGCAGTGTTGTGATTAGGGGCCTACTGAAAGGAGAAATAACAAGTATATGTGCAACAGTACTAGCCCGCAGAGATCCGTAAGGCCATGGCAGACAGACAGGTGCCAGTGTGCAGTGACTAGGGGCTTTGGTACCCCGCTACGGCAGTGGACAGATCAAGACAGCGTAAATGAGGAAGCAGCATCTTACACTGGGATAAGCCAAATAGGTCTGACAGACATCTACTGAACATTCCACCCAGAAACTGCTTTTTATACCTTTTTTTTTTTTCAAATGTTATTGTAAATGGAACATTTTCATATCATGGGACACAAGTCGGCTGTCAAAAAGGCTACAAAGATTGAGATGATACCTAGTGCTTTTCCGACCATATTGCCATACAGTTTGGAATTAACTGTAGGGTAAACTAAATACAAGGAGATTACAAAGCATGCTGCTTAGTAGGGATTGGATAAAAAGGAAATCAAAGTAGAAATTAGAAATACCTTAAGACCATCGGAAACGATGGTAGATCTAAGGGGACAGCAGCACCAGTCTTAAGGGAGAAGACAGTTGCGATGTCCCACGTTAGGCATTCAAACACCTAAAGCAGCCTGAAGAGGCACAGTCAAGACCCAAGTTAGTGGAAGAAAGGAAAGAATAAACTGAAGAGCTGAAATGTGTGAAATGGATCAAATACAGTATACGGAAAATGAAAAGCTCATTTTTCAAGATTAAATAGGGAATGGGAAAAAATAAAAACAATCACAAATGAAAGGAGAAGTCAGCATAGAAACACAAGGATCACAAGAGGTTACTATTAACTATCTGTGAGTAAATGTGGTAACCTTGAAGAAATGGGTCAACTTCTAGAGATCAGTACTGTGTTGCATCCAAATAACAGTTACTCGGCTGCTACTCTGAAAGAAGAGTGGGTGAAAACAAATTTTATGTGCAGGCATTTCTGAAACTAAACTATAGAAATAGCATTGAGCCAAATATTCATCCCATGACAGTAATACTTGGAGGTTACACACACCCTTGCAAAGGTAATACCTGACTTTAGTCTCGTGAAGATGAATTTTTTTCCTCTGAAGTTGTACTTAGCTGGAAGTTCTGTCAGGCTGCCAATAGATCTTTAAGTGGGATGTGGTCACGTTTATAACTTAGCTGCTTGTGCTGAACCTAGTAGGCAGGTTGTGCTGTGTTGAGAGTTCTTTGCTCAGCCCTCATTGCATCTTCCTGCCAGGTGGAGAAACAGCAGAGATGCCTGACATGTACCCTCCTGGGGAGTATGACTTAGCCGGCTTTGCTGTGGGTGCCATGGAGCGCGAGCAGAAACTCCCTCGCTTGGACAAAATCACTGAAGGGGACGATGTCATTGGAATAGCTTCTTCTGGTCTTCACAGCAATGGATTCAGCCTAGTGAGGAAAATCGTAGAGCGATCTTCCCTCCAGTACTCCTCTCCAGCCCCTCGCAATTGTGGTGACCAGACCTTAGGTAAACGCACTCAGGTTTAAACTCCTGTTTCAAAATGTCTGAGCAGCAACTTAAAGAGGTCAGTCTCACTACTGTCACAGTGGACCAGTTACGTTTCCTCAGCTTTCCTGCTTGGATATCACTGTGCAACAGATGTGACTGGCAGCCTCCCTGTCACCTACTTGGAGACTCTTACTCTCTTTGTGCTTTAGTTTTAAATTTGTAAGCTAAGTTTTTGTCTTTGTCTCGCAATACAGGGGACGTACTTCTGACACCAACCAGAATCTACAGTCGCTCACTGTTGCCTGTCCTGCGCTCGGGACATGTCAAGGCCTTTGCCCATATTACTGGTGGAGGACTCCTAGAAAACATTCCCAGGGTCCTCCCTCAGAAATTCGGGGTGGAGTTAGGTAAGATCACCAAAGGGAACTTGTGTTCAGAAAACCTGGGGGAAAAACACATTATGGGGCACGTGTGATTATTTGGAGAAAACTCTTAGTCATTGGCTGTTTAAAGGGGAAAATTGAGCTGGCTCTATTCTGCCTTTTTTTCCTTCCTTAGCAGTGCTTATAAGGCATAAAAATCTCACATAATTGGCTTGTATAAAATGAAGTGCTCTGAGAGGACCTCCAAGAGGGTTGGTAATTTCCAGCTCTAGCCAGCTGGGTGGAGAAACATGCTAGGAAGGGAAGTGGTAGACATTTAAGTAGTTCATGAAGGAAATAAAGAGGCCGCAAACCAAGGTATAGAGGAGGGAGGCAGGGTTGAGTCATTTTATACTTAGAACGAAAAATAAATTCCAAGTTTTTGTTGAGCAGGTGAGTAGATTGTAAGGTGTTCAACAAGAGAAAGAGTGCGTTTGGAATAGGAAGTGGAAAGACAGTTTGGTTTTGGTTTTGTTTTGTTTTTTTAAGGTTTATTTATACATACAGAACTGGGGTACAGATCAGAGGTGTGGGGGTAAGAGGATTCACCATAGTCAATGGGGAGCAGGACAGACATATTGAAATCCACTGCTGAGGGGAGCAGCAGCGAGACATGAGAGGTCTGCCAAGCCATGTGGGTCACCCCCCCGGGGTCAAACTCATGCTGCAGTGGCTGTGATAGCTTCATAATGCCCTGCTTTAACCCACTGCGCCATCAGAGAAGGACCAGAAAGACAGGATTTCAAATCTTCACTGTGTTCTTTACACTAAGTCTAGAAGCCAAAGCTGAGAGCAGTCAGCCTGAAGAGAGCTGGGTACTCACATGCAGATAGTAGTTCAGCCAAGAGATGGGGTCACAGAAGGTTGTTCCTTGGTGTTCTGTCCATCTTAAAGGTTGACAGAGGTAAAACTAATACAGAGAACAGTCAGAAGCAAAGAGTAAACCATGTGAAACTATGATTAACAACCCAAGGAAGGATTTGGGTGTTTTTAGTTTTGTTTTTAACATTTTAAAAAGATAGGATTAGGCCCTCCCTGGTGGCACAGCGGGTTAAAGCACAGCACTGAGAATCTGAAGCCACTTCCGCATGAGTTCGATTCCCGCCTGCCGCCTGCCCTGGAGGAGACCACATGGCGAGCCAGACTCTCCTGGCCTGCCCGCTGCTTCCCTCAGCAGTGTACTTCGTAGATCTGCCTGTTCTGCTCCCCACTCTGTCTCTGGTGAAGCCTCTCACCGCCCCTGAGTCTCTGGCCTGTACCCCATTTCTGTATGCACAAATAAATAAATAAATTTTTTAAAAAAAAAAAAAAAAAAAAGATAGGATTATAGGGAAAGAGCCCCCAGGGAAGGACTTAGCCGTAATGCTGGTCAGTTGTCAGACGCAGAACAGAAATCAAAGATGAGGACCAGAAAGAGGCTAGTATAGTCTAGAGTTGGCTCAAAAGCATTTTGGTTTGAGGGTAGATAACCTCACTGCAGCATCACTGGGGGAGTGACTGGCAGAGATAGAAGACAGTGAATGGAGGTTTCTGTCTGAAGAAACCCATTGGTAAGAGAGGGTGGGGTGTAATGACTTAGACTCATGGCAGAAGGAAGGAAGGAGTTTCTGCCCCAACACCTGTTTTTGTTTGTTTTTTAAGATTTATGTATGCATACAGAACTAGGGTACAAGCCAGAGGTGCCAGGACAGTGAGAGGATTCACCTGAGACAGAGTGGGGAGCAGAACAGGCAGATCGACCAAGTACACTGCTGAGGGGAGCAGCGGGCGGGTCAGGAGAGGTCTGCCGCACCATGTGGGTCACCTCCGGGGCCAGGGATTGGACTAGCACTGAGGCGGCAGTGGCTGGCTTGCAGTGCTGCGTCCTGCCCTATTGTGCCACCAGGGAGGGTCCCCACCACTGTTTATTTCATAGAGTAAAAGTCAGGCACTGCCCCAACCAGATACTGTCGTCAGTCAACATATATTGTTTGAGGGACTGGAAACTAGTGCTCAGAGTAATGCCTTCGCCGCTCTTGAAGTCATGAGAGCTTGGGGAGATGAGCAGACCTGAGTGGCAGCTTGAGGGGGAGTAAATAATTAAGCACTCAAGGTCAGAAACAGCAGTGACAGTAAAACCAACGCTGTTTGATTTCCCTCCCAAAGTCGGCATAGACAGCTTGAAACACACAGAAGCTGATTGTGTAGGTCCGGTTGGGCGAGGCGGATGGAGAGGTGGGCTGTGTGGGGAAGCATCTATGTCTAGTTTGACTGAGCTAACCCAGGGTCTGAGAGGGAAGCTAGTGAAGAAACAGTGAGGTATGCTTCAAGAGTGGTCTGGTGTGGGGTTCAGCCTTGCCAGGGGCGCCAGAGACAAGCTGGGCTGAGTGGATTCCTCCTTAGAACAGTAGGAACTTGAAGGGCCCATGGGATTAAAATCAAGGCTTAGGACATTGCTGGGATACGCCCTTTCCAAGCAAACACAACATCTTAGCCAAGCGTTCCTTCCTCCGCCCCTTCACATCACTAAAAACTAACTTGCTGAGCAGTGGGAAAGACAAGCCATAATTTAATATATGCCGGTGCCGCTTCTATCCTGGCAAATTTTTGCATAACCAATTCTATCTAATGGCCTCTGCTGCCTCTGTCACGTATCTCTGCTTAAAAATAGCAAAATGGAGCTCAGGAAGTTGAGAATTCACATAGCCGTATTCCTAAATGCTATTCTGACTTGAATTACACAAATGTCTGTGTCCCAAATGAGAATGAAAGTTGGTCCCTTGTGCCTTAGCCTATGAACTGTCCTCCAGGAATCATACCTTGACATCAGATTAAGCCTCAGAGTTATAATTTGCTATATTATGCATAAAGTACTGGGTTATTTGTAGAAACTACTGTTGGTCTTCCCCCCCCCCATAAATACTTTGTAATAGAAGTTTTACTGAATTAGATTGTATTATTATGGCTTTACCACTCATATTGCACTTGACTCGTGACTATTGATAACATAGCGAACACCATAGCAGCTTTTGATCTCAACTTTGAAAACGGGACATTTCTTAGCAATTAAAAATGAACTGAACTGATAGAGAAGATTCTAGACACATGACACCTTCTCAGAAATGCAATAGTTCCATAACATTAAAAACTGTATTATCCTACAGATAAAGTAAATCGTGGGGACTGACAGTCAACCTCATTATTTAATAAAAAGATGTATCCACGGTGATTTTATTAAATACTTAACTTTCCTAAGTCAGAATCCATAATTGTAGATTCAGAAAAACTATGCTGGTTATTTTATTCAAGAAATATAGGTCTTTACCTGTATTTATTCATTAGAAACTTTTGTTGTGTTATATATGAAAATAAAGGATATGCTCTTATAATAGACTTCACAGTGTGATTTAATGTGTGCATCACCTCTGACTCTGTATACTCACGCTAGTTTTACATCATATTTAGGGTGCATTTTAAGTCGTAGGCCAACATGTTCTTAGTCTGAGATACAAATTTGGACCCCAGGACGACTTCTGAAAGTCTCGTTTTACCCTGCATATAGTTGTGCTCTCCTTAGCTTTGTTCATGCGCGATGACAGGTGAATCTTGAGACTGGAGCATGACCCACTGCACCAACGAGGCACCTGGGGACAGGTTAATCAGACAACCTGCCTATTTTCAGATGCCCGGACCTGGAGGATCCCCAGAATCTTCTCATGGTTACAGAAGGAAGGACACCTCTCTGAAGAAGAGATGGCCAGGACGTTCAACTGTGGGGTTGGAGCTGCCCTGATAGTATCAAAGGACCAGACCAAGCAGATTCTCAGGGACCTTAAGCAGCTCAAGGAAGAAGCCTGGGTGATTGGCAAGGTGACTGCCTGTCCCGAAGGTAATCTCTGCTTAAGTGTGTCTCTTTAGGTGTGATCGCCCTGGCTCATACGCTCTGCCCACCTTTCCCTGGCCACTGCTGTGGCGTCTGTCTCACAGGAGTAACGTGATGGCGCCTGCTCCAGTAACGCTGCCTCCCTTTTCTTTTGTACTCTGGAGCAGTCTGACGGACAGGTGTACCCCGCAGAACGACGCTTTGCCACTGGGGAGAGAGCTAACCCTAAATAACCACTTCTAAAACAGAAGTAAGGGGTGGTTCTGAAGCTCAGTCTCCCTGACACCTTCGGGGATCCCGATGAAATTGGCCAGTTTAATAACACACTCTGCACTGGCTTTCACGTATCGCTCCCCAGATGTTGGCGCTGGTTACCTGAGATCACTAAGCTTGTGAAAATAAGACCTTGTCTCAGCACTGCTTTGCGGTCCAGCTCGGGTCATGGGTAGTGAGCAGACACCCTGACCAGTACTGTCACTTAGCACTGCTAGAAATGGCTGGTGGCAGAAGAGCCCCTTGGATTAGCTCAGAGCTTGTTGACTCTGTCTGCTTTTCTTTCCTTTATTGGGTAAGTTTCATTTTTAGGCAGGCTCCCCAAATACGGAGAGGTATCTTGAGCCCACATCCTTCAGCTCTTGTTGCAGTAAGAGAGGCCCTCTCTCACGCAACATCCTGTGTCAAGCCTGAATGCCTTGCTTGGGTCACATGCCTATGCTTGAGACCAGGAAGTCGGTGCACTGTTGTGGGTGCAAGAGTAAGGGTGGGGCCGCGTGGGGAGGGGAGTAGAAAACACTAGCAGGGGTAATGGGTCCACCAGATAGACCAGTTTTGTTGAAGTAGGTAAAGGCGTCCACCCTTGAGAACGTTTTTATGAATGAGTGCTGTGAATGCACACCTATTTGTGTTAGCCCCTCATATTTGATTTTCGTCATAAAATATAGTAGTAACCTAAAGTATATACAGTAATTTTTATGTACATCATTACTGTTGATTCATAATTTTTCTTTATTGGGTATGTTTGAAATGAAGGTTCTCATGTGAAAGTCAAGCATCTGATTGAAACTATAAAAATAAACGGATCAGTGCTGGAGAATGGCGCCCAGCTGGGGAACGGGACCCTGAAAAACCATTTGTCTGTCCAGTCAGAAAAAGCAAGAGTGGCTGTCTTAATATCTGGAACAGGTGAGATGTGACTTTCTCTTTACTGTAGAGCTATAAAAGCACCCTTTCCTTCCTCTCAGGCCCCCCAAAAAGCCGGCAGATGGTGAGGACGTGCAGTAGAATGGGCGATTGTGGGGTCATTGAAGAGTGCTGTCTTCGCTGTAGCCGTGGTCTTCCGCTTTGCCACGGCATTCTTGGCGCAGTTCCGGAGGGCAGAGGGAGGGTGTAGGAAGGATGCGTGAGGGAATGCCCGCGGGTGAGACCCCAGGTTTAGTGACGTAGCTTTATAACTGAGGTCTGTAAACAATGAAGGACGGTTTGGTGGTGGTAGTGCTTTTTAAAATTTTTTCCATTGTTACAGTTAATAGAGGTACGAATGTTCTCTTAAATATGCAGTGTGTCCCTAAGTACATACCTGATTTTTCTTTAGGATACATTTCGGAGAGTGTAATTGCTTTCTGGGATCCTTTGTTTGGGTTTGTCTTTTGTTGATCAGATGGGTGAGGCAGGTTTTTTTTCAGAGCTGTATTTACTCAGATATTATTCACATAGTTTACTGTTTAAACTCTACAGGTCAGTGATTTTTGGCATCTTCACAGAGTTGTACAAGCAAAGGTAGAAGTTCATTTTAAGATTTTGGTCTGCTGTGGCCCAAACTGGCCAAAGATGATTGCAGAGCAGAGAGCCTACTGTCAAGGCCACCGTGTGAGCTTGCATATGTTTTTGCTCTTTTTCCAGGGTCAAACCTTCAAGCGCTCCTGGAGAGCACGCAGGAGCCGAGCAGCTCTGCGCGCATTGTCGTTGTTATCTCCAACAAAGCTGCAGCAGCCGGGTTAGGAAAAGCAGAGAAAGCAGGAATTCCCACCAGAGTGAGTCATGTGGGAAACGTCTTGTTCTTGGATCCTATACTTGAAATCTGCTGTCTTCCCAGAACCTGGGTGACTGCAGCTTCCAAAAAGAACTAAGTATGACATGTGTAAAGGTCAGGCCTTAAATTATTGTTGGTAATTTGTTGAAAAAGACTCTGCTTATCTTTCATTTACAGGTAGTTAATCATAAATTATATAAAAGTCGTGAAGAATTTGATGATACAGTTCACCAAGTCCTTGAAGAGTTCTCCATAGACATAGTCTGTCTTGCCGGATTCATGAGAATCTTGTCTGGCCCCTTTGTCCGGAAATGGAATGGTAAGCAAAATGGTTGGATACCACATCGAGAAGTCAACTGAAAACAGGTTTAGAGGATGCCTGGCTTGCCACACAGTCCCAGTCATGAGTATTTACTGTGAATTTTTTTTTTCTTTTTTTAAGATTTGTTTTATTTATGTATAGAAGAACTGGGGTGCAGGCCAGAGGTGCAGGAGGGTGAGAGGATTCACCAGAGACAGAGTGGGAGCAGAACAGGCAGATCTACTGCAATACACTGCTGAGGGGAGCAGCAGGGGAGACAGGCGAGTTCTGCTGTGCCTGGAGTGGGTCAGTTCCCTGGCGGGGATGGACCTCAGGCCACAGAAATGACAGTGCTGAGACTTAACCCCTAAGCACCAGGGAGACCTTCACCAGAGGACTTAGCATTCTGACCATTCTGATTTTATTAATTTCCAGGGAAAATGCTCAACGTCCACCCATCCTTACTCCCTTCTTTTAAGGGTTCAAATGCCCATGAGCAGGCTCTGGAAGCTGGAGTCACAGTAACTGGATGCACTGTGCACTTTGTAGCTGTGAGTATGTCCAGATACAGTACACCAGATACTGTCAATGTTTGTTGCTCTGGTTAGAATATAATGTTCAAATTTTTGCATCCTTTTCCAGGAAGAAGTAGATGCTGGACAAATTATCTTACAAGAAGCTGTTCAAGTGAAGAGGACTGATACCGTTGCAACACTGTCTGAAAGAGTAAAGTTAGCGGAACATAGGATCTTTCCCAGAGCTCTAGAGCTGGTGGCCAGTGGAACTGTACGGCTTGGAGAAAATGGCAAGATCTGCTGGGTCCAGAAGGAATAAGAGCCAGTTTTGAAAAAATGTTTGCATAGTAGCTTTATCACGGATTCAGCCTTTCCAAAACAGATTCTAAGCAGGAGAGTGTGTGCAAACATTGTAAAAGGAGGATCCCCTCTGAGCGCAAACGGCAGCAGTGCAGAAGCTCCCGGTGCTACTGTTTTGTGTTGAATGAACTTAGGCCCCCTCTGTGTCTTCTTTCCCGTCTCCTGGTGAAGAAATCAGGTGGTGTTCCACCGACCTGAACTCCCGCTGGTCGGCGCTGTCAGCGATCCCACTGCCCAGTGTCCTGTGCAGAGTCCATGCCGCTTTTAACCCTCTATAATAGTTGTCTGTGCTCCATAATCTTTATAGTGCCATGTGTTTGTAGCTTCGTAGCTTATTTTCATGACTAAGGTAGTGATGACTAAGGTAGTGTTAACTAAGTTTTCCAAAGACAGCTGAAGAACTGCACCCCCTTCTTTGGCATGGTCATTTAAGCAAAACTGACGCCATGTTCCCAGGCTTGGCTGGCCTCGCAGGCAGGCTTTTGGGTTTTTACTTGTTAAGAACATTCTCAGTCGTCCTCAGGCCAGTCATTCAGAATTCCTTTCCCTTTTAGTCAAAGAAGATAGCCAATTCTTAGTCCTCTTTGTTTTTCGTAGCTGACCACTCCATTTTTTCAGCTACATGTTTGTTCTCTAATCTCTGAAAAGCTAGCCAGTTAGTCTAATGAGCTAATCTCTTTCCCCATGTTGTGCACCAGAGTCAAACAGAACTTTACATGTCAGTCATACTGTCTGTGTTCCTCACTATTAACTGAGGCAGCTGCCTGTCATGTAGTTGTTTTGATAATGTGATGTGCTATGAACAATTCTTGGCATGGAGTGGACACAAAAGATCTGCATCTATTTCTGAGTTCCTCCTGTTTTGATTTGTTATTCAGTAACTCCAATTTGAACACAAGATACATCGAGAGCGGTAATGACGCATGTCGGCATGTCGGAAGTGGCAGCAAGGGGGCGTTCAGATACATCACTTCACATCGGGCCCTTGGTTTTAAAAACAGTTCACTCATGTCTTCTGGAGACTTCACTCAGCCTGGATAAGCACCTATTACATCAATGTCAGGCATTGTCCATGAAATCTGTAGAGAGGAAAATGTTACTGGTTGATCCAATCACATACTATAATAAAAATAGAGGCTGGTACCAGGATATGGTGGGGAAGGGGAATCAGAACTTATGACAAGAAATAAAATTTCCCAGGCCTGCCTTTAATATTAATCTCCACTTAAAGAAACATGAGCTGCATATCTTGGGATAGGGGGAATAAAAATGTGTCTGAAGTAGTTTGATTACCCAAAAACTTGAAAATAGCAGGAATGACAAGCGGACAAAGGAGGTGGCTTACAGGGAGTCCCTACAATGCAGTGCGTGAAGAATTGAGTCTTGCTTAAATTGCTGAGTTTGTAGATGGTCGTCAGTTCATGGTACTCAAAGATGAAAAGCCATTTAAGTTACGCATGAATAGTCATAATGCCAAAAGAACAAGATGTTGATTTTTTTTAATGCAGTTGATACAGATATTTGTCTTTTATTGTAGATGTCTCTCTAGGTCTATAAGCAGGAATAAAACAACCCCATCATCACAGATTGTTTCCAGCCAGAAAGATGTGGGGTCTGACTTACACAACCTACAGATTGCTTTCAGCCCAAAAGATGTGGGGTCTGGCTGTTACACAACCTTGCTGGTTACACAGCAGTTGTAAAGATTCAAGTGTGAGTCCCAAAATAGGCCAGATGTTCTGAAGAGGAAAGTTACAATTTCTAAGAAAGCTCATGGTCTCAATGCTTACCTACTGCCTTTATAAGCTTTTGACTCTCAGGCACAGTACCATTTCATTTTAATAAAGCTTAGTTGCTGATACACAACTAGTCTTGTTTCTTTTCTTCCCCCTTCAAGAATTTTCTTGGCTGTTTTCCTCCCTGCGAAGCAGCCCAAGTCACGCCCCAGAGACATGAGCAAGGATCGCTGTTCCCATGGGCAAGTCGGGCTCTGTTGGCCCCACTTCAGTGGCCACTGCTCCCACAAATGAAAATGTATTCTGCTTGTGTCCCTGGGTCTCCCGAGCTGCTCTCGGACCAGGGGTCAGTGAGCTGCATTTTGCCATCTTCCTTCCACACTTTTAAAACAATCACTGGTAGTCATTCTACCACAAGCCCTGTAAACCATACTGTTACCACAGCATACGGCCATTTGCCTTATGGAGACAGTTGGCGAATAAACATTGAGAAATGCGTTCATGAGTAGAAACTATTCAAGTGCCATTCCACTAATGGCATTGCTAGTTAAAGTGGCACAAACATACAACGGTTCTAGTCAGGAAAGCGACCTAAGTTCATTAGTAACACTGACACTCTGGCTGGGAAGAGGGATGTTGGGAGGGGAAGGTACTCGTATGAGGAAGGGGATATGTGGGAACTCTACCTGGTGATTTTGCTGTGAAAATAATTTTTAGGGCCTTCTCAGGGGGCGCAACAGGTAGGACGCAGCACGGCAAGCTCACCACAGCCGCTTCAGTGCGCGTTCATCCCCGCCCCGGAGCTCACCCATGGGACACAGCAGACCTCCTGTCTCCAACTGCTCCCCTCAGCAGTGTATTTCACTCGATCTGCCTGTTCTGCTCCCCACTCTGTCTCTGGTGAATCCTCTCACCCTCCCCCGCCCCACACACGCGCACTGACCTACACCCTAGTTTCTGTATGCATAAATAACATTTTAAATAAATGTTTCTTTAGGTAACTTAAAAAGGGAAGAAGTGCTGGTATGGACAGCCTCCAGCATGAACTGGTGAAACTTCGTCAGTAAAAGAATCCAATCACATAGGACCACAGACTGCATTTACAAGGAGAGTTCAAGACAGGCAGCCGCACGGGCCAGGTTAATAGTTTGCACGGGCCATGAGGACAGGTATTTAAAGGTGATGACAGAAAGGCGCAGACTTCTTTTTGGGCAATGAGAATGTTCTAAAACTGATTGTGTACCACCCTCTGAACATGCCCAAGCCAGTGAATTGTATACTTTAATTGGATTTATATAGTATTCCAAACAAAAAAAAAAATCCATTACCACAATTTCTTTGTCCAGTTGATGCATTTGATGTTGATGGATTTAGGTTGGCTCCACATCTTGGCTGGAGTGAGCAGAGCTGCTATGAACACAGGCGTGCACAAATCTTCTTACACTAGCATTTTCAGGTCTTTGGATGGAAACCTAGAAGCAGTATTGCTGGAGCATATGGTATTCCATTTTTTTTGGTTTTTAAAGACTCTCCATGCTAGTCCCATAGAGGCTGCACCAATTTTTACATTCTCCCTAACATGATCTTGGACTTTTAACTTCCAGAACAAGAGGAAATAATTTCTGTTGTGTAGGCCTACTGGTCTTTGGTACTTTGTTACTGCAGCTCTAACAGACCAATACAGTAAGTTTCTTTGATCCTCATATATTCCTCCTGTGGAACTCTGGAATTTCTATTCTCTAAATTGGTTCCTCCCAGAAAAAACTTTTTAAAAAAAGATTTATTTATTTATGCATACAAGAACTGGGGTACAGGCCAGAGGTCTGGGAGGTGAGAGGATTCACGGGAGACAGAGTGAGGAACAGAATGAGGCATTGACTGAAATACACTGCCTACGGGAGCAGTGGGGAGACAGGAGAGGCCTGCTGTGCCATGTGGGTCACCCCCTGGCTGGGGATCTAACTCATGCTGTGGTGGCTGTGGATAACTTCAGAGTGCTTAACCCCTTGTGCCACCAGGGAGGCCCCTGGATTTCCACCTCTTACAGAGACACCAGTCAGACTGGGTTGGGGCCCCCAGCCCCCGTAGGGATCCGTCTCCTGGGCTCCCTCTTGCATGTTGGCTGCTGTTCAGTGTCCTCTCTGGCTCCTCCTCTTCTCCCTGGGGTCTGAGTGAGAGTCTCCCACCGATATGCCCTCCAGTCCACACACACAGGTGACCTATGTCAGCTACACCCAAACCCCGCTAAGTCCCTAGGGCCTCATTTTAACTTAATCATCTCTCTCTGGGGGGAGAAGAGGTAGGGTGGGAACAAAGGGGTGAGGGGCCCAATGGCCTAGGGCAAAGGCTACTGTGGGGGAGGGGAGAGGGAAGGGAGTGACATGCTTCTGGAAAGGTGTGAACTTTATTTCCTTAAATCATATTCAGTGGTGCACACCAAAGTTACCTCAGTAAAGAAGATAAATAACTTCCTTAGCACTGAGTTATCTACTCAGCTTTCCATACCCAAACTAATTTTCAGAAATGAAACAGATATGAAATAAATGTCTAAGCTTATAAAATAGCAGATTATCTTCCAACATATGTTCTCTGATTTCAACATTATTGGACAAATATTCTGTTCACAGTTAGGAGAACTTGTGCTTGACAACAACCATTTCCACTGTGGAACAGAATGTAGTTAAATTCTGTACCTCAAATTGTAGTGGCTAAGATTAACCTGAAGTTGTCATTGGCAGAAGAAAAAAAATATTAGCTGTCCAGTTTCAAATCAAAGGCATTTGCTTCGATAAAAATAGAGCCCTGCTGGGTGGTCCAGGGGTTAAGTCAGCACTATGAAGCCGTCCAAAGTTGCTGCCACACCAGTTCCACCCCTGGCCAGGGGGTGCAGCAGACCTCTCCTGTCTCCCCACTACTCCCCTCAGCAGTGTGTTTCAGTAAATCTCCCCACTCTGTCTCAAGTGAATCCCCTTTGCTCCCACTCTGTCTCTGAGCCTCTCACCCCCCAGCACCTCTGGCCTGTACCCGTTCTTGAGTTCATAAATAAATCAATCTTTAGGGCCCGCCCCGGTGACACAAGGGGTTAAATCTCAGCACTGTGAAGTAATCCACATCCTCTTCAGTATGAGGTCAATCCTGGTCAGGGAGGCGACCCACAGGCACAGCAGACCTCTCCTGTCCCGCCCACTGCTCCACTCAGCCATGTACTTTGCCAATCTGCCTGTTCTGCTCCTCAGTCTGTCTCTGGTGAATCCTCTCACCCCCCAACCCGCACCCCTGGCCTGTACTCCAGTTCTTGTATGCATAAATAAATAAAATCCTAATAAAAAATAATAAAGAGCATTTTGAGGTAGAGGCTTTTGGGGGAGGAACACTCAGCACTGGGCCCCAGCAGTCAGCAAAGGTGGGGACAGGGAAGAGGGTGGAGGTTTTTCTGCATATTTGCTTTTTTAGAACTACCATCAACTTTCAAGTTACAAATTCAAGACGCAGCTTACATTTCTTATCCTTTTGTTGATAAGTTTAGCAAACAGGAGCCATCATGAAAAGAACTTTGGTTAATGCTTGATTCCTTTTGTCACCAGAAATCCAGCATCTGGTGGCCTGTCCCCACCAAATGTCAATAAAGCAGAGACCGGAACTTAGTCTTTAAGGTGTGCTTGCATCAGAACCAGCAATCTGGAAGACAGGGGTTACAACCTAAGAAACTGCCCTGGCATTTCACTTCCTGCTGGCTTTGTCTAGGGCGTTAAACAAGGACAGTTGCTCAGAAGCAAGCTGGCCTTCAACTCCGGTTCATTGGTGACGTGGAGCCGGGGTTCCTCATGACCCTCCCGGACATCTGGGCCCTCCCCCGCCCAGTGTGCTGAGTCTGGTCGCTGGCCAGGGCTTGTCCCAGCATTCCTCTAGATGTGTCCTTGGCTGGAAAAGGAACTCAAGGCAGACAGCCCAGAAGCAATGTGTGTGCAGCTCCCCTACTCTGCCTGCACAGCACCCCACCTGCTCCCCCACCCACACCCCCATCGCTTTTGACAGATGAAACCATTTGAAACTGAACTTGAAGTTCTAGACGTGTTTTCCTTTCTCTTCTATTGTCTGAAAATAGAAAGTCTGGATATTACTCTAATAGAAACTTTTTTGGAATGATGATTTTTAAAAAAGATTTTGTTTTTGTGCAGAAGAAATGGGGTGTGGGCCAGAGGTGAAAGGGGTGAGACGATTCACCAGAGAGGGGGAGCAGATCATGTGGATTCACTCGAGTACTGTTGAGGGGAGCAGCGGGGAGACAGGAGAGGTCTGCTGTGCCCTGTGGGTCACCTCCCTGGCGGGGGATCGAACTCGTGCTGCAGGGCTGCTGATGGCTTCACAGTGCTGTGTGTCATCCTGCTGCATCACCAGGGAGGGCCCTGTTTCTATTTTTAGCTTTCTTATTACCAGCTGTACTTGACATGTAACACCACACCTAGTTGGTGTACAACACGGTTTGCTCTCTGTGTGTACTGTGACATGATACCACCACCACTAGCTGTGAAGGACCAAACTGGGTTTTTCACAAGAAATGTCTCTCAACTGAGTTTATACTAGGTGGCCATCAAAGGAGTTAGCGCAGTAGGTACCCCCAAATAATCAGCTCCCCGAATAACAGGAGTGCGTATTTTACAAGGGAGAAGAAATGTAAGAGGAATGCAGTCTTCACATTTCCAGGTCCGAGGAGGGGCTGGCAGTCGAGGGGACTTCGGTCCTGGTGTTTGACTTTCCCAGCAGGTGTTATCTCAGCAATCACTGATGACTCTTTTCTTTTTAACTGATGACTGTTTCTGATGCCACAATCCATCCAGAGGGGTACATCTTCCAAGGTCCCAGTAATGCAGGTGGAGCCATTTAAAAGTTTATCATGGGCCCTTCCTGGTGGCACAGTGGGTTAAAGCACAGCACTAAGCATGAGTTCGATCCC
>NW_004567104.1:72959783-72973753 GCF_000260355.1 Condylura cristata | reverse complement strand
TCTGCCTGTTCTGCTCCCCACTCTGTCTCTGGTGAAGCCTCTCACCGGCCCTGCACCACTGGACTGTACCCCAGTTCTGTATGCACAAATAAATAAATCTTTAAAAATACATATTTTAAATTGAGATGAAAAAATGCACAAAATGATGTAAAAATAAACTATTATTTTTTTAAACTAAGTGACCTTCCTTAAAAGGAGCACAAATAAATTCTTAACAAATACTAAAACAAAACAAAAAATTTTAACAAGGTACAAACTTTCGGTTATAAAATCAACTTGAATGAACAACTGTTTTTGAATTGTGAAATAAAATGCTTATCATGAGGAGGAGATAGAGGGATGAGAGAACAGGGTGATTAGGGTTTAATTCCACTTAGTGCTAAGTTTTAGTCTAGGGGAGATTTTTTGTTGCAAAATGGAGGGGATCCGGCTACATTAATTCAATGCCAAAAACTCAAAATTAAGCATCCCCGTGGGGAGAGGCAGTCTACCATTTGCAAAGTCCCACAAACCCTACTAGTCACCGTAGGATGGTTCAGTAACTCGTCATCCCAACTGGGAAGAGAGAAAAGGGGAAATTATCCAAATGTGTGCAAATCTTTTTTCCATGCAACCTTTTTCCAACCCCCCCCCAGACTCTCAGAGTAAGACTCTCAGAGTATTGTACTATTAATCTGACTCCCATCTTTTTTTTAAAGATTTGTTTATTCATGCATACAGAACTGGGGTACAGACCAGAGGTACAGTGGTGATCAGAGAATTCACCAGAGACAGAGATGGGAGCAGAACAGGCAAATGGGCAAAGTACACTGTTGAGGGGGGCAGTAGGTGGGTCAGGAGAGGTCTGCCGCGCCCTGTGGGTCACCTCTGAGGCCAAGGATCATACTCTTACTGAAGCGGCTGTGGCTAGCTTGTAGTGCTGTGTCCTAACCCGTTGCGCCACCAGGGAGGGCCCTCTGACTCCTTTCTTTTAAAATCAATATTCCCCATATAAATTCTTCCTTGACAAAATATAGTGACAAATGGAAACGGAGCCAAGAGAAGAAAGCACATTGGTGGTGGTTCTAGGAATTCAGCTTCAGAAAATAACATTTGCAAACATCACTGGACCATGTTTTTAGGGTGCACATTGCACTAAGTCAATCTCCAGAGAAGTGTGATTTTAGTTACTATGGCACCAGAACTGATGGAAATAAAACAACTTCCCTGCAGTTATCACAGAATCAGCAGATGGATTAAAAGAGGGCCCTCACTTGCGTTTGCAAAAGTGTTAAATTTCGTCTGTGAGTGCATAGAGAAGAGGTTGCTGGGGCAGAGCCGAGCACTTGCAGTCACTCAGTAAAGAGTTAATATATCTGTAAAGTAGGGGAGTTTGTTTATTAGCAACTTTTTAAAATATCGTATCTGTTTTCTACCCACTCACAGCACAAGTAATCATTAGGTTTTAGTGTGCTGATGAAATTCTTGTGAACTGTCTATTATCCCATTTATGGGGAAATTTGTTTCAAAATATTCCACTACCTTGCTTAACAGAATCATGAATAAGATGTTCTGAACTAGGAGACATCCATCCAACATACTTTCATTTAAAACCAGTCCTATGTGAGGCCCTCCCTGGTGGCGCAGCAGGTTAAAGCACAGCACTGAGAATCTAAAGCCGCCTCCGCATTAGTTCGATCCCCGCCTGCCCCAGAGGTGACCACATGGCGTGGCAGACCTCTCCTGACCCACCCGCTGCTCCCCTCAGCAGTGTACTTCGTCGATCTGCCTGTTCTGTTCCCCACTCTGTCTCTGGTGAAGCCTCTCGCCGCCCCTGAGCCTCTGGCCTGTACCCCAGTTCTGTATGCACAAATAAATAAATCTTTTAAAAAAATAAATAAAACCAGTCCTATGTGTAAGATTATACTGCATCCCAGCCAATAAACTTGAAATCATACTTACACTTTTCTGGAAGATGATAAATCGAAGTTCAAACATGTTGATTTTAATCATCACATATCCTTAAGGTGGTCCGAAAACTGAACATATTTTTTAAAGACTCTGGACTTCAATTAATTAAATGTATTAAATAATGATGTTGGGACCTCCCTGGGGGTGCAAAGGGTTAAGTAGCAGCACTGTGAAGCTATCTGCTGCCACTGGAACACTAGTTCCATCTATCTCCGGCCAAGGAAGCTGACCCTCTCCTATCTGCCTTCTGTTCCCCTCAGCAATGTATTTCAGTAGGTCAATCTGTTCTGCTCCTCACTCCCTAGTCTGGTGAATCCTCTCACCCCACCTCTGGCCTGCACCACAGCTCTTGTATGCATAAATAAATCTTTAAAAATTGATTAATCAATCATAACAAACAAGCTAGTTTACCTTACTATCTGTTCCTTCTCAAAGAAGGGCTATCGATCTGATCAGTTCATCACACATTGCTATGTGTACAGCATTATGTTATGAGCTGGGGAAATGAAAAATAAGACACCACCACTACATTTTCAGAGATAATCATCTAGAGGGAAATGGGCAAATAAATGTGTTGTTTTAGTATAAAGTGATGTGTGATGAAAAATGGCAGTGTTCTATAGGAGGTGCAGGTAGGGTTACCTAGGGCAGGTAGTCAAGGAAGGCTTCCTGGAGGAAGTGGCCTGCACCACAACTTGAAAGACAAGTAGGAAGTGAGTGGATGAACAGGGGCATGGTATTGAGGATAGGTTTTCCACACAGAGCTTATACAGAATAGCAGAGAGATGTAGTTACTAGTACTGTTTTTCCTGATGAGTGAACTTTGAGGCTAAAAAAAGGCCAAAGATGCATTTCTGTATTCTGTTCACACTCAACTCTAGCTGGGTGACTTATGGAAGGGTGGCAGGAACAACTTATCTTGCGAAGGCCCAAAAGTAGACAGAAGAAACAATGGTGCCGACATTTAAAAAAGCACAGAATACTGTGTTTGGTTCTGACTCTGAATTTCATCTTTTGTACACATATTCATATAATCAGTAGGACTACTGATTATATGTCACCACCCTCTTTAAAGTTGAGAACCTTTTAAAAATGGTAACCACTTTCTGTCCAAAACCAAAATGAACAAGAATGCTGTGCTTTTTCTGCTCATTGGAGTGGCTGACTTAAAAGTCTGTGCTCTTTTGAATTGTCATGAGGACAGCTGGTGATAGTGAAACACAAACTGTAAATTAACTCTGGATCAATGTTAAAGCTACAGTTTGTCACACTGCTAGGGGGATTTAAGAAAATGTCCTAGTTTGAAGAAATAAATACTGAAGTACTTTGGGGTCAAGGGATGTGAGGAATGCAACGATTTTCATAAGGTTCAGGAAAAAATTTTATTGGAAAAAAGAGAATGAGAATGGTAAAGACTGGTAGCTGAACCAATGCCAGAAATTGCCTCCCTCGCATATATGAGAAGAATAATCCAAGTAGGTTTGCTAGTTTACACTTTGCAGCTAAAGATGTAGTTTGATCTTTTGACCACATCTTCATATAAAATGAGGGGAAACTCAGCTGACTTCAACTCACCCTTTATATGCATAGAATATCACCATAAAATTGAAACTGAAAAAAGAAGTAGATTTACAGTTCTAATCCTACCATTGTGAATTACCATCTTAACCAAGTCAGGTAACTACTCACACCAAAAATGTGATCACTTGTGAGCCCTCTGAGGTGGCGCAACAGGTTAGAGTGCACCACTATGAAGCTGTCCACAGCCACTGCAGCATGAAGCTGTTCAAGCCCCAGCCAGGGAGTGACCCATGTGGCGTGACAGACTTCTGTTTCGCCCACTGCTCCCCTCAGCAGTGCATTTCAATACATCTGCCTGTTCTGCTCCCCACTCTGTCTCTGGTGAATCCTCTCACCCCCCACACCTCTGGTCTATACCCAGCTCTGCATATATAAAATAAATCTTTGTACTTTAAAGCTTGATTTATTTATGTATACAGAACTGGGGTACAGGCAAGAGGCACAGAGGTAGTGAGAGGATTCACCAGAGACAGATGAGGGAGCAGAACAGCCTGACAGAGGAAGTACACTGCTGAGGGGAGCAGTGGGTGAGACAGAAGAGGTCTGCTGCAACATGTGGGTCACCTCTGGGGCAGGGATCGAACTCACACTGAAGCAGTGGCCACTAGCTTGCAGTGTTGTATCCTAACCTGTTGCATCATTTATTAAAAAATAAGTTTTTTTTAAAAAAAGTGATCACTTGTAAGACTCAAACATCAAAAATGAGATTTGTCATGAGTAATTTGTAAAATGTAGATTTTAAAAACCATCTTTATGTACCCCCCCATTATGTTATGGAAATGATGTTGACTGGAAGAATTAAAACCTGTAATACACTATTCTCTTTCAGTTCTTTAATGTTCACTGCCTGACCCATTGAACCTGATGTCCCAGACATCGGTACAATATACCTTCAATTAAAACACTCAACTTTACGCCCACTTTGAAATAAACAGATTATAACTTAGTACAGAGGCATTTATTCAGAAATATGAAACATGACCTGGATCCATAACCAAGTGGCTATCCGAGGTTTGGTGCACCAGGGTCAGAGTGTAGGGGCGAATGACAGGATCAAGAAGCGGAACCGCGTTCTTTGTGGCTGCCGATGAGAAGCTGGGCGCTGAGTCAGCCTGCTTGTATTTCACCCAGAAGTCTCAACACCGCCATTAGAGACAAGGAGTGTCTTCGGCTCAAAGTAGGTTCCACAAAGGAAATCCCATCTGAAGCAGAATTTAAACCTTTTTCTGTGCTGTTACACTTAAAGTAACAAACTTATAACTCAGAAACTTAGACACACTAGTACCTATTTCTGTTTTGTTTTTTTATAAGATATAGTCGTAGAAAAAAAAAAAACAACGCTCAACGTGCTAGGCACTGTGCCAAGTGGTTAACATACATTGCGTAATTATTTTGATGAAACTGTTTCATCATATGCAAAAACGGGAAACAGCAGCACTTCTCTCATGGGGCATTGGAATGACTAAGGATATAAAGTAGTTACCACAACACCTGGCCAAAAAAAAAAAAAGGTTTATATGCTAAGTACTCGCTTAGCATTTTTTTTTAAGATTTATTTATATAAAAAAAAAGATTATTTATTCATACAGAGCTGAGGTACAGGTCAGAGGTGCAGAGGATGAAAGTCTTCACCGGAGACTGAGTGGGGAGCAGAACAGGCAGAAAGATGGATACACCGCCTGAGCAGCAGGCGGGTCGGGAGAGGTCTGCCGCGCCACGTGGTCAGCTCCCTGGTCGGGATAGAACTCGTGCTGCAGAGGCTGCGCGGTAATAGGCTGCACCACCAGGGAGGGCCCCTTTTTATTTTATTTTTTTAAATAAACACATTTTTTAATTGTAAAGGACGGGGAAATAATGCAGCCCCATGCCTGAACTTAAAGCCTAGGGGTCCCCATTTTGATCGTGTCCCCGACTACCCTCACCCCCTCCCAACGCCTGGCATTGGAGCTGCTAAGTATTTGCTCGACGTAGTGAACCACCAGGTTTCCTTCCAGCCGGGTTAGCGAGAGGGGTCACGTCTGCGCAGGAGTCCCCCAGACAACACCAGAAGAGATTGTCCAGGTCCTGTTGGGAGAGAGGGTTCGTCTTTCCCTACCCCCCAAAACAAGCTACGGCTGGCCGTCGCCCTCCAAGTCACTAAGACTGCAAAGGTCACAAGTCGCACTCCGCACACTTTAAGCTGCGCACACCTGCCTCCACGCCGCAGCGCCGTCCGCACCGCCTCGTGGCCTTCGCACGCGCAGGCGCGCACCGCTCTCCCCCCGCGAACTACATCTCCCATAATGCCAATCGACCAAACCACCTTCCGCTCGAGGTGGGGGCGAAGGCGGAGCCTATCTCCCCGGGGGCAGGAGGGAGCCTCCCGAAGCCTCCCGCCTCTGTCCTCTCGGTAGAGCTCGCTTTAAGAGAGCTTCTTGACTTTCCTGGGAAGGTAGGGCACCTTTCCCGATTGGGTTCGACACGACCTCCGCAGGTCTTCTGAGTGGAAAATGGCAGATGGTCTAACCCGGCGGGCGCCTAGGGAGTGAAGGACGAACAGTGTACGCATGCGCAGAGGCGCAGCATGGGGGCGGGAGCCAGCGAGCCCCTTCCCCGAGTCTGGGAAGGTGAGTAGGGGGCGGGGCGGGGCATTCGGAGGCGAGGCTGACCCCTCCCCTCCCACATGCCTGCTGCGGTGGGCTTATCCACCCGCGTCCCAACTCACTCTAAAAGCTATTGACCCCTGTTGTCCAGAAAATTGGGGTCCCCGGGAGTTCACGTTCATTTTTCACACGTCACCACTTCCAGCAGCATTTCAGTGCCCTTATCGATGGTCAGGTGTTTCGTCTCAACTGGACAATGCGTTATTGAAAAACAGCAAACATTCTGGAGGGCTCATTTTCATCTTGCTTATCCCAGCAGGTAGCAAATAGCTCCTTCCCAACAAGCTGTATATTATAAAGCCGTTGGGATAGTTGTTCGGTTCAACCTATTGTCATATAAGTCATGTCTTCCATCGTTTCATATAAGTCTTAGGATGAGAAGACTCCTGGAGGCGACGAAGACCATGATACTAATGAAAGAAATAGTGGTGTTGGGGATGCAGACAGTTAAACAAGCGTCTCCTTGTGCCCTATACCTAACCATTTTGCTATCCCTTCCACAGTTAACCTTGTAAACTATCTTGTGGGCCTACATTTTGACATAAAATGAGAAGATTGGATAAGCTCTGAGAACTTGCTGACTCGAAAATTCTGTGGTTAGTGAGGAGTAGAATTCAGATTATATAACAATATGTTAATACTAAACATCATCAACTTCCATTTCTCTGTTAACGTAAGTGAAATATAGCATAAGAATCCTGGAAGGAACATTGGAAAACATTGTCCGTTACTTTACTTGTAATTTCTTTCTTGCTGCTGAAAATATTAAATTAACTGATATGGCAGTTTTGTTCACCTTGTATTTATTGTTATTTTCTAGATCACTATTAGGGAAGACTCTGTGCACAAGAATGAACTCAATGTATGTTATGATGGCTCAGATCTTAAGATCTCATCTGATAAATGCTTCACTGATTCCTCATCGACTGAAAATGTTTCCATACTTTGGTGGTATTAGAAATAGAATGATATCCACTCATAAATCCAAAAAGAAGATCAGAGAATACTATAAGCTGCTGAATCTGGAAGAAGGCTGCTCTGCAGATGATGTCAGGGAATCTTTCCGGAAGCTTGCCAAGCAGTATCATCCAGATGGTGGCTCTGGTACTGCTGATTCTGCAACATTTATAAAGATTGAAGAAGCTTATAGGAAGGTGCTTTCTCATGTGACAGAAAAAACAAGTGCCAGAAAGAATAAAG
This sequence comes from Condylura cristata, assembly GCF_000260355.1. Taxonomy (NCBI): domain Eukaryota; kingdom Metazoa; phylum Chordata; class Mammalia; order Eulipotyphla; family Talpidae; genus Condylura; species Condylura cristata. The sequence continues at coordinate 72,966,380 of NW_004567104.1, read as the reverse complement.
TAGAAGAAGCAGAAGAAGAGGATCAATTCAAATATAAAACACCCCAACACCGGCATTACTTAAGTTTTGAGGGTGTTGGTTTTGGAACGCCAAGTCAACGAGAGAAGCAATATAGGCAATTTAGAGCAGACCGTGCAACTGAACAGGTGATGGAATATCAAAAGCAGAAACTACAAAGACAGTATTTTGCTGATAGTTTAACTGTTAAAGATGTAAGACAGAGTAAAGAACAAAAAATAACTCAAGCAATAGAGCGTTTAGTAGAGGATCTCATTCAGGAATCAATGGCAAAAGGAGACTTTGATAATCTCAGTGGGAAAGGAAAACCTCTAAAAAAGTTCTCTGGCTGTTCATACATTGACCCCATGACTCACAACCTGAACAGAATTTTGATAGATAATGGATACCAGCCAGAATGGATCTTAATGCAGAAGGAAATAAAGGATACTATTGAGCAACTCAGAGAGGCAATTTTAGCGTCAAGGAAAAGACTTGGGAACCCAATGACACCAACTGAACAGAAGAAGTGGAGCCAAATTTGTGAGCAGTTTCAAGAAGACATCAGAAAACTAAATAAGCGAATTAATGATTTCAATTTAATTGTTCCTCTCCTGACTAGGCAGAAAGTCCATTTTAATGCACAAAAAGAAATTGTCAGAGCTCAGGAAATATATGAGACCCTCATAAAATCAAAAGAAGTCATAGATAAAAACCCAAGTGATATTGATCAGAGAGAAGGGGAAAAAACACCTGAAGTCAAGGCAGGATTTTTCAATTGGATGAATGTGTGGAAATTTATTAAAATATGACCGTTTCTATATTCTCTGTCACAGGACTGCCCCAAGTTATATTCATCTGGATTGACACCACACATCAAGATTTATTGCTGTAACACAAGACTTTGCCTCTGAACTTTTCAGGAAACGAATCACATCTCCCACTGTGTGAGAAACTGACCCAGAGAGGCCCAGCCGGCCACTACATCCTCTGAGGATACAGCAAGAGAACTGACTTCTGAGAAGACAATTTGATCCATTTCAGAGTTTCAGTAGCAGAGAAAAAATGAGTTAGAACATAGATTGGGAATCCCACCAGGTATTCCAAAAGTCCTAGTGCAGTTTTTAAGCTCTGTGAACTTCAAATTAGTTGCTGTTTGCTATCTTCAAACACAGGTAATTCAATGGGAGTAGTACAGTCTAAAAACTATCAAAAGTCCATAAAGAGGTATGAAAATTAGGCAAGTAAACCTCCATATGATGTGTGCTTTTTTTGATGAGTTTGGTGCATTTACACCTGAGGTTAGTAAAGATCAAAACTGTCCTAAGACTTTTGGGACACTATCTGGGTGGAAGTGTTAAGATCAGGAAATTAGTCTAATGGATTTCCTGCATTCTTCTTTTTGAAATAAGGGCCTTCTCTTTGAGCCCTGATTAAAGAAAAAAAAAAATCAAAACGTGGATGTTAAGTTTTCCTGCCTAACTTCACAATGCATCAGCTGTAGAAACCAATCCATCACAATAGCTGATTTAGCCACTCAAGAGTAGACCTTTTAAAGTGTGTGAGTATATTTTCTGACCTTTTGGAGGTGAGAAAAAAATCACTGGGCTTAAAGGAAACAAGATTTCCCATCTGGCTTCATTTCTAGCCCGAGATTGAAATATTAGGTTGATATAAATCAACCTGAAGTCTCTCAGCCACGTGTGTATCAAACTCCCCTGAGATTTTTCCAGCAATATGAATATCTCAATTTACTGCCTTAGTGATCCAACTCTTTGTCTTAGGAGTCTCTAATAAGGATGAAATGTCTGCATCTTGTGCTGGTTTGCACATTTGACTAGTGGCAAGAGATTGACGTTCGTGAGATTGCTGCCTGCCATCCACTGTCAGAAAAGCTCACTTTTTAGATTCGTCTCATCTGTTGCTTTAACCAAGAACTGGGCAATGAGGAGGATCTGCAGAATGGGCGAAAGGGACAGGTCTGTTATTTACTCCAGAGGGCTGTGTTACAGAAGGGTTCAGAAGTGTGGCTCTGATACCCCAAAAGGTTATTTTGTAAAGTATGTGACACTTTTAAAAGGAAATTTCACTGCTGTTTAGCTTCTGGAGCACTCACTGGAATACCCAGTGGTTACTTTATGGAGTGAGTTATCATTTGGCCTACACGATGATAGCGTTAACCTAAACACACTTGTGAAGAATGTTAAGTACAGTGTTATAACAAGGGCTGTAGTCCTAAACCATTTCAGAAGGCTGCGAGTCTGTGAGTCTCCTTAAAGATGGAAATGAGATGTGTGATTCCTCATGGCCCTGTGGCAACAGATATGAAGGAAACCATTGTCAATATTCGTAATGGGAGGAGAGGGTTACCAGCAAACCCTAGAGAATTCTTAGTTTCAGCACAGCACACTTTATGTTTTGTAAATGTTGTCTATATTCATAATTAATAAAGCTAATTTTAACAATCAATCAGTCGTCTATTGTTTCACTAAGTACTAGTGAGAATCATAGCCATACCTTGGTTGACCACCCAAATGTTTTTTGTGGTTGATATAAAAATGACAACAGATTGTTCTCATTTGTTGTTGTTGTTGTTGTTGTTTTTTTAAGATTTATTTATTTGTGCACACAGAACTGGGGTGGTGAGAGGATTCTCACTCACCAGAGCAGAGTGGGGAGCAGAACAGGCAGATCTACGAAGTACACTGCTGAGGGGAGCAGCGGGCAAGACAGGAGGGTCACTGTTCCTTTGGGTCAGCTCCCTGGCTAGGGACCAAACTCCTGCTGCAGTGGCTGCTGTGGACAGCTTCATCGTGCTGCATAGCTTATTCATGCTGCTGCTTAACCCATTGTTCCACGGGAGAGGCCCAGATTATTCTTAAAAGGGCAAGTTCTCTTATGTGAAACAGATTTACTTAAGTAAACACATTCCAGGCCAACAGAAAGGGTTTTGGCCAGTTTTTCAGTGTTTGTTGAAGTGGAATTTGACACTTACCTTAGGAAGCAGCATTACCTTCCCTCCTAATTTTTCACCTTCTAACTTTCTTTGTCAGCCTTTCAGGGCTGGTGGTAACTCAGATTTCTGACCTCCTCACACTGAGAAGCTCCTTTCTTTTAACTCCAGGAATAAAACTCATCCAATACCCTGAGGACAGAGCCTCAAATCACTGTGGTTTTTGACTCCCGGCTGAGATTAGGCTTTTGCTCTTGCTCTCTAGAGTGTGTGAGGCTGGAGCAGAGTTGATGGTATCTCAGGACTGTAGTTTTAAATTCCTTGATAGAATGATTGTATTTTTATTCATTTGCTTTGTGGTACCCCCAGAGATAGCCTTGTTTGTGGGGATACCCCCTTCCCCCGCAGATGGGAGTCACCTACACCTTGTCTCTATATGGCTGGACCCTGTTACTGCCTCATACAACTTCCTGATATTCCTGATACCAACTGCCAGGGTCCCCATCACTCGGCATCAGCCCCCCATTGGGTCACTCCGAGTACCTCTTAGGACAATGCTGGTGAGTTGCCTGTCCCTAGAAGTACTGCCTTTCTTTTTCAACAGTGTTCTGTTCATTCAGAACACGGTGATTGTGGACTCGAAAGGGAATCCACCATTATGTCATCTGGATTTGCAGAAATCAGTAATTACAGGGAGTAAATGGCCCCTGCGGCCCCAGGGGTCCCTAGGATATGCACTTTGCTTTACTGTCGACACCATCTCCCTGGCTCCAGGCAGAGGACACAGACAACCTCTTCTATGGCCTCCAGCCATACCACTAATGTCACAATATCTCTTGTCTTGGCTAATACCAGACTGGAACATCCAACTTCACTTAAGACTCAGGGAACCCAAGGGAGGGCAGATAGGCCCGACGATGGGATGATCTGGGGCCCTTTGCACTTTGCACATGAGCCTGGCCTCCCACCTGCTGTGGAATGGGGGAGCCCATCACCCTGTTCCTCTGGCCAGCTCTCAAGTGCCCTAGGATGACTCCACTCTCCAGAACTAGACTTGGAAAGCAAGGTCTAGAGACTGGGATTTCCTTCTCTGCCAGACCAACTTCACAGGCCTGGCCACTTGTGCAAGGACCCATTTCTTCCCTAGATGATGTCATGTCCCCCAAATGCCAACCCTACCTGCAGGTCTCACCAGGACAGAAACAACTAAATACACCCCATCAGGTGTCGTTGTTAGAAGCTACCTACTCAGAGCAGGAGTCCCGCCTGAGCACTTTGGGGACCTTCCAGTGAGAAGCGCTGACTCAGTCTTGGCATTTACATCTAGGCTGCTCCACTCTAGTCTCGTTCTGTAAGTGAACCTACGTTTCTCTGGATTTTCTATTCAGTTTACACCACGATTTGCCCAGTTGAGCCTGTGAATGTGTGGCCCCCACCATCACTGCCACCTCTAACAGGTAAGAGAACAAAGCCACCTGCAGGGTCCACAGAGGCTCTGTCCTGTCTGAATAGCAGCAGGACTCCCTGTGGGTAAACGCCTCCAGCCTCCCCTGAGGACCAAGGAGCCAGCTAGAGAAGATTTTAATAGGGGAGACCTAGCCTTGGGGCCCTCACAGTGTACTTTTTAGGAGTCAGAAAATTATGGAAGCCCAGGCTTTGCCCTCCTCTACACATGGTAACATCAACATTTCTTTGGGTCAAGATAATTTAGGAAATCAAAAGATCTTTTTTGTTTTAAGTATTTTTAAAAAGATTTATTTATGTTTACAGAACTGGAGTACAGGCCAGAGGTGTTGTGGGTGAGAGGATTCACCAGAGACAGAGTGGGGAGCAGAACAGGCAGATCGAGGAAGTACACTGCTGAGGGGAGCAGCGGCCAGGTCAGGAGAGGTCTGCCACGCTGTGCCGTGTGTGTGGGGGGGGTGGGGGGGTGGGGGTGGGTGGGTGTGTGGGCTCCCTGGCTGGATATTGAGCTTGCACTGCAGTGGCTTCGGAGAGCTTCATAAGTGGTGCTTTAAACCATTGCGCCACCAGGGAGAGCCCAGATCTCTTCTTTTCCCTGTAGGCTACTGTGCACAAGGTATTTAAACTGAACTTAAAGCTGTTTCGGTCTAAGCAGCTCTCACAGAACCAATTCTGTCAGACTCAAGTCTGAGTCTTCACCTCGATTAATAAATGTTGTCGTACCATCACTGAGACTTTGATTCTGGTCAACCGTCCCAGGGTTCTGCTTCAATGATGAGAGTTGTGCTTTCGGCTGAGTTCCGTTTTCCCAATGACCCATATTGATGGAGGCATGCATCACTCGTTGGGGAGGATGAGATTCCTAGCACAGGAAATCAGGTCTTTGATTTTGATCTCAGCAGAAAAAAAGGTTCCGAATTTTCTTCAATCGGCTCAGAAATGGGCATGTGACCTAAGTTCTGCCAACAAGTCCTGACCCCCCGAGACTCATTTCAGAATGCAGTGTTGGAAGAAGCAGATGCATTGGTTCTTTGGAGGTCCCATTGAGCAAGTGCAGGTAGCTCAATGGAGGTTGCCAGGTACAGCTCCAGGAACAGGAGTGGCATCAACACCAACAGGCAGAGCAGTCAAGCTCTGGCTTGGAAAGCAAGTTAGCTGTCTCAGACGCTTCAGTGATTTTCTCACCAGGCCAGTGTGGTTTTCTCACAAGGCCAGCGTGGTTTCCTCACCAGGTTCAGTGTGGTTTGAGGCATCATTCCTGGAATTTTCCACTGCTCCCCAAAGTTGCAATGCTCTTTAATAAATCCCTTTTCTGCCTACTCCAGCCAGAACAGGGACTGAAGCTAAAACCCGGAGTTGTGACTGATACAGATGTGATCCCAGGCAATTTGTGGCTTTAGAATGTGCACAGGGCACGGGGTTTCTGCTGAACTTTTCAGCTCTGCTGCTTTGTAGGCATAAGATCTTGAGTAAATGACCAAAACTTACCAAGCTACAGATTTTTTCTCAAGTCAATTAGAATAATGATCTGTTATTATGAGGATTCAATGAGAGATGATATGTAATAAATCCAGCAGGCCTGGATGAGCAATTTATTTTAAGTATTAAGTGATGCTTTCGTGCTAACAGAATGGTAAATAGAAGTTTTCGTTATTTTTTAGATTTGTGGAAAAGTAACTGTACAATTCTTTTAGGAGAGTCCATTTCGAAGCTGATCTTGCCAATTTCAATCAACTTCCTGAAGTTGCGGAAACTTGTCTCAATATGCCTTCACCTAGGAGGGGACTTTAAGCAGAAGAGTAGAAGATCACATGTGGGCCTCCCCTGTGTCCTGGGGGTAAGTGTCACACTATCATGCCTATCACCACTGTGGCCTGTGGCCTGACTGCCATCTCATCCAGGGAGCTAACCCATGTGTACGGCTCAGCAGACCTCTCCAATCTCCCTGCTGCTCCCCTCAGCAGTGTATTTCAGTCAGTCTGCCTGTTCTGCTCCCTACTCTGTCTCTGGTGAATCCTCTCACCGCCCCTGCACCTCTGGCTTACACCCAGTAATTCAATGCATAAATAAATAATTTTTTTAAAGATTTATTTATTTATTCATACAGAGTTGGGGTACAGGCCAGAGATGCGGAGGGTGAGAGGATTCACCAGAGACAGAGTGGGGAGCAGAACAGGCAGATG
>NW_004567104.1:72953729-72959563 GCF_000260355.1 Condylura cristata | reverse complement strand
AGACAGTGAGAGGAATCACCAGAGACAGAGTGAGGAGCAGAACAGGCAGATCAATGAAGTACACTGCTGAGGGGAACAGCAGGCAAGTTAGGAGAGGTCTGCCACGCCATGTGGGTCACCTCCTGGGCAGGGGCTCAAACTTATGTTGAAGCGGCTGTGGCCAGCTTGCAGTGCTGTTCTTTAACCTGTTGCACCACCAGGGAGGGCCCTTTTTTTTTAAAGATTTATTATTGGGTCCTCCCTGGTGGCACAACAGGTTAAAACACAGCATTATGAAGATGGCCACAGTGTCTTTATGAGAGTTCTACCCCTGGCCAGGGAGGTGACCCACGTGGCACAGCAGACCTCTCCTGTCTCCCTGCTGCTTCTCTGAGCAGTTATTGCAGATCTGTCTGTTCTGCTCCCCTCTCTGTCTGGGGAATCCTCTCATCCCCTGCACCTCTGGACTGTATCCCAGTTTTTCTATTCATCAATACGTAAATCTAAAAAGTCCACAAATTGTAGACATGCTAGATAAAAATATGTACATCTTGTAAAAATGAGTAAGAGAAAATAGTCTTTAATTACTTACACAAAATTTAGTCTAAAAGTCAGCAGGTGATCAGTAACAGTTAAAATGTCTCTCTGGTTATTGCCACTACACATCGTGTTACCCACAGAGGAGGGTGGGATGGAGAACCCTAAAGAATCTGCCTGCCTCCTTTCTCCTCCAGAACCTGAGAAATCATGACTCCGTGGTCCTCTGCGACCTGGGGGGGGGGGGGTGCGGGGAAGGTATCTCTCTGTGTCTTGGGTGACACAGCTTAGAGAGTGACAGAGCTGGGATTTGAACCCAACTATCTGTGGTTGGTCTGACTCCAGTTTCTGGTTCTTGTCTACACACTCCGCTGTGCTGTCGCGGCAGAGAAGATTAGAACAGATCACGTCAGGAGCAGCTGCCGGAGTGAAAATCCAAGAATCTTGTGTGCTGAGATCCCTGGACGGTCCTGGGTTCAGTGTGTTTTATAGCACAAAGGTCATTAAAAAAAATATATATCTATATATACACATATAGATATAATAGTTTATTTTTACATCATTTTATGCCTTTTTCCATCTCAGTTATAGTCCCTGTGGGCTTCCCATCACCAAATCACCCCTGTGCCATCACCATAGTCCAGTGCACATCCCTCCCCCCACTGATCTTGACCCCATTTCCCACTCCACCCCCACAAAAACATCTTTGGTATATAGCTGTTCATTGTCATTATTTTCTCGCCTGATCCGTTATACATAAACCATCCGGTATTTTTCCTTTTCTTTCTGGCTGATTTCACTAAGCATGATCACAACGGTCATTTTTGTCCTCCACCTCCCTGAAGGTCTTGGCGTCCCTGGCTGCAGCTAACACCGTGAGGTTCTGGAAGCTATGTGATACTCCAGAAAGAGTGGGTTTTGGGGCGAGGGAGATAAGCATTTAGATGTAGGTTTTGCCACTCTATATGAACTGAAGCTAGTTCACCTCTCAAACAATCAATTAGTTCCAACCTGCTGGATTGTTATAATCCTTAGCGATCATGAACAGGAAATGCAGGGTGCGGGGTGGGGAAATCTCAGCACTGATCCGGGATTCTCAGAGTGCGTTACTGCCCTCCAGAGGACATTTGGAAAACAGGTGGGGGAATCTTCTGGGCACTATCGGTAGAGATCTGTTTAGCCCCCTGGGACCAGCACATTGCTTCGCTGGCGTGACTGGCTGCTAATTCCACGCCGTCCTAAATGTTAAACATTTCGAACATTCGCTCTGAACCACAGGCATGTAAGAGGTGGAGCCAGGAGGATGGTATTTTGCAAAGTACAGGGCAATAGACCAAAAAGAGGAATTGGTTCTGCCCACCATTTAAACATTTCGCCAGACATTCATGTGGGTGAAAAATCTATTTGTAATCACTTAAGCCCAGAACAGAATTTGTTTTATATATATGTTTTATATATAAACAAAACATGCCTTTTGCATGTTTTTAAATACACAAATCCCATTCCCCACGACACAAAAATGCAACTATTGTGAAAATGGTATCTCACAGTCTTGAGGATTTTACCAAGAGTTATATACCCCATAGAAAATCATTAATAATGGGGCCACAATTCATAGCATCTGAAATACTAATACTACACACTCATTATAAATTGCATTTGGAAAGCTGAATGAAAATATGTACAAGAAGAGATTGAAAATACTTTTTTTTTTTAAGATTTACTTAATCTATTTATGTATGCAAGAGCTGAGGTGTAGGCCAGAGATGTGGGGTGGGGGGCTTGCTGGGGGGGTGGTGAGAGCATTCACCAGAGACAGAGTGGGGAGCAGGATAGGCAGACTGACTGAAACACACTGCTGAGGAGAGCAGCCAGGACAGGAGAGGTCTGCTGCATCACATGGGTCACCTCTCTGGCAGACATTCATGTGGGTGAAAAATCTATTTGTATCAAATTCGTGCTGCAGTGACTGCAGATAGCTTCATAGGTTGAGACGTAGTGCTGAGACGTGAAACTCTGTGCCAAGAGGGAGGGCCTGGAGATATCCTTTAATTTAGCACCAAAAGTCAATAAACTAGCAGACTCCTAACCAGCATCCAAGATGACAAGATGGGGGGCGGGGTGCACCATCTATCAGAATTGGTCTGTGTGTATTGGATACAGTGTAGCAGAAGAGATGCTAAGGCACCCCAGTGGGAGCTTCCTGCTAGTTCACTTCCTTTTGGGTCACTTAGTAGGCACCCTATGAAGCCAGAGGCCAGGTCTTGAGGCAGCTTGTGAAGGCCCATGTGTCCAGGACCGAAGCCTGCAGCCAGCAGCCATGTGAAGGGGCTTGCTGGGCAGCAGAGGCTCAGGCCTTGAGATGCAGATGCAGATGCTTTCAGCCCCACCCAGTCTACATTCCCAGAGAGCCTGCACCAGAAGGACTGAGATTCTCTGCTCCCGGGAGCTCCTTACCTTAGAAACGGTTCAGGCTAACAAAGCCTTCATGTTTAAACTGCTCAGTTTTGCAATAATGTTATCTCCAGCAATAGATAACTAAAACAGGAGACAGTCGAAACTCAGTCATTTCAACAGTAAACATTGCTTTAAGGAAAATCCGCATGTGCTGGCTTTGCAGCATGATATCTAACCTGTGGTATAAACATGATGTGTTGAAATGGTTTGTTTGTTTTTAGAATCACCACTGTGTTTCATTTCACCTTCTATTGTTCCTGAAAAGCTTTTTTCTAACTTCTCTATGGCTTCTTGTACACCGGGTCTTTTTCTTAACCATCTTCTGCTCCCTGTTACTCACGGAAGAGTTTGTCTGCATGTTGGTCTTTTAAACAACAGGTGTCTCAGTATATCCTTGACAGGGAGCGCTTGAGAAAGCTCATTATTTCAATGTGATATTTATCAAAAGGCCTGACTCATTGTTAGATGATTGTACTCCTCACTTTCTCCGTATATTATTTAAGTCAGTCTGAGCTGTTTTATTTTCTCTTTTATTTGTAATGAAAAGAAATCTCTGTGGTTAGAGTTTAGACTGCCCTCACAGGTACTTCCTCTTTTGCCAGAACCCAGTGACCTCCAGCTTCTGTTGCTGTTCCCCATCTATATATCAGTCTATTTCTCAAGAGCCAGACACTGAATCCAAAGACAATGCTTCTGACACCCTTGCACACATCTTGTCCCAGGACCGCTGCAGCTTGTGGAGAAAGAAAAACACACCCAAGTACATGTCTCCCCACACCTTTTAGTCTTGCAGCTGGCTCCTGTGGTGCACATCTGGGTGCACTCTCAAAAAACCGGAAGCAAAGGTCACTCCATCAGAGTCAGTTCATGAAGCAGCCCTGAGGAAGTAAGAACAAGCCGAAACCCGTGGGGACTGGTGGGAAGGAAAGCCTGATTGCTTCTCTCCCTTAGCTGGTTGGACCAGTGAGACTAGATTCTAGTCTTCAGTTTTCTTTTTTTTTAAGATTTATTTATTTGTGCATACAAGAACTGGGGTACAGGCCAGAGGTGTGGGGTGTGAGAGGATTTACCAGAGACAGAGTGGGGGGCAGAACAGGAAGATTGAAATCTATCGCTGAGGGGCGAGTGGGTGAGACAGGAGAGGTCTGCTGCTGTGAACTCCCAGATTGGGAAGAGATTTATAATGCTGAGACTTAACCCCTTGCACCATCAGGGAGGCTCTAAGTCTCCAGTTTTAGGCGAATGTTTCCTGAAAATGGTCCTGAAATAGCAATGACTCCTGAATCCAGGCAAGCCTCTTCGATATCCTTAGATGGAGAAATAACAAAATATATGCTTAGTTAGCTCTACATGATGGAATATCAATTGAATCAGGACATGCACCAATATTTTTTTTTTAAAGATTTATTTATTTGTACATACAGAACTGGGGTACAGGCCAGAGGCTCAGGGGAGGCGAGAGGCTTCACCAGAGACAGAGTGAGGAACAGATCAGGCAGATCGATGAAGTCCACTGCTGAGGGGAGCAGCGGGCGGGTCAGGAGAGGTCTGCCACGCCATGTGGTCACCTCTGGGGCAGGCGGGAATCGAACTCATGCGGAAGTGGTTTTAGCTTCTCAGTGCAGTGCTTTAACCCGCTGCGCCACCAGGGAGGGCCACCAATATTTTTTTTTAAGGCTGATTTGCAATTTCACTAAAGACTCAAATTAGTATATTTGAAATGCTAATAATGAAATGTTGGCATCTGTTTCTTAATCCCAATATCTTTGGCTATTTTTTAGATTGTATATATTTCAAAGGTAATTCCTTTAACAAATAGTGATGAACACCTAAATCCTGCCTAGCGAGTGAATCAATATGATGGAATGTAACAGAATAAGAAAATGACGTTTTGTGATAATTGGGGGCAATTTCATAATACCTAGGTATAAAGTTTTTAGTTTCTCATTTATAATGTCAGCATTTACATGGAGTCTCTTACCCAATAAGTGGTGTTTTATATTCTGTGGGAAATTTAGAAGCGGCTTTCATAGGCTATTGAAGTTATGCTGGAAATTTACGATGCAGTGTTTTTTTTTTTCTTCAGATTTTTATTTTTACATAGAAGAACTGGGGTACAGGCTAGAGATGTAGGGTGTGAGAGGATTCACCAGAGACAGAGTGGGGAGTAGAACAGGTGTACTGTCTGGAATACACTGCCGAGAGGAGCAGCAGGTGAGACAGGAGCCGTCTGCTGCGCCCCGTGGGTTACTCCCTTGCGGGGGATGGAACCTGCGCTGCAGTGGCTGCACATAGCTCCGCGGTGCTGAAACTAACCCCTGCGCCATCAGGGAGACCCAGTGTCTTTTAAGGATACAGCAAGAAGAGTGCTGACTCTAAGGAAAAAATCTGCATGGCAAATGGGAAAAAGTCAAGAGGACACAATCAGAAAACCAGTTGTACTGTGTTACCAGCACTAGTTCGTAGCCCTGGATGAGAAACTTCACCTTTCTAGTCCACCACTTGTGAATGGCAGGGATTAGAAAGGACGTCTCTCCAGACCTGCATTTCCGAGGCTCCTCCGGAACCGGTGCCCTCCTCTGGACCGCCCAGCGGTCATCGCGGCTGGGCCTACAGGCGGAGGGAGCCCAAACCGGGGGTTTTGTGTGCTCTCCGCGCACGATCTCACGGATTCTGCCTTTGAGGAGAAGCAGCGTGCTGGGGGCCAGGTTGCAGTCGCCGCCCAGAAAACCACAGGACCGCCAGGTCCTGGGGCCGGTGAGTTTGAAGCCGCCCAGGCTAGCCAGCCGCGCCCGAAGGTCCGCAGAGCCACGGCGCTTGGCCCCGCCCCCGGCTCAGGCCCCGCCCCTCAACCCCGCCCC
>NW_004567104.1:72930649-72953244 GCF_000260355.1 Condylura cristata | reverse complement strand
CCGGCGGGGTCGGCCGTCTGGAGTCGGGACCGGTTGGGGATGTGGTCAGGCTCGGGGGGACCTGGCTGACCGGCACCCGAGGGTCAGGTGCAGAGGTGGGAGGGGCCGGAGGACCCGCGTTGTTTGGGGCATGAATCACGAGGTGTCGCGACCCCTGCCAGTGGAGGGCAGAGCTGCCGCGGCAGCCAGGCTGGGGACACCCTTGGAGGGTTGGGGGGAGCCCGCCGCACCTCGGGTCCGCCGTGGAAGCTTCTTGATCTGCGAGGGAAACGGGGGACCTTTCTGAGCAGGCTGGCGTGGGGGGCTGTGCTCGCTCCCTTCGGTGCTAGTGTCGTGTGTGTGTGTGTGAGCGCGTGTGCAAGCCCCCGATTCGAGGGAATTCTAATCAGTGTCAGGACTTTGGAAAACGCTCCTGTCTCCCCGCCTCCTCGCCCAGTCGCCTCACCTGCCTTCACTTTTAAATCCCCTTTCACTTCCCGAATCCTGACTTCCAGTCTTCTGGTTTCGGATGTGGGACGCGCATTAAAAAAAAAAAAATACACATACTTAAATAAGTGGCCCAGTACAGTGCTGTGAGACTTCGTTCTTAGTGAAAATCGAAGTTACCTTCAATATTGATGTGGCCGGAAAAGCAGGTTTTTTGAGAGCCAAGGGAGGATGGAGTTTTCCCCTTCCGGAGACACGCCCTCCCCACCCCCATCCTCTCCTGCGGGATCTGGCAGGTCTTTCAGATCTCGCTTCTGGAGTGCTGGGTAAAGAAGGCCATCTTATTATTGCATCCTTATAATTGATAGCAGAAATACAATCGGTTCTTTTTTTTTTTTTGCCATTTCAGAATAAAAAATAAAAACTGCACAGAGGTGTATCAAGTAAAACGTTAAAATTATTTGCTTCTTGACTTTTCCTCCTTCACACCCTCTGCTCCCCCCAGGAGCAGATGACCCCAGAACTCTTGGACAGCTGACTTAACGATAGTCCCAGGGCACATTTCCACATCAGTACCTGTGGTTCTGCCTCATTACAAAATGCTGCATAGTTTGCCATTGTTTGGCTGTACTTCAGTATAGTTTATCCTCTCTGGCTGATGGAAATTTTGGTCCTTTCAAGGGTTTAAACATTAAAAACCCTGGCTGCCTGAAAATGCTTTGGGCATGCTTGGGGGTGGGGGGCAAGTTTCAGGTAGATCATTTCAACAGGTGATTGTATGGGCTTCGACATACTTTCACCAGAAATCCTTGTTTGGGATTTTCTGTACAGCTGCACACAGCTACCATTTGGGACATTCCTTATTCTGCTGGTCCCGACAGCTTTGTTGAACCCAATCTCAGTGCAGACATTCCGCATGCCCACTTTCTTTATTGGTATTTCCAAATGCAGCAGGGCATGCTTCTTGATGCCCACCATGTGGGTGTCCAAGTGAATTGGATGGTGTATTCTCTGGTCGCTACCTGGGTGACAGCAGACTGGCTCTTCTGGCCACCCCACTTTGGGAGAGCCATTCTGGGCTGCCCTCATGTGAAAGGGAGCCAGAAGCCTTTTTTATGACTTAAAAGATTTTATAATTTAGACTGTTTTATAATTTAAGACTGTTTGATTTAAATGCATTTCAGAGAATTTTTTACCTTTAGAGACTTGATGGAGAAAATGTTGAGGACCAGGTTAAATAACGGTGAATTTATTAATCGTGCCACTTAACACTGAGTTGACATCGACACATTTGACTTGGTTCTAAGGAACAGAGAAGCCTTCAGGAAGAGAAAAGGAGGAAGGCATATTTTGTGAAATAGCCTCTGATCCTCCCATAAACATCCTACAAGAATTCTAAACTCTAAACTCTCATTGAGATGTGTCCCAGGTACATTTAAATTAATACAATGGATCATCATTATACCCATTGCCAGATTAAGAAACAAAATATTTGCATCTTTGTTCCAGAGGTCTTTATCCTGATTTTTGCCTTTGTTAAGCTTCCTTTTGTGTTTTAAAGTAAACTTGACCTGTAAATACACGTATATGTAAGTGTATTTACACATGTATACACAAATTAACTTACAGAGCTTCACTTCCTAACAATATACTTGGTTTTGAGTAATTTTTGAATGGTTTTAAGAAACAAATTTCTCAAATAGATTGTGAGCATTTTTCAAAGTTTTATTGAGAACTGTTACTGAGAATGCCACAAAGAGCTGGTTTTGGAGAGGATTTAAGGAATAGATATTTATGTCGTTCATAGGGAAAGGAATGTCTCAATAAAATTGACTTCGTTGGTTAATACTCCACACGACAACAAAACATAATCCTTTGCGATTAGTCTTTCCCAGGAGGCTGCAAAGCCACACCACCTTATTTCTGCAGTTAAAATTCAAACCTTAAAGGGTCATCAATGGTTTCTTTATTAACACTGAATTTATCATTACGTAAACTGGTAAGAGCAGAGACATAGGCTAAACAGGCTTACTAAAACACACTTTTTGAATTGGGCATTAAAGCTTTATCTCCTATGACCCTCCCTGGTGGTGCAGTGGGTAAGGACGCAGCACTGCAAGCTAGCCTGCTGCCAGCCACAGCTGTCAGTGCGAATTCGATTCCGGTCCTGGAGTGCAGTGGCGCTGCAGACCTCTCCTCACCCGGCTGCTGCTCCCTCAGCTGTGTACCTGTCCATCTGCCTGTTCTGCTCCCCACTCTGTCTCTGATGAATCCTCTTACTGCCCCTGCACCTTTGACCTGTACCCCAGTTCTGTATGCATAAAAATAAATAAATCTTAAAAAAAAAACTTTATCTCTTAGTTGGAAATATAGGCCTGACTGAACACAGGACAGTGTGGTCATTGTCCATTGAAGGCTTCCAGGAATATAGGAGGGAACAGAACGGCTTCAGCATACCTGACTCTTCCCAAGGGCCTTTTTAGTGCAGAACTCTGGATAGTGTTATAAGTAAGCCCTGGGCAGTGGGGTTCCCCACAGTCAGGGCATCTGCAGGACTCTGGGGTGGACCAGGTAATAGGACAGTGGTCCGGGTGAGTGGGCTGCTGTGTGTTTTCTGCTTCTTAGCTCACGGTGTCTTGCCTGCTGTTACCGGGTCAGGTCAAAGCACACCCTTCTGTGAGGGAAGTGAGAAGAGGGGGTAGCTGTTGCAGGCTGCAGGGCTTTGGGGAGAGCAGGGACTGCACCGGCATATGATCTTGATCACGCAGAGCCCAGCACGTGTAGCTGGGAATCTGGGCCAGGTTGGTGGGGCATTCAGTTGAGTTAAAAAGCTGGTATAGCAGCGGGGATATGTCTATCCCTTGCTTCAGTTTGGCCTGGTTATCTGCCTTTTCTGGGGCACAGCTGGTTTCTCCTTTTGTTCTCCAGTGTTGGATCTTTTCTGTATCCTGTAATCTTTTTTTTTTATTATTGAGTTACACGCTCTGGTGCTCTTCAAACTCCAGTAGCTTCTTGACAAGGAAAGTCGCCATTTTTGGAGATCTTCCTTGTCTGTCTGAATATGTTTTGATTCTACCCTCAATACTGAACATATTTTACCATGTATTAGAATTTTAGCTGAAAATTTCTTCAGAATTTGGAAATTACTGCACCCTTGTCTTTTTTTTTTTTTTTCTTGAGTAGAATATCTGGGGTGTGGACCAGAGGTACAGGGTGGGAGGTGTGTGAAGGGATTCACCAGAGACAGTGGGGAGCAGAACAGGAGGATTCACTGAAATGTACTGCTGAGGGGAGCAGTGGGCGAGACAGGAGAGGTCTGCTGCACTGTCTGTGGGACTCAGGGCCAAACTGATAGAGCTGAGACTCAACCCCTAGGCCTCCAGGGAGATACCACCCCACCCCCACAGTTGTTATCTTGTTTCCAGGATTGCTTCGAAGACTTGCAAGCTATTATGATATCTGATCTTTTGTGTATTAACCTGTTTTTTCCCTCTTTGCAAGTTAACAGACTCTACACCTTAAGCTTAGCATTTTTGAATATAAAGTGATGTGTCTATAGAGTGGGCCTCTCTTTACATATCAGGTTGATGTTTGATGAGGCCTTTAAGTTTGGAAATAAAATAATTATTTTTCTGGGGAAGCAGTCGAGCTATTTTGTTATTTTCTCCCTCTATTTTCTTTGTAGTCTCTCTTCTGAAATTCCTGTTATTTAGATGTGAACCTCTTAAAGGTTTTCTTTCCTATTTTCTATCTTTCTACTTGCTAGATGTCTTTAAGTTCTTTTCCCCCAATCTTCCTATTTGGGTTTAAAAAAGAATGTCTATGACCACATTTTTAATTTCCAAAGGTTATTTTTGGTCTGATTGTTTCTCATAATAACATCCTGTTCTTGTTTAATAGATGCAGTATGTTTTCATATCTCCGAGTTTATAATGATTCTGAATTTTATTTCTCTGCATAGTTTTCCAGTTCCTTTGGGAGGGAAAGATCTGACAGCTTCCTCATTCAGTGTACAGTCACTCCAGTCCAACAGCCACATCGTTTCAGTACAACACCCACATCGTTGAGTTGTGTTTCCCATTCCAAACCACAGGAAACAGGGACAGCCATCCGCCTTCTACCAGGATATAGGGGGAGTAGTCACCAGGGCCCTGAGGAGAAAGAGGCAGACTCTGGGCTTCTGACTTTCCCGCTGGCCGTGGCGCACCTTACCTGCTGCCAGCCTGGGTGTTTTCTGTACTGGGGACTTTCTTAGGTGCCCAGCCAGTTACATTGTCCATTTGCTTCCAGCTTCCAAAATATTGCTGTTGTCTCCTATTTTCCCTGTCAGGAGCTTTTTGGGAAAGACTTCTTTATTTATGTGTGCAAGAACTGGGCCAGAGGTGTGGGGAGGGCCGAGAGGCTTCACCAGAGACAGAGTGGGGGCAGAACAGGTGGGTTGACCGAAATCCACTGCTGTGGGGAGCAGCTGGGAAACAAGAGGTCCGCTGCACCCTGTGGACCACTCCCTGGCTGGGAATCGAACTGGTGCTGTAATAGCTGTGGACAGCTTCACAGTGCTGTGCTTTAGGCTCTTAGGCCGCAGGGAGGGCCATTTGAAAACAAAAACAACTCCCTTAGTTTTAGTGAAGTTTCAGGAGGAACTAAAATGAAATGTGTGTTTGCTGTGTTCACCCAGAATGAATTGTTTTTCTCACAAAGAGTAGTAACAGTGCTGCCAGGTGTGCAGTGCCCCCTCCAGAGCTGTCATAGGTAGGTTAGGTCTTTTGGTAGGTGGTGGTTGACAGTGTTGAGTGTCACATGCTAGAAAATGCTGTTCTCACCTTCTGAGGGATGGGATGTTGTCCCCCCATTTTACACACACCAGGAACTAATAGCCTAGGGAGTTTCGAGCACAAATGGTGCCTGGTGCATTGAAGCCACCCCATGGGGAGAGGGAGGAACCTGGTTAGGTAGGCCCAGTTGGCAAGAGGCAGGGGCAGGAACAGTTGAACTAGGGGCTGTTTAGCCAGTGCTGACTCCAGAGCCCAAACTTGTAGCCGCCCTGTGAAGGCTAATTCTGACAGGTGGTCTTGGGGCTTCAAGTTTTCACTTGCTTTGAGCCATTTAGAAATGTTGAGAACTCAGCTTCATGCTTTTATTGTCAGGGAGGGCTCCCTAGTTAGCTCCTGAGGTTATGGAAAGGTGTCAGACAGGGTCTGTGGGTTTGGGTGGGGTCACTTAGCAAGTGCGGGGCACTAAAAGAGAAAGCACAGTGACTGGAGGAGAGAGTGGAGAAAGCGGTGCAGGAGGAAGGGCAGGTCCTGTGGGGCAAATAAGACCTCTGCTGTTCTGTAGAATTTGAGCTTTATCTTTAAAATTAATTTTTTTTTAAATGACTTAGCTTAATGCCATCTAGTACAGAATTCAGGATGTGGGCCTCCCTGGTGGCACAAGGGGGTTAAGTCTCAGCACTGTCATGCTGTTAGCAGCCATTGTTGGCCAGGGAGTGACCCACAGGGTACAGCAGACCTCTCCTGTTTCTCCCTACTGCTCCCCTCAGCAGTGTACTTTGTTCATCTACCTGTTCTGCTCCCCACTCTGTCTCTGGTGAATCCTTTCACCGTCTCTGCACCTCTGGCCTATACCCCACTTCTATAAGCATAAATAAGTCTTTAAAGAAAAAAAAATGGGAAGGCAAAGGTTTAAAGGAGGAGAAAGATTTGTATTTCTCTTTTCTAATCATTCTATGGGTGCAGGAGTGGGTTTGGCTGGTTTCAGTGGAAGCTTTGTAACATGAGTGGCTCCAGTCTATGGAGAAGTTGGATGAAAGAGCTATTTAGGAGGCATAATTAGGCGATGGGATGGATGTGTGAGGTAAGAAGTGGCAAGTCAACACTGGCTTGACGGGCTCCTATCACTGGATACATGGGACTCATATCTTGATGGGCTCATATCACTGGATACATACTCCCTATCTTAGGGACTCTGCCAATCTGGTTTGGATTCAGAGTTGTTGATTTTGAGGTGACTCTGAGTCAACCAGGGGATGTCATGCCGGGAATTGGATGTGGGTCTGAGACTGAATATTTAAATCTGCAAACGAGCCATAAAGAAAAGTAGAAGCTGGTGAATGTGCCAAATAATCCTTGTTTTAATTAAAAGTTAACAGGAATTTTACTGTGGAAATCATATAGTTGTAAGATTAAAGTCTCTTTAGAAAGCAATGCGTCCTATCCTTTACTTTCATTTTAGATTTAAATCTTCTACCAAAATGGATGATACTCACCAACTTTTCTTATTCTGTGTGATTTACAAATTAGAAGGCACAAGAACAGTCCCTGGGGTTAGTATATAAAATGTCCTTTCGAAAGTACTTGGCTCTGAATAATTTATGCTGTTGGATTTTAAAGTCTATAAAATATTCATACTGTGAATATCTAGAAACCAGACTTGTGGAAGCCCAAGGGGAGAACAGTGTTGTCCAAGCCCCTCTCTGAGAATCCAGCCAGCAGTCATGGCCATGGTCATCGAGGACCTTATGGCCCTGTTTGCTTCTCCTTTCACTGGATCACAACACCCCTCTGAGCTGGGTGGCTTCCCTTGGAGTTGTTCTTGCTTTCAGCAGTCAGCAGTATGGTGGGAGTCTCCCCAGGCAACCTGAAATGAGAGATGATGTGAAACTGTCTGATTTGAGCAGTGACACGCTGTAATGACCATGAGCACAGATTTTGGAATCAGCTCTGAACTTTGGTGAAAAGCTTGACTTTCCTCGCTGTCTGAACTTGGGCAAATTATTCTTCAAGTCTTTTCAGTGCTTGAGGTAAAAGTAACGTCCTCGGGGTGTGAGGGATAATGGAATTGTCTATGTAAAGAGTTTTCCTGAGGTCAGACGAGCTTTCTGCAGGGCGCCTAATCAGTCTAATTAATAGGGATAGTGTGCAGCATTAGCTGTGGTGATGGTGGGGGAAGATGCAGATTTTGCTTTTGTTTCATTGTTTTGTGTAGTTCTGTACACCTAGTATCTTGGATGAGTAAGACTTGCATTTTAATTTCTTGATTTTTTGGTAAGAGTTTTAAATGATACAGATCATAATTTATTTAACAAATATTCATTGATTTTGCTGCTAGTTTTTTGAATTCTCTGATGATGAGGACCAAGATTTATTCACATCCTCAGAGATGTTCTGTAAATACTCAGTACAAGCTCTGGAGGAGCTGATTAGATGCCATCCCCTGCTGTGGGGCCCTCGGCCTGCGGTGGGGCGCAGGCGCTGAGTAGGACAGGAACAGGGCTGTGAGTCAGAGTGGGCGCACGGTCATTCCCAGCCCTCCCTGCTCACTCGCTGAGATACCTTAGCTTCCTCCTGACTTCATTTGCTAGTTAATTGCTGAGAACCTCTAATTCCCAAGAGACCACTCTTTCAGTGGTTTCTGATGGACTGTCATACTTCCGTCTCCCCAAGTGACCTTCAGTCATACCACAGATTGTGTCTCGCAAGCTCATTTCCAACCCCCTTCCCTGTTTGGGTAATGTGACAATCATTCTCATTCCTCCAGCCTACTGCTAATACTGCTTGGATATTTACTTATTTACAAGTTTTTTTTTTTTTTTTTTAATTAACGTAGGTAACAGTTTACAGCACTGTATATGATTTAGAGGTATAGGATCTGCCTTTCAGGTGCGTTCCCACACCACACACACCAGCAAAGCACCCATGGTCGTCCACTAAGGGCCTTCTTCCTCCTGTGCTCCTGCCAGTTTAATTTGCAAAGAAAAACTCCTTCAGCTCTCCCAGTATTGCCTCAGCTTGTTTCCTTATTCTCTTGCTGTCTACAGTGAGGGCAGGTATCTTGAACATTTCTCTATAGCTCCCCTCCACTTTGTTGCCACCAGCATTTTCTTTCTGAATCTCAGAACTGATCCCTGCAGGCCCTGGTGGTTTGTTGTTGCTGAGAGCAGGGGTCCGAAAGCTCTGACCTGTGGGTGGACTCTGACCTGCTGCCAGTTTTGTAAATTATGTCTTATTGGAACTAACTCAGCCGTGCTCCTTCCTTAACATAATGCCTGTGGATGCCTTTGTCTGTGGTGGCAGAGTTGAGAGGGTGTCAAAGACCACTTTGCCTGTAAAACTTACAGTGCACTGTTTGATCCTTCACAGAGAAATGTTGCCAGTCTCTGACTTAGAGGGTGGAGTTCAGACTTG
This sequence comes from Condylura cristata, assembly GCF_000260355.1. Taxonomy (NCBI): domain Eukaryota; kingdom Metazoa; phylum Chordata; class Mammalia; order Eulipotyphla; family Talpidae; genus Condylura; species Condylura cristata. Next base: position 72,944,632 of record NW_004567104.1, on the reverse strand, counting down.
AGTGGGTTGAAAATCCTTCATGTTCTTTCCCACATAGGTTAATCACCTCCATTCTTTGAACTACCTTAAATTCTACCCTGTTCCCTCTTGAGCCTATTTAATTTTACGTATTTTAGCCCTACATTTTCATCTGTCAAACTCCAGTTCATGCTTTAAAATCTAACTAAATTTGTTTCTCTTCTTTCAAACTGGCCTCATCTCTCAAGCTGTGTCCTACAGCTGTAAACCACCCCCGCCCCCATATTTCTGTTGTGCACTTTTGTATCCTATGTTGTAATGCAAATAGTCTCCCTTCTGACACTGACCCTAAGGAGACTGTTCTTTACACTGATTTTATATACGAGTGTCTAACACTCATAGCATTTAACAGCCAATCATGAGATGGATGAACAGAGTCTGGACATTTGACTGAAGGAAAGCCTTTCAACTTGGAAATGGAAATTCAGGATTTTTAAAAAAGATTATTTTTTAAGATTTATTTATTTACTCATACAGAACTGGGCTATAACCAGAGGTGCAGGAGCTGTGAGATAATTCACCAGAGACAGAATTGGGAGCAGAACAGGCCGACTGACTGACGAAGTACACTGCTCAGGGGAGCAGTGGGCGGGTCAGGAAAGGTCTGCCACACCATGTGGTCACCTCTAGGCTTGGGGATCAAACTCATGCTGAAGTGACTTTAGCTTCTTGGTGCTATGCTTTAACCCGCTGCGCCACCAGGGAGGGCCTTAACAAAGATTTTTAAATGTATCTATGCATACAAGAATTGGGGTACAGGCCAAAGGTGTTGGGGGTTTGAGTGGATTCACAAGAGACAGAGGTGGTGGACAGACGGTTCTGACCCATACTGCAGTGGCTAGCAATAGCTTGATAGTTAACCCCTGTACCGCCAGGGAAGCCCTAATTCAGGATTTTGATGTTTGTGGAAACCTTTACTCAGACCACTGTTACATGAACAGTGCTACAATAGTTTACTAGCTTGATTTTTTTCACTTAATAGTAGTCATTGCCAGTTATTCATGCCATTAAATGGTTTTCAGAAATAATTTTTAATGTCTGTGTAAGTAAACTACATAAGCGTTTACTCTTATTGAATATTTAGATTTTCTCTAAGTAGTCTTTGCCTTTATGATGTTTCCAAGGGCCTATTATCTTAAATTAAATATTGTGCACTTGTTTAAAGTTTAAGCCAGGGAGTCAGTGTTAGTATTGTCAGCTTCCATGTAGTCAAGACTGTAATAATAAAAAACGCTTATCTTTTTATAACTATCAATAACAAAATCCATGTAAAAGTCAGTGATATTTCTTGTGTTAGACCAGCCCTTTCCGCTCCTAGATGTTAACATAGTGACTAGGCTCTTGGTGCCTGTCTCTTCACGTCAGAGTTCTTCACTCTGCTTTTCCATTATAGCTCAGTGTAACTCCAAATCCTTAATGAGGTCCACATTAATCCCCATTGTGACCTGTCCTTATCTGTCCACTTCAGGCTTGTCCCAAGGCATTTGCCCCACTAACTTACTATATGCTTATTTTCTTGGACTAGCTGCTGCTTCCTTGTTGGTACCAAAGGGACAGATGAACTCTAATGCCTATAATTGCCAGCTCCCTGATCTACCTCTTTTTTTTTTAAGATTTATTTATTTGTACGTACAAAACTGGGGTACAGGCCAGAGGTGCAGGGGCAGTGAGAGGATTCACCAGAGACAGAGATGGGAGCAGAACTGGTAGATGGACGAAGTACACTGTCGAAGGGAGCAGCGGGCAGGTCAGGAGAGGGCTGCTGCCTATGTGGGTCACCTCCAGGGCCGGCTGGGATTGAATTCATGCAAAGTGGCTTTAGCTTCTTAGTGCTGTGCTTGAACCAGCTGTGCCACCAGGGAGGGCCCTGATCAACATTTTTTGCTTCTCCTTAGTCTAATCAACTCTACTCAGCTTTTAAACATCAATATGTTCTTGAACTTTAGCAAATATTACTTCTTCAGAGAGGCTTTCCCCCTATTCTAAACAGATCGCTAACATCCTGTGCATTTCCACATAGCAGTTGTTTGTGTGACTGCATTTGTGTGTGCAGTTATTGTATAGATTTAGTTGAAACTTCTTTGCCCCACCTCATCTCCAGACCTCAAATATAAGCCCTAAGAAGGGGGAGTCTATTACATTTCATTAATTGGTATGGAAATAGCTATGTATTTTCTTTTAGAACTGTTTCTAACAGGTTGAGGAAATTTTTTTATGAGGAAATTTTACAATATGAGGAATTTTACAATAGGAAATAAGACTTTGTTTTAACCTTTAGACATTGTCTTAAATTCATGGTGACCTTCCTGTATTTTAACCAGTTAATATTTAACCTGTAATAGCTCCTCATTGCCATGTTTGAGGAATAGCTTGATGAAATGTGCCTATAATGCAAACATGTAAGACTTAGTACAACTGAAGCATATTTGAATGATAAAATCTTAATGTTTTGTGTATAAAAGTTACACACGGTCAAATACACATATATGTCAGAAACATCAGAAACATAGTTGCTGGAATATTGAGGAGTTTTATTTTTACATTTATTATAATATGTAGTGAAATGTCACCAGGAATGTGTGAAAGTTCTAGCCCAGATACTGTTCTACAAGCTCACCAGTATCTAACATTGTCAGTGTTTTTAATTTTACCTATTTTCCTCATGAGTAATGATGGTGAATGCTCTTTTGGCCATTGGTTATAGTTTTTTGCCCATTTCTCATTTGTCTTTTGCACAATAAAAATTGTGTTATTTTAGTATTACTAATATCTGAGTTAGTCACACACTGGAGATATAAATCCTTTGTAAATAGTATCTCCTAATCTGTTTTTCCAGTGTTTGGACCTTTTGTGGTATATTTATTGAACTTTTTTTTTCTAGATAAATAATTTAACCCATTACGAGTGGTATGAAATACACCTAAAACTATATTTATGCACAGTGTTTGAAAATGTAGCTAGCAAAGTATTGAGAAAGAATTCATCTTTGTGGATATCCTACATAGTATTATAATGTTTGCCTGAAATCATTGCTTTTTAAATAAGGAAAGAAAAGAGGGAAGTTTTAAAACATTTGCCCATACAGTGATCATTTCTGGTGCTTTTCTTTCCTCACTGGTGGCCTTGCCTTCATTCTGAAGTATTTTCTTTAATACTTTTGTGGGTCCAGATTTGGTGCTAAATTATTTTTATTTTTGTTTACCTGAAAGTATTTTAATTTTATCCTAAAAAAAAACTCTTTATTAAGATTAAAATGTACATAGAATAACATTACCTGTTCTAAATGTTGCACCTCAGTGATTTTTAGTCCATTTGTAGAGTTATCACAGTCATTGCCACATGTCAGCTTTAGAGCTTGTGCCCAGTAGCTGTCACTCACCCCCTTGTCCCCCCCCAACGCAATGACTTATTTTCTGTGTATAGAATCCGCCTCTTCTGGACACGTTATATAAATGAAATCATATGATATGTGGCCTTTTGTCTTTTAGTTAGCATAATGTTTTTGTTGTTTTTCATGTTGCAACATGTACCAGTACTCTTCATTTTTACTGCTGAATTTGTATTCCATTGTGTGGATGGACCGCTTTTTTTTTTTTAAGATTTATTATTTATGCATACAGAACTGGGGTACAGGTCAACGGGGGCAGTGAGAGGCTTCACCCAAGGCAGAGTGGGGAGCAGAACAGGCAGATGGATGAAGTATACTGCTGAGGGGAGCAGCAGGCGGGTGAGGAGAGGTCTGCTGCGCCATGTGGATCACCTCCAGGGTTTTAGCTTCTTATGCTCTGCTTTAACCTGTTGAACCACCAGAGAGGGCGGGGGCCACATTAAAAAAAAAATTACTTACTCATACAAGAACTGGGGGACAGGCCAGACGTATAGGTGTGATAGAGTTCACTAGAGACAGAGTGGGGAGCAGAATAGGCAGATTGACTGAAATACACTGCTGAGGGGAGCAGCAGGTCAGAAGAGGTCTCATGCCATGTGGGTCACCTCCCTGGCCTGGAATGGAACTCATGCTGCAGTGGCTGCAGATCGCCTCATAGTGCTGTGCTTTAACCCATTGCGCCACCAGGGAGGGTCCTGGACTGCATTTTAAATCCTCTCTTCAACAGCAGTCACCCAGAAGTGCCAGCCTCCATATCTGGCAGTTGATGCTCACTGTTGGCCGCGACCTCCCCAGGGCTGTGGGCTGTGGTCTCCTCATAGCAGTGTGGCCTTGGTTTCTTACATAGTATCAGGAATTCAGCATCGGTGTGCGGAGAACCTGCTATGAAGCTGCATTGCCTTTCTTGATCTAGTTTCAGAAATTGCATGGCACAGGTTACACAGCATCACTTTGCCTATTTTACTGGTCTTCCAGTCTGTATTGTTGGCCTAAGCTCAAAGGGAGGGACATGGGCCAGAGCCTTTCAATAGGAGAAGCACCAAAGAATTTGCAGACATGTTTAAAACCACTGTACTCATTTAGTAAATAGTGAGCTCTCCCTTGTGCCTTGTGTTTAGCATAGTCTTTTTTTTTTTTAAGGTTTATTTTATTTATGCACACAGGACTTGGGGCATAGGCCAGAGTTGTGGGGTTTGAGAGGATTCACCAGAGACAGAGTGGGGAGCAGAACAGGCAGACAGACAAAGTACACTGCTGAGGGGAGCAGTGGGGGAGGCAGGAGAGTTCTGCCAGCCGTGTGAGTCAGCTCCTGGGCAGGGGATTGAACTCATGCTGCAGTGACTGCTGATAGCTTCATAGTGCTGAGACTTAACCCCTTGTGCACCAGGAAGGTCACTAGCATAGCCTTCAGTTCATCTCAAGAGGGATTCATCAAGTATTCATTTTTCTTCTTAAATGTGGTAGAATAGGACCTTCACTAAATTTGTGCTTAATGCCTTAAGAAAGGAGTAAGGTGTACTTCTTCTTAAAAGCAATTCCCGAGATTATTTTTTTGTCCTTTTTTTTTTTAAAGAGTATTTAATGAACCCCCCCCCACACTTAAGGGGTGAAAATGGCAGGCTTCCTGGATAATTTCCGTTGGCCAGAATGTGAATGTATTGACTGGAGTGAGAGGAGAAACGCCGTGGCTTCTGTGGTAGCAGGTATATTGGTAAGTGGAAGGGTCTGGTTGGTGGTCTTTATGCCTCATTTTTTGCCCTGAAAATTAATGTTGGTTCCTTTAGACTGGGAATATCCTTGGACTATTTGTCACTGTTGTTTTGTTTTAAAAGATTTTACTTATTTATGCATACGGAGCTGGGGTATAGGCCATCGGTATGGGGAGGTGAGAGGATCCATGAGAGACAGAGTGGGGAGCAGAACAGGCAGATGGACTGGAATACACTGCTGAGGGGAGCAGTGGGGGAGACAGGAGAGGTCTGCTGTGCCATGTGGGCCAGCTCCCTGGCAGGGGATCGAACTCATGCTACAGTGGCTGCTGTAGCTTCATAGTGCTGTGCTTTAACCACTTTAACCCGTTGTGCCACCAGGGAGGGCCCTCTCCACTGTTTTATATAAATATCAGCATTCCACATACCAGTACTAAATAAAGTTATTTGGCTTCATTTGACTGTAAATTAGTTAAACTTAATATCATTCCTCTAGTTCCAGGTTATGATACAGTATTGTTCCCAGCTTTAGTGTTCTGTCAACTGCTCTTCCCCACTGTTTCTTTGATGCAGATTTCAATATCTGTTACACTTTAAACATTCATCTCTTGCAACATACAGTTTTATATGTTGCTGATAGAAAAAAAATAAAGCAGAGTAGGAACTGGAGAGACTTGCGATGCAATATGCATGCAGAGTTCTTTTAGATATTTCTGTTTTTTATTCTCCTTAATAGTCATTTCACATGCACTTGTTTATAAAATTTCTTATCACTTTGTCTACGTTAAAGCTATTGAGCTTGGGCTCCCTCTAGTGGCGCAGCGGGTTAAAACGCAGCACTAAGAAGCTGAAGCCATTTCAGCATGAGTTCGATCCCCGCCTGCCCTGGAGGTGATCCACATGGCATGGGAGACCTCTCCTGACCCGCCTGCTGCTCCCCTCAGCAGTGTGCTTTGTCAGTCCACCTGTTCTGCTCCCCACTCTGTCTCCGGCAAATCCTCTCACCGCCTCCTGCACCTCTGGCCTGTGCCCAGTTCTGTATGATTAAATACATAATTTTTTTTTTTAAATAAAAAGCTATTGAGATTAGTTTAGGTAAAAACATTGCATTTTGCAAACTCGTGTTCAGCGATTTTTACAGTATTCAGATTACATAGTTTATAGACTATCGCAGCTTAAATAGTTTTGGAGACATGATGGCAGCCTCTTGGTAAGCTTGCAGCTCGGTTTTGGAAGCAGCAGTGCTTGGATAAATAAAACATTCTCTAGACAGATGAGAGATTATTAGGTAATCGGGTAGTTTGTTAGTTGGAGGTTCTTTAAGAGAGCTTTGGATACATAGAATTAGGTGGATTAAAGAAGCAGGCATTTCATTCTCATGGTCATTTTTTTATCAGGCATTGAGAGCAGAACGTCAGACTCTTTCATGGTCTTGATCAGTCATGTGTGTCTGAAAGGCAGTAAAGAATAAACAAGGGCTTCCTATTATATTTCAACATCTAGAGCTCAAAGAGGGATTATTTTGTTTTATTAATGGTCTTTAGGAAGAAGGCCTGTTAAAGAGTGGGTGACAGAGTATTAGTGGCGCTTTAATGGCCTGCGCTCTCTCAAGTTTTTCACAGGCTGGTGGATAATGATTGATGCAGCTGTGGTCTACCCTAAGCCAGAGCAGCTGAACCACGCCTTCCACACGTGCGGTGTGTTTTCCACGTTGGCTTTCTTCATGTAAGTATCGAGGTAATTTGCTATTCAAGATCATTTTTCTAAAAATACATTTTCCTTGAAATTTAATGCTGTCTGGAATAACTTCTTAATTTAATTGATGGTTTCTTTAATGTGAGATATATATATATATCCTTTCTTTATTAAGATGCAGCATGAATGAGTATTGAATTTAGTCAATTCCTTTTAACTTATTTAGTATTTTTTAGATTATCATGTGATCTTTCTTATCTTTGTTAAATTGTTTAATTACTATATTTTATCAGTCCCAAGATTGTTTTTTATATTAATATTCCTGAATATCAGGGTGTTTTTTATAGTCAGGGTTATCTTATAATTGATGACAGGTTTTCTTTTTGTAGTATAAAAACTAATGGTACATCTTAAGAATCAGTGGCATCTTAGACTAATGTAATATATTTCTAGATTTGTTAGTAGTGAATCACCTTTAATTAAATAAAAAGCTACAGAGTGTTTTTGTTTGTTTTTTTAAAGTGTTGCTTGGCCATGTTTGGGCAGAGGGGAGGATTGGCCTCAACTAAGAATGGCTTTTTTCTTTGTTAAATCATTTTCAGATTTATCTGATATCTCACTTCTTACAAGACTTTTTATTTTATTTATTTATTTTTTATAAATTTTTTTTTAAAGATTTATTTATTTATTCATACAGAACTGGGGTACAGGCCAGAGATGTGGTGGGTGAGAGGATTCACCAGAGACAGAGTGAGGAGCAGAACAGGCAGATCGACGAAGTACACTGCTGAGGGGAGCCACGGGCAGGTCAGGAGAGGTCTGCCACGCCATGTGGTCACCTCCAGGGCAGGCGGGGATCGAACTCATGCGGAAATAGCTTTAACTTCTTAATGCTGTGCTTTAACCCGCTGCGCCTTTATTTTATTTTTAAGATTTATTTATGTATACAAGAGCTGGGGTGCAGGCCAGAGGGGCCAGAGGTGTGAGAAAATTCACCAGAGACAGAGTAGGGAGCAGAATAGGTGGGTCTTCTGACATATACTGCTGAGGGGAGCAGCAAGTGAAACAGGAGAGATCTGCTGTGCCATGTGGGTCAGCTCCCTGATCGGGAATTGAACTCATGCTGCAGTGCTGAGAATAGCTTCATAGTGACGAGACTTAACCCCTCGCACCATCAGGGAGGGCCTGGTTGTCTTTTAATAATGAAAAAAGTAAACATTAAAATTACATAATTTCCTTATCTGTCAGAAATTTAAAAAAAGGTTTAAAGTGTAGATGGAATAGTCATATCCACTGATGCTAAGGAAAGGCAGTTCTGCTACAAATATACCTTGCTGCAACAAAAATGGAAAGAAGCTAAATAAAGTGGGCTGCTACCCTAGACAGACATTTTTTTTGGAGTTTGGGAAATGATTTAGAGAGAATCCCTTGACTTTTAACATAAGGAAACACTTTTAGGCTCTTGATTATAATGAAAACCTTAACTGACATTGAGGAGTTCATGCATAAATGTAAATTAGGTAAAGGTATCAGAAAATTGGCACCTTTTCATAATCTTTAGAGATACATGATAGTAATTTCTTTAAATTATGGAAGTTTTCTGAATATAATTTAGGGAAACAAGATGTACATTTTTATCCAGTAGGCTATTTGTTAAGTTAAAAGGTATGTTTATTCAGATCTTTTTGTTAAGAAATAATAATCCCTTTCTAAGTGATATGTATGTGATCTGCGGTTGTTTTAGCAGTGTGAAAGCTGACTAGGTGATCTTGGTTTGTTTTAGGATAAATGCTGTGTCCAATGCTCAGGTGAGAGGTGACAGCTACGAGAGCGGCTGTTTAGGAAGAACAGGTAAAGGCACTTTGTGCTGTTACTGTGTAAAAATCAAAGCTCCAGTGAGTCTTTATTTGGGTATGGGTAATGACTATGAACAACATTTTTTGTTAAAAGATTCAGTGTTACTGACATCTGTAAGCAGGTTACGCTTTTTTCTATATTGATCATTGTGTGTGTTATTGCCTAGATCAATTATAATTTATGTAAAAAAAATTGACCAGTTTTATTTAAAATGTACAATTTGTTGTGTAAATAACACCACAATTATGATATAAAAGATTTACATTACCTTGCAAAATTCCCTAGTATCTCCTTCTCCCCACATCCTGGCCATGCTGATGTCCTTTCTATTTCTATAGTTCTGCCTTTTGTAGAACTTTATATAAGTGGAATCATATAGTAAGTTTCATAACATTTTAAACAAATAAAGGAGCTGTAAAAGAGTTTAGCTTTTAAAAACATCTTTTAATTAAATTTATTGTTTTACTGTGGTGAGAACATACACATAACTCTTTCAACAGTTTTTTTTTTTTTTTTAAAGATTTATTTATTTGTACATATAGAACTGGGGTACAGGCCAGAGGCTCAGGGGCGGTGAGAGGCTTCACCAGAGACAGAGTGGGGAGCAGAACAGGTAGATCAACGAAGTACACTGCTGAGGGGAGCAGCGGGCGGGCCAGGAGAGGTCTGCCACGCAATGTGGTCTCCTCCCGGGGAGGCGGGAATTGAACTCATGCGGAAGTGGCTTTTTAGCTTCTCAGTGCAGTGCTTTAACCCGCTGCGCCACCAGGGAGGGCCTCAACAGTTTTTTTTAAAAAAAGATTTACTTATTTATTCGTATAGAACTGGAGTACAGGCCAGAGGTGCAGGGGCGGTGAGAGGATTCACCAGAGATAGGGCGGGGAGTGGAACCGGCAGATCAACGAAGTACACTGCTGAGGGGAGCAGCAGGCCGGTCAGGAGAGGTCTGCCACGCCATGTGGTCACCTCCGGGGCAGGCGGGGATCGAACTCATGCTGAAGTGGCTTTAGCTTCTTAGTGCTGTGCATTAACCCGCTGCATCACCAAGGAGGGCCTCAACAGGTTTTTAAAGTGCAAGTGCACAATACTGTATTGTTGCCTACAGGCGCATGGATGTGTAACAGCTCTCCTGAGCTCACTCATCTCGTAGAACTAGACTTCAGAACCTTGCATGGCAGCTCCTGTTTTCCCACCCTCCAACCTCTGGCATCTCCCATTCTACTCTTTCTGTTTTTGTGAGTGCAGGTTAGCATAGGTACATCATATAAGTGGAATTAAAAAAGAACGAAATCCTGCTGTATATGACAACACCGAGGTACCTGGAGGACTGAATGAGATAAAACAGTTACAGAGGGTCACATTAATTTTCTATCCTACCTTATGCTTTAAATGCTGATACAGTTTTCATGACTTCACTTCATTTGGGACCCATGAAAACTAGTGACAGATGACGGGTGAGCTCACGTCAGCCTGTGCACATGCACGTGGTCACTACTTACCTGTCCTGTGCCCCAGTCTCAGCAGGTGAAGTCAGGAATGGGGGAGAGGAGAGAAAAGAAAGCATGTACTAACCAGTGAAAATACTGTGTATAGAGCACATAATACTTTCTTTGATCATTTTTGTTCAAAAGATGTTTCCACAGATACTGCCATGATTTATGTCACTACTGTCTGTTCTTAATAGAAAATTTTATTGTCACTCAGCTGAAAAGTGGATCATATATTGAATTGGGCATGGCTCTGAAAACCATTATTTTATACCCTCACTGAGTCTTAGGCTTTATTCCATGATTATTCTCTACCCAGTTAAAATTCATGTTTCAGTCTGTGTTTATGTGTGGTGTGTGTAGTGCAAGTTCAGAAGTCTGATGCCTCGAGAGTTAAGGGCACACTGTCTTCCAGGCATGCGCAAACACCACCACACTAAGCTTTCACACTCCTTATGTGACTTATTTGTCATTTTCCCCCATTTAATCTCCAGAAGAGTTTGCAAGAAAGTATATTCAGAATAGTAAGTGTACTCTGATGGAAATAGTGAATAGTAAAGTATGAAATGGAACTGGAGTCAGGAGGAAAAGATCTACCTGAAATCCGGGACAAGGTGGTGCTCTTATATGTCCCTTGACATATGAGTTTCCTTGTAGTCAACCCAAATATGTGTTTAGAATTTTTTTTTTTTTTTGCAAAACAAAAGTTTGTTCATTTTTCAAGGAAACTTTTCTTGTTTAATGAGATTTTTGATAGTCCCCTTTATTCACCTACATAGTTTGGGTTTGTCTTTCTCCTTCTCCAGGCAACTAAACATCATGGTGTATTTCTGGAGATCTGCTTCTTATACTAAAATTTAGATAATTAATAGACCCATATATCTCAAATGTCAGCTCTTCTAACAATGCTGTGCTTTGATTTAGACCTTCCTTCATATCTGGTGTCTAAAATATATGAATCTCTTCAGTAACAGAGTATCTGTGATTGAAAACATTTAGCTTTATATAATGAAAATTGGCATGGATTTGATTTTCGCTTCAGGGGAGCTTTAATTTTCTTCCGTGGGACCATGGGCTGCAAGGTACCTGTGTCCAAGGTCTGGTACAGATGTTAATTAACCTGCTTTCCCAAAAAATGTGTTGAGCCTACTCAGGCCTCCAGATTACTTATTAAGATCTTGCTGTGTAAGTTCCAGAACTCTGCACAGTAGAGGGTTGAAGAGCTGCTTCTAAGCTTGAACCTCACAGGGGCATATGGTACAGGTTGGCTGCCTCGGCCACAAAAGACTGTCCTGAGTTGGCCACTGTTTGCCCATATTGAGTAGTGGTGTAATTCTGACATTAATGTGGGGGCCTTACTCATTTGTAGTCTCTCACTTGTGTAGGCTGATGGCTCTCTGAAACACATTTGCTGTTTTTCCTAGAGCAGTTACACTTTGCAGTACACACCAAGGGGTAATTTTTTAGTTAGGGTTTGATGAATGTAGTCAGGTGACACTTACGAGACTTTCCTTGTTTAGTTTGCTTAGGCTAATAGTCCTCTGCCCACTGGAAAGGTAACTCTCCCTTTATCCTCTTTCAAGTGTGGGTTATAGTCCATTTAATTTTAAGGGTTTTTAAAATTTCAGTTTTGTCTTTTTAATCTTCAGTTAATCATCAGGCAGCATATATGTACCTGTCTTTGAGATGTATGGCATGTGGGTAATAGTGTTTCTACAATTCCATGTTCCTAAAGCCTATTCCTCACACAGGTGCTCGTGTTTGGCTCTTCATTGGTTTCATGTTGATGTTTGGGTCACTTATTGCTTCCATGTGGATTCTTTTTGGTGCATATGTTACCCAGAGTAAGTATTTATTTCTCTTTTATTTTATAGGAGAGACTCATATTTGGCTTAGTCTGTTAACTCCATCTGAAGTAAAATTTGGTTTACTCAGTTATCTTGAAGAAGTGACTGCATGAAGACAGCCAGACTGGAGGTGAATTTACTTGGTCATAGCGATAATAGTGAGATACCTGTCAGGTGTACAGCTCCTTATACACAGAATGAAAATCAAGCTTTCACAACCTGTTTGGTGGCGATCCCTAACCTGAGCTGATCTGGGACTCAGAGTAGGTTTTACTCCATTCCCATGGTGTACAAATATTTTCTTGCAGGAATGTGATACATTTGCTCATGGACTTCTGGTCCAGACCCAGCTCTTGGGCTATGTAGTACTTAAAATTTGTGTTTCCCATTCTTAAATTTGAATTCCAAAACACACCTTGCCCTAAGGGTTTCTTCTAAGAGGTTGTGGACCCAGATATCTTTTTTTCACCAAAAGCTTCTCTTGCCACTGTCAGCCTGTCATTTTTCATCATAGTTTAGGGAGTGTTTTAAGGGCAAACTGAAGATGTTTGTGTGGCTTTCTGCAGGAAGAGTGGTGCAGAGGAGTGCCAGTGTGGCCCGTGGGTCCCACCCAGGACCAGTCTCAGCAGGCGCCGGGAGCCTGGTTTCTTGGCTCTCTTCCTTCACCCCATAGATGGCAGGCAGACTCAGATAGCACAGCTTATTCGTCCTCTCACCCCTCTGTCTCAGCATCTCTTAGTCACTCTGGTTCACGGACACATTTCCTTGCTCTGATCCACATTAACCTTTGAATGCTTCTGATGGAATTCCTAACTTTTGTTAGTAAAAAATCTTCAAATATTTGTCCCTTTCATTTGGTGCAAACATGTCATGCAAGTAGTTGACTAATGTTTAAGTAATACCCCTCACCAAGTAGATTAAAATGTGTTATTTTAACTAATTGCAAATACAAATAGAGCACACAGGTCTAGCGTGAAACTCATTTGAAGGAAATTGCTGTTTTAAAAACAGCTGTGTTGACCTGTAATTGGCATATTCTAAATACACCCATTTAAAGTATTTGGTTCTGCCTTTTTAGTAGATTCACAAAGTTGTGCTACCATCACTGTGGTCCAATTTTAGAACATTTTTATCAACTTGCCAAAGAAACCTTTACACATTAGCAACAGTTTCCGATTGCTCTTTTCCTCCTGCCCTGGTCACCCAATGTCTGGAGATTTGCCTCACTCTTGTCACTGGAATCATTGGGGAAGTGCATTTTTTTTTTTTTAAAGATTTACTTATTTGTTCGTACAGAACTGGGGTATAGGCCAGAGATGCGGAGGGTGAGAGGATTCACCAGAGATAGAGCGGGAAGCAGAACAAGCAGATCGATGAAGTACACTGCTGAGGGGAGCAGTGGGCGGGTCAGGAGAGGTCTGCCACGCCATGTGGTCACCTCCGGGGCAGGCGGGGATAGAATTCATGCGGAAGTGGCTTTAACTTCTTAGGGCAGTGCTTTAACCCACTGCGCCACCAGGGAGGGCCGGGCGAGTGTATTTTAAGCTCATTCTATCCCTGACGCTAAGAAGGGTGAACAGCTATTTTTAATTCCTTGGAAATCTGCAGAGTTTTGGGAAGCTACATGTGAAACTTTCTAGTTTTTGTTGTGGAAATGGGGATGAATTGTCACTCCTGAAAGATGTATAAGAAGATATTAAGTTGTAAAGGTCATAACATTCATTGGTTGTATCTAGAGATAAATCTTTTTTAAGGATTTATTTTATTTACTTGTGCATACAAGAGCCAGCAGTAGACCAGAGGTGCAGGGTGTGTGTGTGAGAGAGAGAGACGATTCACTAGAGACAAGAGTGGAGAGCAGAACAGGCAGATCTGCTGAAATACACTCTGAGGGGAGCAGCAGGTGTGACAGGAGAGGTCTGTTGCGCCATGTGGGTCACTCCCTGGCTGGGGATCGAACTTCTGCAGTGGCTGTTGTTGGC
>NW_004567104.1:72921635-72927819 GCF_000260355.1 Condylura cristata | reverse complement strand
CAGAGTGGGGTGCAGAACAGGCAGATCGATGAAGTACACTGCTGAGGGGAGCAGCGGGCAGGTCAGGAGAGGTCTGCCTTACCATGTGGATCTCCTCCGGGGCAGGCAAGGATCGAACTCATGCAGAAGTGGCCTTAGCTTCTTAGTGCAGTGCTTTAACCTGCTGCGCCATCAGGGAGGGCCTGTACCACATCTTTTTAATCCGTCATCCACTTTTGGGCATTTGGGCTGTTTCCATGTCTTTCCAGTTGTAAATAAAGCAGCTGTAAACATGGGGGTGCAAGTATCTTTTTGAATCAGTGTTTTTGTGTCTTTTGAGTAGAGATACCTAGGAGTGGGATTGCTGGGTCCTATGGAAGCTCCATCTTTAGCAGTTTGAGGAACCTCCAAACAGTTTTCCATAGTGGTTGTACTAGTATGTTTGCATTCCCACCAGCAGTAAAAGGAGAGTTCCTTTTTCTCCACATCCTCGCCAACATTTGTTGTTGCTAGTTGTTTGAAGACGTGCCATTCTCACTGGGGTGAAGTGGTATCTCATTGTGGTTTTAATTTGCATCTCCCTTATTACAAGTGATGTTGGACATTTTTTTATATGCTTCTTGGCCATCTGCATTTCCTCCTTGGAGAAGTGTCTTTTTAGCTCCTCTGCCCATTTTTTGATGGGGTTGTTTATTTTTGTTGTGCTTCATCAGTTCTTTGTATATCTTTGTAATCAATCTTTTATCACTAGTTTGTGTGAGAAAATTTTTTCCCAATCATTGGGATGTCTGTCTTTTGTAATATCTCTTATGCTGTACAGAAGCTCTTAAACTTGATGTAGTCCCATTTATTTATCCTTGCCTTCACCATTACTGCATTGGGTGCTGTATCTTTAAAGATGTCGCTGAAGTGTATGTCATATAGCATTTGGCCCATCTTTGCGTCCAGGTATTTTATGGTTTCTTATGTCTAGGCCTTTAATCTACTTTGAGTTGATTTTTGTGTATGGTGTGAGGTAGTTTCATTTTTTTTGCATGTAGCTTCCCAGTTTTCCCAGCACCGTTTGCTGAACAAACCTTCTTTGCTCCACTGTATTTTCTTTGCTCCTTTGTCAAAGATTAGCTGTCCATAAACCTGTGGGTTTATATCTGGGTTTTCTACCTGAATCCACTGGTCTGTATGTCTGTTCATGCTTCAGTACCACACAGTTTTGATTATTATGGCTTTGTAATATAGGTTGATTCCCTGTGATATTTCCTCACAATTTATTTTCATGTCTTTCTAGCACTCTGATCTACAAATTTGGAAGAACCGAAGAACTATGGACCTGAGACCACTTCTTAAATCACATTTTCCTTTTGTTATATTTGTAGATAAGTTTTTATCTTTCAGTATAATTTACACATTGCCAAATGGGAGAGATTGTACATTAAATGTTTTGTTTCTTTACACTTCACACGCTGAGTTTTGAAATATGTTCCTGAAAATTTTTGTCATTTTTCATTGCCTCGACTGTTAATCTGTACATAACATGAAACTGTATAGTTGGGATGATGGGTATTGGTTTTTTATTCCTAGGATGGGAAGCTTGATGTGTTCACGATGCCAAGGCTGCCACATGTCATTGAAAGATCACTACCTGGTTTTAGATTCTCTGATTTCTGAACTTGGGCAGAAAATACAGTTCCACTTGTTTGAAATAAGCACTGAGCCATTACAAAGAACAAATTATAATTTATTTTGGCTTAAAAGTGAGATTTTTTTTTACAAGGAAAAGTGTTCTTATGTATTAAAAATGGACTTTTATATGGAGATTTTTTAAATACCTGGTTTTGAAAGCCTCTTTTAAAAGTTTTCAGTGTGACTTTGAGAAGTGATGGGTAATGCTTGATCAGATAAACTCAGTTTTGTACGGTTAATGTGAAAGACTAAGACAGCTCAGCAGTGTGCTTCTTAAAAGGTCGCTTGAGCAGTCTGTCCAGTGGAGGTCACTCTTCAGCTGCATTATCTGACAATACAAAATTCAATAGTAAGCAAGTGTGAGCAACTGCAGTTTAACAGCATGAACCATATAACCAAAGCAGAGTAATTAGTTTCAAGTTAAAGCAGTTCTTCCCAGTGAGAATTACTATGGACTAGTGAAAAATCAGTTAGGCTGCAAATCTTTTCACTCCAGCTCTCAAGCTCTGGGGAGCTCTTCCTGCAGAATATATCTTCCGCCTGAAAGCTCATACTCCCCAGAAACATCTTTTGCCAGCTTTGAAACACTGTATTTGCACGCGTGTGTTCACCCCTTAGGACACTCTTCCTTACATAGGTTTGTTCTATAGGGAAAAGGCAATTTTCTAGACTTTGGCTATAAGACAGAATAATATCAATGGTATTATATGCAGCTTCTAGTGCAAGCCTTATTTGCTTAACTTCTGCCGTCTGTGAGGGCATTGACTGCACAGAGTATGAAGCAGTTGTGGAATGCTGTGCCTTTATCTAGATCATCTTGTTTGATTCCTTCTTTGTTGTTTTGTCCTCACAATGTCAGTAAACTTTGTCTTGCTTCCAACACATTGTAAGACTAAGTACTCGTTTCCATTCTCTTGTAACCTATTGCAATAAATATTACTTCTGATACCTTCAGATCTGTTGGAGAAAATGAGCCATAAAATTGGTTTGCTGTTTGTTATTTAATTATTCAGTCAAAGAAGCAGTTTATTTCTATGAAGAGAAATATATTCACACATCTAAAATGCCAATATGAAGGCTAATGAAGACATCTCAGAAAACTAACAAATAGTTGTTTTTTCCCCTATTCTTGACTCTGCCCTGAATTTGTGAGCAAATCGTTTAATTTCCCTGTTTCCCGATTTCAGAAAGGAAATTATGTTATATCTACTTTCACAGACACCGAGTTAGAAAAGGTAGACTCCTTCATACTAATTTAAAGACGGGTTCTACGAATACACATCTCCCTGTTACTCAGGGTGAGTGACTGTTGAATGTCAGTGCCTTTAGTGTTTGTGTATAGCCCAGTATTACCAGAACATTCTACTTTATTTCACTGATTGAAATCCTTTTTGTATTCTTTGTGGTATTGCCACTGATGAAAAACCTGAGTTGCAGTTTTTCCGTTGTAGAAGCTGATGCATGCCAGCATAGGAAAGCAGCAGAATCAAGACAGGAAGGTTGATGCTGTCAACCATGCAACATTTGCTGCTGGAACAGGAGGCCCAAAAGTGTTTGACACAGACGCTTTGAACTCAGTTTTTCTAATTTTTTTTTTAAATGATGGATGATGGGTGCTTTTAATCATAATGTCAATTCAGGAGCTGATTTCATGGTTCCATTTTATTTTGATAAATTTTTTAGAGATTTATTTATTTATGCATACAAGACCTGGGGTATAGGCCAGAGGTGTGGGGCAGGGGGCAGTTGGTGCGAGGATTCATCAGAGATTGAGTGGGAACAGAACAATCAGATTGATTGAAATACACTGCTGAGGGGAGCAGCAGGGAGAAAGGAGAGGAGGTCTGTGTGCCACATGGGTCAGCTCCCTGGCCAGCGATCGAACGCGGGCTGCAGTGGCTGTGACTGGTTTCATAGTGCTGCGCTTTAACCTGTTGTGCTACTAGAGAGGGCCCCAGATGGCTCCATTTTAGATTTAATTACTAAATAAGTAAGTTTAAAAGTAATCACCATCAGGTGGAGGAAAGAAGATTTTATCTTTGGAGCCCAAATTTGAAAGCAGTCCATTGGGAGAAGGATCCCGGCCAGCTGCTTTCTTTGCCCCTTCCTGAAGTAGGGTCCAGCTTATACAGACAGGGTAAGTGGGGGTTATTCTCGCAGAAAGAAACAAAAGATCACATTAAGACAAACATATCAGGAAAATAAAGTACTATTTTTCACAGGCACAGAACTTCCCTAACAACCTGAGAGAACCACAGGCGTTCTTTAAGTCAGGATTGTTCTGTGAGGTAGCTGCAACTTGCTGGTCAGTCTCATGCCAGCAAGCACAGGGCGGGGTCACAGTGTGTTCAGGGAGTCAGTGAGCGTTCTGGAGCCTTTGGTGCATGTTGAGGCTTTAATGCTCTCTCAGGGAACCAGGTACACAGGCACGCCCGGCCGTGGGCCAGGGAGATTGCGGGGTGGGCCACAGGCAGGAGCCTCCCAGCCCTAGTCTTGCCTCGTCTGCAGTCACGCCACGCGTCCTCTCGTAGCCGGAGCGGTCTCTGAGGGACGCCGCCCTTAGAGCCCAGCCTCTAGGCTCAGCTTACGCACACCCACACCTATGCTCCACGTGTCCACAGTCGGGCACACAGCCCCGTGCCTTCCCCGCGTGCTCAGCCACCTTCTGTGTCGACAGAAGGTGCCAGCCACCGAGGCTAGTGGCAGAAAAAGTCTGATGAATTCATTTACCCTACAGGAAGGCAAGAACTTTAAACAAGTCTACTGAAGGGAGTGGCCTGTTCCAACGGTAGGTCGGTAGGTCGGTAGGTCGTGCAGGTTGCACCAGGGGCTCCAGGCTCAGCCGTTGGTCCCGCCCACTGATGCTGCTGATGCTGCTGATCCCGCAGGGTGCTTGCTCACAGCGATGATGTCCCTGACAGCCGATGACCCTTACCCATCCACCTTCATCCCGCTTCTTCCTCGGCGCCTGTCATAGGCATTTTGATTCTGTTTAACTTGATAAAAGGTTGGGGCTACTTTTATTAGACATTTTGATATCAAGGAAAAACCCGAAATCCTTAAGAGACATCCCATACCTGTTTAAACAGTCACATTTTGTTGGTAACAGTTTTGCTGCTGTTTCAGAGCAACCTCTTCACTGTTCTGTGTTCAGACAGGAAAGAGTGAAGTGGAAACTACTGGTAGTAGAAATTGTTATTTGTAAGAGGGAAAGTAGGAATTGTTACTTGAGTAACACTTATTGTTGATTACTTTTCCTATACCTTTGACTGAAAACAAAGGCAGAGCCTGAAGTGATCATTAGAATTAGTGCTCTTGTTTATAGTCTGAGGAGCAGCGAGGCGAGTGCCCTTGTTCCACCTCTGCTGGGCTTGAGGCAACTCCAATTTTTCCACACTCTGCAAATTACTGGAAGGTGCCATGAATATTGATCAGGGAGTTCTGTTTTCACAAGTAGGCTGTTGACAATGCCTCACTGCCTGAGGCACCCAGAAGCCAATATTATGACACCAACGTTGAGAAAAGAAGGCTGCTGCTGTTGGAAGTGGGCGGGAGATGGGAGACGAGGCTCAAGTCTGCCTCCCCAGTCTGGGGCGCTAGTGCCTGCAAGCTCTGGGCAGGTTCGCTCTCCCCTCAGGCAGACAGATAAAGGGGGTTCCAAGCCGCCAGAGGCTTTCTAAGGCTTTAGTGCCTCTGAGGGCAGGTGGTGGGTGCAGGCCAGGCCGTGGTTGGCTGGGAGGTGGGCGCAGGCCAGGCCAGGGCGTGGGGGGCTGGGAGGTGGGCGCAGGCCAGGCCAGGACATGGGGGACTGGGAGGGGGGCGCAGGCCAGGCCTGGGGGGCCTGGGGGTGGGCCGCGAGCCTGCCCCCTTAGCAGCGTGTTATAGTAAATCCGCCTGTTCTGCTCCCCACTGGGGGGGGCGCAGGCCAGGCCTGGGGGGCTGGGAGGTGGGCCAGGAGCCTGCCCCCTTAGCAGCGTGTTATAGTAAATCCGCCTGTTCTGCTCCCCACTGGTGAGTTCTCTCACCCCTGCACCTCTAGCCTACACCTCAGTTCTTTGCCAAACAGGAATAAAAATTTTTAAAAAGCAAAGGAGCAAGCTCCGTGGAGTCATTTGTGCCAGGCCTAGCTGCAGTTTTGCCCTCTCCCCAAAGTGGATCTCAAGGGAATCTGGAGCACCCTGATGGCGCCCACGTGGTCTACACCCGAGGCAAGCTGGTTTTACCCAAAACTATCTTTCTTTTGCTAATAACCTGACCCCCACACATTCTCTCTATTTTGTGTGAGGCCTCACAACACCAAGATGGGATGCTGCGATCCCTCAGTTGGTTACTAAAGCCAATTAAATCTCTAAATTTGTGCATTTTTTTTTTTACTACTGCAAAGCTGGCAATATCCTGGATATTTTGAGAAAATTGGGATAAACTGCTGAGAGGGTTGCCTTTTGAAGGGCAGAATGGAGAATTAGCAAAAGGAGGAGCCGGAAATCCAGGTGTGGATGCTGCCAGCGGGGTGGGGGTGGGGTGG
>NW_004567104.1:72909956-72921418 GCF_000260355.1 Condylura cristata | reverse complement strand
GGTGGGGTGGGGGTGGGGTGGGGGGAAGCCAATGGCAGCCAGACGGGGAGAATAAAAATAGGCTGGCGGCAGGAAGAGACTTCAGTTGCAGGATCACTAGTGGATTCTGGTCTGGGAGTTGGGATTCCCCTGTGTGTGTGTAACATCGATTAAGTTGGGATTCTTCATGTTTAGCTTGGTTTACTTTTCCCTAATGCTAGTTCTGCCACTCACTGGCCATGAGACCCTACGCTGTCCGCCTGTTTGCGAATGAGCGGGAGGGAATGCTCCAGCCTGGGGACCGCAGGTGGTTGGTGACTGCGCCCCGTTCTCCTGCCAGGCCTCTGCCTGGAGGGCGTGCGTGCCTCCGCTTTCAGCGACTTCCTCCCCCTGACGCTAGGTGGCGTGCCAGCCGCAAAAGCTCACGCCTTGCTCCCAGGCCTACCTTTTTTGTGGCGTGTTAGTGCGCTTGAAGCCATTTTCTGTGGGGATTTCCCGTTGTAGAGGTGAGGGTCAGCCGGTAACTGTTTTAGGCGTCGCAGGCACCATGCCATCCATCCGCCTTGCGGTGCAGGGGTGCCCTGAGCAAGCGCAGTTTAGCTTCCAACTAAACTTCATCAAGCGGTGTGGAAATGCAAACTTCATATGCTTTTCATGGGTGATGGACTTTTTTTTTTTTTAATTTAGTTGTTCATACAAGAACTGGGGTACAGGCCAGAAGTGGCGGGAAGGGGTTCAGAGGAATTACCAGAGACAGAGCAGGGAGCAGAACAGGCAGATCTACTGAAACACACTGCTGAGGGGAGCAGCGGGGAGACCGGAGAGGTCTGCTGTGTCCTGTGGGCCAGCTCCGGCAGGGATCGAACTTATGCTGCAGTGGCTGTGGAGAGCTTCCTAGTGCTGCGCTTTAACCCCTGTGCCACCAGGGAGGCCCGAGGTGAACTGTTCTTTTTCTATCATTAAAAAAATTGCACACAGGCTGCACACAAGCAGGTAGCAGGCTGGATTTGACCTGTGACCTCTAAGCTATAGTTGCTCTGTTACAGTTGATTCACAAGATTGCTTCCAGTGCAAACATGTCATGATTTTGTACTTGGCTTGACTAAAAATTACAGTCCCAAGTGTCTGTAATCCCACTGATTGGTCATTTGATTGACAAAGTAGAACCATGTGTTTCTGATTGGAAACACCCATAACCAGCTGGCCCTCCCTGGTGGCGCAGCGGGTTAAAGCACAGCACTAAGAAGCTAAAGCCACTTCCGCATGAGTTCGATTCCCGCCTGCCCAGAGGAGATCCACATGGCGCAGCAGACCTCTCCTGACCTGCCCACTGCTCCCCTCAGCAGGGTACTTCATTGATCTGCCTGTTCTGTTCCCCACTCTGTCTCTGGTGAATCCTCTCACCCTCCACATCTCTGGCCTGTACCCAGTTCTATATGAATAAATAAATCTTTAAAAAAAAAAAAAAAGGATTATCGTTTTTTAAAATTTCCTTTCCTTTCTCCGGGATAACAGGCCTCATGCCTTCTTGGGTGTCTACTGAGCTAGGATGGGGAGAGCCCGGAAACGTGGGCTCCGGATGAGCCCAGCGTGGTGAGCTGTGTGGGTCCCGCCCCCATGAGGCAAGGAGCTTGGAGATTCTCTTCTGTGAGAGGCACCTGAAATGCTGGCCTTGGGCCTGGGCTCTACGTCTGTCTCCAACGTGAATGAAGAAGGGTCTTTCTGGGTCTGGACCACAGCAGCCTCCTGCCCCTGGACACCACCCTAGACTGATTCCGCCCTGAACCTGCTCGGCCTTCTCAGGCTCCGGTGGCCACAGCCAGCCTGTGCCCTGATGACAGTCACCCCTTTGGTGCAGAGTGGCATACATAAGCTGTCTTTTTTATTGATGCGACATTGTGCAGGGTAAATGAATGAATCTGGATTTTTATGCTACTGCCTCTGGCTGTCACCTGCGGCCTTGATCGTTTCATGCAGGTGCTTGTGAGCTTGGGCAGCTGGAGTGTGGGTGTGCACACCTGTGTCCGTGCAAGCCTGAGTCCGGAGGCTGGGATAACGGCAGCAATGAACAGGACCCGTGGCGTGAGACCAGAGAGAATGAAGAGAGCAGCCAAAGAAAGGCTGTGGAGGTGCGGGGGTCTTTCCAGGCCGCTGCCTGCCCGCCTCCCAGCCCCCTGCCCTGCTGGTGCCCATCTCCCTGCCCAGTGGCCTGGGCAGTCTGTCGAGTCCAGAGTGAACCTGCCTGATTGGTAGCGCAAGACCAAGCGTAGATTGTAACGTCTATAAACTTCAGGTGTTCGACAATCATATTGCATAAACATCACACGAAGGTTGCCAAGACCAGACCTACCTCCTTCCCCTTCTAATCTACCTGCCCTTCCGGCCCCAGTTCCGGTAACCTGAATGGGCCTAGTCGCCCAAGGCTTGTTTTCTGTAGTCAGAGGCGCTCACTTGCTGTTGCAACAGGGCTGCACATTCCTTTGCTGGGTCCCACCTGCTCACGACAACCATGTCCCTCCTCACCGGCCCTCAGCCTGAGGCCTGGCGGGGGGGTTCCAGCCAGGCTGGGTCTCACTCTGCCTACTCTTCCTCCAAAACCGTGCCAGCCCAAGGGGCACCCGCAGGTGAGGCACCTGACCCCTAGAACACTTGGCTGGATGTGGCCACGGTGGGCATGCTCCTGGCCTTCTCGCCAGTGGGTACACAGAGCTTGGTCAGAAGGCCAGCGAGGGCCCATTCTGTGCCAGTGTCAACCTCCCTGTCCCTCGGCTGAGAGAATGAGAGGGAGACAGTCATTGCAGCTGCCCACAGTCCCGGCTTCATGGTTGGGCTGCCAGCGGCTCCCCTCCGTACAGGGTGCCTGGTGGCGGAAGCGACAGCTGTCTCCTAAACTCGTACACGGGTTCTGAACACACACCCTTTGGACAGCAGAGCCCACCCACACGTGCCAGGCCAGGTCTTGGTGCCCAGAGGGCGTTGCAGTGCTCCAGCTGCTAATTCTGTTGATGCCCGCTAGGGGTCAATACCCGTGACTCATCCTGTTGCAGGAAGTGCTACTGCAGCTTCTGAAGGGCTTGCTGCTCCCTGTCCTTTGCCCCAGTTCCTGGGCAGGAAAGAGTTAATGGGGAGGCCACTCAATCAGGAGTCAGACTAGAGGTGGGGGGCAGGTACCTCCCCAGGAAGAGGCCTTCACTACCCCTCCAGGTATGCATGAGTTAACACAGTTACCCAGGGAAAACTTTCTTGGCAAAGCATGACAGTCATACTTATGGGCAAAAAGAATTAAAAGTAGGTTCCTACGTACTCTCCAGGAATCCAGTGGAAGCTCTCGCCCAGTGACCGCCGAGTGACCAGTGACCAGTGACCGTGAGGCCCTGGGAGCTCTACTGGGTGTTACCGAAGGGAGTTGAAGTTTGACAAGTACTTTTTACAAGTTGAGTCTTTGAAGGAAGAAGGTCAAAACAAATAAGGTAAAGTGGAGAGAAATGACCTCACATAGACTTTTAAAAAGTGAATTATCCAATCTTTTATTTCTGGTTTGGGAAAAAAAAAACTTAAATTACTAGAAAAATATTTACAGGACTAACCATGTTAAGCCAGAAGTCTGCACAGGAGGCCACTTCACTCAGTGGTCAGGCTGGGGCAGGCGACGTGATCTGCCTGAGGGTCCCCCTCATTTTCTTGGGGGGTCCCAGTCTCCTAATGACTGGGTGCAGCCAGCAACGGGCAGGATGCCAGTGCCACTTTGCCAACAAATGATTTACATGTTTTTTTTTTAAAGATTTATTTGTGCATATAGAACTGGGGTACAGGCCAGAGGCTCAGGGGCGGCGAGAGGCTTCACCAGAGACATGAGAGGCTTCACCAGAGACAGAGTGGGGAGCAGAACAGGCAGATCGACGAAGTACACTGCTGAGGGGAGCAGCGGGCGGGTCAGGAGAGGTCTGCCACGCCATGTGGTCACCTCCAGGGCAGGCGGGAATCGAACTCATGTGGAAGTGGCTTTAGCTTCTCTGTGCTGTGCTTTAACCCGCTGCACCACCAGGGAGGGCCCCGCAAATGCTTATCTTGATATCAAAATTTTTTTTTAAAGATTTATTTATTTATTCATACAGAACTGGGGTACAGGCCAGAGATGTGGAGGGTGAAAGGATTCCTCAGAGACAGAGTGGGGAGCAGAACAGGCAGATCAACAAAGTACACTGCTGAGGGGAGCAGTGGGCGGGTCAGGAGAGGTCTGCCACGCCATGTGGTCACCTCCGGGGCAGGCGGGAGTTCGCCACCAGGGAGGGCCAATTTACATGTCCTTTTAGTGTTTCAGATAAATCTCATTTTGACTTGGATTTCTCTTTAGCATCATTCTAGAAACTTGCGCAGTTTAGAAAATTCTTGAAAAAACTAAGCTGTCTCCCTGAGACCCACCACAACCCCACAGTCTGCTGTAGGAGGCAGGGACATGGGGTCCAGGGCCTGGCAGGGCGTCACCAGCTTCCAGGGCGTGGAGTCCTCGTCCGAGGTCCTGGCCAGTGCTTTGGTCCACAGCGCTCTGGAAACTATCAGTCCTTCTCTGGAGTCACAATCACGGACACAGAGTCCCACGCGTCATCCTTGGGGGAGCTGTCCTTGTCCAAGGCCTCCAGGATCGGCTCCGTCGGGTTCCTTAAGTACTGGAAAAGGCCGGACACCAGCACCGCGATTAGTCTATCAGCTCGGGACCAGCCTTTTAAGCGCTCGCTGCAGTCGCTGCCATCAGACTACTCAGGTGAAGCCTCCTGTTCTGTCCACGGGAGACAGCTTCCACCCTCCCTGCGCGAAAACCTCTCACCAGCGCGAGGACAGACGAGCCAATGTTACAAGCACAGGGCAGCCGGCCACGACTCTCCAAACCTGACTTCTCCGAGGAGGGCGTGGGCCTTTGGGCCGCCTCCAGTGGGGGCCAGAGGGCAGCCCCAGCTTTGCTTCAGCCCCTGCCCACCCCGGTGGTTTCCTCCACGCCTGGGGTGTCCTGGAGGGGCAGGAGGGCCAGGTGCCGCTTACACAGGGAGCCAGCGAGCGCCCTGCAAGGCCTCACTTTCCCTTTCGTCCCGCCTGCGTTAGGCTTTCACCAAGTTACCCAGAAGCTAGCACCGGGCTCTTGGAAACACCGCCAGTTGGGGAGATGCAGTTAAGCCTAGGCCTGGCTGCTTAAAAGAGGAAGCTGGCGAGTCACATGCTCTTGTGAAACCTCAAAAATACATGCGAAACATGATTCACAGTTCTCATGTAACTTCTGTGACCTTTGATATACACTTCACACTTTCCCAGGAAAGTGAACTGAAAGATTTTATGGTTTAGATGCAAACCCCAAAGCGACGACGAGTCATCAGTCCCCTCCCCACGGCCTGTCGGTGGGTTCACTGAGAGCCGTTAATGACTGATTATTAACGCCGGTGAAGCCCCGGGACCCCCTAGGTCTGTCACTGGGAGACAACAGTAGCCAGAGAGGGTTTTTTGGCTTTTGGGGGGAGGCGTTCTTACCACACCCCAGCACACACGGGGCACAGCAGGTTTCTAGAACTCAGTCATCTTCCTACCGGAAACATGGACCAGCTGACCAGCAGCTCCGCCCTCAGGGCTTGGTAACCACCTTTCTACTGTCTGCTCTATGGTTTTTAAGGCTTAACTTTTAGATGAAGTACCTCCCTTTCTCACTGTCCCATCACGGTGAATTTTTGGACAGGGTTTGATTTCTCCCTTCAGGTATGATCTCTGAGGTTCTCCCACCACCACGCCCCGGTGATCTATCACCCCCATCCCTGTGATCTCCCCTCCTTTGTTTGAGGCTCCTCCACCCCTCCCCCCACCCCATGCCTCAGTTCCATAGCCAGCTTGCAACATCTTGCTTCTGTGGCTTTGTCTTAAAGAAGGGCATGATGCCTTTTGCAGCAACATGGGTAGAGCTGGAAGGGACCATGTTTAGTGAAATCAGCCAGAAAGAAAAGGAAAAATACTGGATGGCTTCACTCATAGCAGGAGTATAAAGGACCAGGGGAAAATAATAATAATAATGAACAACTATATACCAGAGACATTTTATGGGAGTGGAGTGGAGAATGGGATCAAAAATGGGGGCGGAGGGGGAGTGCACTGGACTATGGTGATGGCACATGGGTGATCTGGGGATGGGAGGCCCATGGGGATTACAACTGAGATGGAAAAAGACACAAAATGATGTAAAAATAAACTATTATGTTATTTTAAAAAAAAAGGCATGGTACAGTACTGTCTTTTTGTGACTGGATAATTTCAGTCAGCATCATGTCCTCCTACCAGGTGGGCCACAGTCCACTGTACGGCCACACCACCTGGCTTTACCCATCCCCATCTGGGTTCTCCCATCTGTGAACACCGCCCACACCAGGGGGAATGCAGATCTCTGTTCTGCGGCTTTGTCCACGCTGTGCTGGGAGGTGTGACCAAGGGGCCGCGGGGCGCTGGCTGCCCACCTACCTCTTCTATTTGTAATGGGATGCTCGGCGGAGAGTGAAACCAGTACTTGACCAGGCCTTTGTACTTCAGCACCAGGATGAGAAAGACGCTCGTCAGCGCCAACAGCAAGATGGTGCCCATGGTGACCGGGATGACTGGCTGGAGCCTGGGAGAGGCTACAGAGGCAAACAGAATGACCATCACGCCCAGGACACAACAGCGGGTCACCAGGGCCTTGATGGTGTCATATCCCAGCACGGTGGCCAGTGGCAGCCACCGCCCCTCCTCCGGCCCTTCCTGCTGGAATCAGCCACCCACGAGGGCGCTTCCATCAGCCCCAGCTGGGGACGCCTACAGGTCAGTGCTGGTTCCTCTCTGGGTCTCCCCACCCACCACCCTTGACCCACAAAGTGTCCCGCCCCCAGCTCACTATTTAAGACCCAGGTCAGACAGGACACTAAAGCCCATGTTACCATCCGCTGCTGTTTCGTGGCAAGACACGAGGCTTCGGAGCCCGGGACTGGACAGGCCTGTGTATGCCCCCAGCAGCTGTGCCTGCACTTGTAAACAGTACACGCTGGTGGGCTTCAGACCGTGCAGCTCCAGGTTAGTCTTGCTGAAAGGGCCTTCCACCTACGTGAGACAGACGCGTCAACAGCCACGCCGGGAAATCACCCTGTCCATGCTCTCGGGCCCCCTGTGTTTCCTCAAGTTCTCAGTGAACATAACTACCGCAGGTGAAACTGCTTCTCAAGCGTCTCTGGGTGCAGCGGAGGCTCTAGATGTGGAAGTCTGGATGTGAGTGGACAAGGAGCCGTGGTGTCCGGCTGTGCTGGGTGACCGGGCCTGGTGGGCCTGGTAGCCACCGAAGGCCCCGGACTGGAACTGAGGCAGTGTCAGTACCTAGGGCGGAACTTTCTCTTGGAAAATGAACACTCTGCCTGGCGCGGCTAACCCAGTCTAGACGCTTCAGGTTCGTCTCGAGAGAACAGCCATCGAAGGAGGGATTTCTGCGTTTCCCAGCCTGCTTTAGTTTACACTGAAATGTGTCTGCTCCTCTTAACAGTTTTGGCTCCAGTCTGGATACTGTCGAAAGCCGGACTCCCTCCCCCCTCCCTGGGGCTGCCTGTCCCCCTCAACCAGGCCTGTCACCCTCATACCTTAGTCTTTGTAGCTGGTGGTGTCTCTCTGTCATTCTGCACGCAGTTGTTGTTCAGGGAGAAATGAGAAAAAAGATCGACTGTGACCGGGCCTGGTGGGCCTGGTAGCCACCGAAGGCCCCGGACTGGAACTGAGGCAGTGTCAGTACCTAGGGCGGAACTTTCTCTTGGAAAATGAACACTCTGCCGTAACTCTGTGTTATGACCTTTAGGCTTCCTTATAAAGGACTGGTTTCTTATCTGAGTACAGGAGAATCTGCTATCACCATATGAAGTGCTGGTAGCTCACACACTCGACAAAGGAAGGTGAAAGTGCGGTCGTGATGGCTGGCACGGCCATTCAGCTGCCCAGCTGGTGTCACAGGCCCTTCAACTGCCCACAGGTATTGCTACCTGGTCGGGCTGCACGACTTCCAGCGACTCCTGCTGCAAATATTTTATACCTCAGCCCACTTCTGGGTGAGAAGTGACAGCTCACAGGCATATGCAGGTCTATGGTGACTCCTGAATTTGGCCGGCTTAGGTTTTGATCACTTCTATTGCATCAATTTCCTATCTCCTCTGTACATTTTGCTACTGGCTCTGTGAAGATTCTTTTGAAGAATGAGTCTTTATCCAAGGGTCATGAACTGTTTAACCCTTTTTTTCTGGTATCTTCAGTTGGCTTTGAAAGAATAAAAATTTGTAGTGAGCTGGGTCTACTAGTCTTTATAGTCTGTGCCTCTTTTTGCAACTCTACGACGGAAAAGAGGGCAGCTAGCTCAGCGAGCGACGGTAGGGGTTTTTATCTGTACCTGAGGACCTCCAGGTGACCCCCAGGGCGCGGCAGACCTCTCCTGACACCCCGCTGCTCCCCTCAGCAGTGTACTTTGTGAGTCTGCCTGTTCTGCTCCCCGCTCTGTCTCTGGTGAAGCCTCTCACCGCTCCTGTACCTCTGGCCTATACCCCACTTCTGTATGCATAAATTACATCTTAAACAAACAAACAAACAAATTGTATTCCCTATAAATTCCCTTTTCTTCAGTGTCATGGTGGTGGACCACCAGGGCAGAGGGAAGAGATTTTTGCTTATGAGGCCACAAAGAGTGAGGTTAAAGGGCAATGATCCTCTTAGGTTATTTCAGCAGCAGGTTGGCATCTTTAAAATTGAAAAGACCAGAATACTGAGAAGACTAATGTTTGGCTCTGACACCGCCGCCGGGGAGGCCTGCTTGTGAGGTGCCCGGGCTGTGCTGAGAGGATTCCAGAGCTGTCCCACATAACCTAACAGGTGGCTGCCTGAACACACGGGCCTGCTTTCCTGCCGGCAGTCTGCAGTTTTGGTGTGTGCTGGGGAGAAGTGCCTATGTGACCAGCCGCCTGTGAAACCCTGAGCACCGAGCCTCTGTTGAGCTTTCTGACAGACGACATTCAACCTGTGGGTGTTCAAGTGTGTCCTGTGTGAGTCCACGGGGAGAGGGCTCGGGGGAGCCTGTGTCTGCACCCCTGGGTGCTGCCCTGCGGACCTACCCCCTGGGCTGATTCTGTTTCCCTCTCCTCACACAGCAGCTATGAGTCCCACCCAGCTCACCCCTAGCCCTGCAAGCACGGGGCAAACACGGTCTCATGGAAACCAGCTCAGGCTCAGCCTTGAGGAGACCCAGAGACACCCTGTCCTGCCTGCCTGTTTTAAAGTTTTCTTTCTTTGCTATGTCAGAAACTCTGAAGAAAAGAACATTAAGACAAAGAAGAAAAATGTCTTGCCTGTTCCATTGCTGTCTTCTCCCAGTAATAGAGATAATACTGAAAAGTGGCCAAGGAGACATCTATGTCAAAGGGAGGGGACACAGTGATGGCAAGGGAGTCTTCTTCTGGAGTCACCCAGATGACCTTTGGCGGTCCGATGGTAACTGCAAGAGAATGACGAGCAAGCGTATCTGGATATGCACACATACCCACAGCATGCAGAGCGTACACACATATTTACATGTCCACACGCGTTTCATACACAGATGCACTGAAGTTGCCTTCAGGTGCTCAAGAACCACCAGTGGCTGCTCTGGGCACAAGATGTGCTATGGAACTGTCCATCAGGAGGCCCAGCGGGCTGCACCTCCCCCCACATGGTGGCCGAGGGCAAGTCTCTCTGGCCTCCCCAGGGACAGCTCAGGTA
The DNA here is from genome assembly GCF_000260355.1 of Condylura cristata. NCBI lineage: Eukaryota > Metazoa > Chordata > Mammalia > Eulipotyphla > Talpidae > Condylura > Condylura cristata. The sequence continues at coordinate 72,911,659 of NW_004567104.1, read as the reverse complement.
CAAGCCAGGGGACCCCCATCAAGAGGGGGAGAAGTCTCCCTGACTTAAGAGCCATAAGAGCTGCCATCTCTTGTACCAGCTCCCCGGGAGTAGCTTCCAGGGGGCCCCATGAGGGACGTGCCTATTTATAGGAATCACCACACTCAGCAAAGCCCAAGGACGCAGCTGCCTGCTGCTCACGGCAGAGAAGCAGGTGACCAGGGCTGTGGCGTTTTGACAATAAGCAGAGATGCCTAGAGATACGTGACACAGACCACCTTCATCAGATTTCCGCAGACACTGTGCCAAAGGTCAGCCAAAGGTCAGCTCTTCATGCAGAGGGCAAACGCCCCTTAGCTCCCCCCCCCCCCCATCAGGCCTCTCACTCACCGGACATTTTGTCCAGAGCTTCCCAGGACCAAAGTGGAAGTAGGGTGGGGGTCTGCCCTCTGAAGAGAGCACTGGATCCTGGGTATGGGACCTGGGGCCACCCCGATAAACCTGCCCCTGTGGGAGAATCGACCTGCCTTCCTGCCAGGCCCGGAGGAAGGAGATGGAGCTACGGGCAGCCTCACAGACTGAGCCTGTTACTGTCACCCCAGTGCGGGTCCACAGATCTGGCCGCACCACACAGGGGTCCTGGCCCCAGAGGAGGGGCGCAGCTGTGGCGTGCCTACCCCTAGGGGAGAACTGTCTTTCCCCCCAGCATCAGCCTTCACGGTCAGCAATGAAGGTTTTGGAATAACACTGCTTTGTTCTAACATCACTGAGAAAAAACGACCTTGGTTAACACTGAACAAAATGTTATTCCAGGACCTGCTTTTGTTCTATGTGCCCATGGAGAGTGCTGCGGACTGGCTGAGCTTGGGTTTGCCCACCACCCCGTTCCTTAAGGTGAGTGGCAGGACTGAGCTGTGTGGACTGTGGGCGGAGGGGAGCGAGGGGAGCCTGACTGTGGGAAGGGGAGCTTCCACCCATGTTCTCTCACCGTTCCGGTAGTGCTGGAACCAGGGCACAGTCACCCAGGGAGAAAACTCCTCGCCCAGCTCGGCCCGGACCCGCAAGGAGACGTTGAAGTGCGTGGAGAAGCCCGTTGGGGTGCCAGTGAAGTTACACCACGTGACGGTGATATTCGTGCAGTTCACCCCTGACAGGTATTTGTCTGTGGCGTTGCGCCAGTCGCTGCTGGAACTGCAGAGAAAAGGGGTCTCTTGTAACTGAGTTCTCTGTCTGGAGAGGGTTCCCCAGGGTATACCCAGGGTCCTCTCCCTACACAGTCACCCACTTAGTGTGTGCGAGTTGACACTTGCTGACTTCACAGTTTCTGAGCAACATCACTAGGATTGATTTTAGAGTATTTCATTCCCCCAGAAGGCCTGTAGCAGTCACTCCCCATTTCCCTGGAATGCCCCCAAGCTCTAGGCCACCTTTCATCTCCTTTCTATGTTTATGGACTTGCCGACTTTAAACACTTCAGATAAGCAGATGATGAGGCCTTGTGTGAGTAGCTCCCTTCCTCAGCCATTGCCCTGGGGCGTTACATTAGCACTTTATTCCTCCTCATGGCCAAATAACATCCTATTGTGTGACAGATCACATTTGATAGATGGATTTGTGGGTTGTTTCAACTTTTGGACTATGGAACATTGGTAAAGAATATTCACATAGCATGAACAAGTTTTCAGTTCTCTGGGATTGGAATTGCTAGGTCAAACGGTAACATC
>NW_004567104.1:72900137-72909397 GCF_000260355.1 Condylura cristata | reverse complement strand
GGTAACATCTAGGAGAGGAATTGCTAGGTCAAAGGGTAACATCGAGGAGAGGAATTGCTAGGTCAAATGGTAAGTCCCAAGAGGCCACTCACAATAGAGCAGAGCTCCAGTGTCTCTGCATCCTCACTGACACTTCTATGCCTTTTTTCTTATTTCTATCCTCGTGGGTGTGCTGTGGCATATCACTGTGGCTTTGATTTGCATTTCCCTAGCGAATAAATGATGCTGAATACCTATTCACGTGCTTATTGGTCACTTGTACATCTTTGGAGAGCTGCCTACACCAATTCTGTGTCTATATTTTACTTGGCTTGTCTTTTGATTATTGAGTTGTAAGGTTCTTTATATACTGGGTACAATACTCTTATCAGATATATGATTTACAAATTGTCTCTCCTCTTCTGTCCTACAAATACTTTAATGCTTCAAGCCCAGCTTTTGTAGCCCATGTCTTAGGAAGTTCATTTGCACAAACTCTGCTCATGCTTCTTGCTCATGTGGAGTGTTCTTACTTCATGGCTGTGCTTTTGTTTGTTTTTGTGCAGAAGAACGGGGATGCAGGCCAGAGGTGCAGCGGGTGAGAGGACTCACCAGAGACAGAATGGGGAGCCGAAAGGCTTATCTACTGAAATCCGCTGCTAGGGGAGCAGCAGGGAAACAGGAGAGGTCTGCTGCCCCATGTGGGTCAGCTCCCTGGCCAGGGATCGAACTCATACTGCCGTGGTGGACTGTCACAGTGATGAGACTTAACCTCCTACCCCCAAGGGAGCCCTCCATGGTTGTACATTTAAAGAGTTTGCCTCACCTACTTGAACACCCTGCCAAATAAAAGGTCAGGCATCCTTAGAAGTGACAGTGTATGCCTTCAGCTCAGCCCCACGCCCCCCCCGGGCTCTGGTCCCTAGCTGTGACTTCTGCCCTGGCCTTAGGTGACAGACTGGATGGCCAGCACCATGTGCTTTCTTTGCTGAGTTGTCTTCAACTTATTTTCGGTCTCCCTCGGCTTACAATCATTTCTGGAAAACAAGGCAGCAGCAGAGGCTATTAACCCCAGTAGATCTACTGATAAATTGGTAATTCCCCTACAAATTTTCTTTCCACCAGCCCTGAAATCCTCTGCCATCTTGTCCAATTTGCCTTGTGATTCTTTATCAATTGATAGGATTAGAACCTAACAAAAATGTCAGGTTCCCACAATTCTTCATTCATTCAGTTATGCTGACATTTTTCTTTAATTGGTACCTATGTGTCTCTGCTTGTGTTACCTTGAGAAGCTTCACACCCTAGTTTTTTTTTTTTCACGTCCTAGTTTTTATGTCACATGTGTGCAGACACGCTGTTCCCTTTTGTATGCACCTAACATCACTGAGCCTGCATGTTTTAGATTTTTTTCAATCTTGTGCTAGCCAGTGTCCTGTAAACATCCAATCAGTGGGTTAGTGATTGGAAAAGTTTCAAGGGACACAAAAGCCACTTCAAGTCATGTGGTCAGGGTTTCCACAGAAGAGGCCCACCGCAGTCACATGCCACAAGTCTTAAGTCACAGACCCTAAAGGGGAGAGAGAGCCCAAACCACAAGCACCTCTTTGCAGACGGCAGTGCATGCCAGAGTGCACAGATCTTTTGAGAACTTTCTCAGAACTACTTAAACAATATTTCTCAAACAAAGAGTTTAAAGGGGAATGAGCCACACCACTTGAAATGACAACTGACACCCTAAGGCTCATGGTTTGGGGCAATGAAAACTGGGAGAGGAAGCTTTGTTCCCAACTATTACCCCCGATCTGTCGGCAGTGGAGGGTGAAAAGAGGTGCTGAGGGCCGACTGCAGTGATGAGTGAGATGAACACAGTCATGGGGTACAGCCACCACTGCAGATACCCGGCCACTGTTCTGGGACTGACAGAACCTTGATGCCGCCCGGCCGTGAGCACAGCGGCTAAGTGTGTGGGCTCTGGGGCCATGGGAACTGGCTCAAACCCTCATTGCTTCATTTCTCTGTTCTTCATCACCTATTTTGTCGCTATAAAATGGGGCTAAGCTGCAGGAAGGTTGAACCAGTCACCAAGGAAGCCCAGGCCTGATGCTCGGTGGCCTATAAGCGTCACGTCAATGTTTGTTAACCAGCTGGATGGCTAGTGATTAGATTATTTCCAAAATTGGTAAATTTGTCCCTTTGGACCCAATAATTACTCCCAGAAATGTAAGAAAATAAGCAGAGGTGACTGATGCAAGAGGACACACTGCTTACAAGAGTTACAACCTGTCAACCACTTGCATCTGTGAGTGAGGAGGAACCAAGTACATCGTGGGACAGATACATCATATAACTAAACTGTGTACAGAGAAATCATGGGAAACCCGCTTCACCACATTAAGTTAGAAGGGAAAAAAAAGGAGGCAGGACTCAAAAGTGTAACCCTAGCTTTGCTTTAGTTTTGTACAAACATCAGCACATTTCCAAACAAGTGCCTGCATTTAGAAAAAAAGTCTAGAGAGAAATACACTAAGAGGACCAAAGTGATCATTCTTAGACAAGACAACCACTTGTATAAATAGCATTCTTATTGCAAAAATCTGGATTTTCCAGATTCCCTCCAAGCGCATGTTTTGCTATTAAAATAAAAAATGAAATGAAAAATTAAAAGATGTTTCTCAAGAAGACTGGGCCAGGCAGGTGGGGAATAATCCAGAAAGGGCCCTGCTGCCTGAATGTATATTCAGAGGAAGCCGGAAATCGACCCAGAATTCTTTTTCTTGGAAGTGGTATCTCCAGATCTGTTTATGTTGGCAGCACTAGAGAAACGAATTGCACACTGTGGGCCTAATGGCCTGCACGCCAATACGTCCCTGCAGCCCCTGATTTAAACGTAGTAATTTTGCCACAAGTGCTCTCTATAATTTTGGTTTTGCTGCTGTAACTGTCCAAACACGGAAGCACCTTTGTTTGCAACGACCATAATGCCCGGCTGCAGAGAAACAGGATGGGAAGCTTAAGTCCCACAAGCCTCAAAATTAAATTATTTAATGTCTTTAGAAAGTCCCTCATATGTCAACATCTCTGAAAGCAGAAGCTAAGGCCCTCTCCCATCAAATCTACAACTGGAAAGAAAACAAAGCCAGCCACCACCCCAGTTTTTAGTGGTCCTGCAGCTTTTATAGAGGGGGCCGTGGCGCTCACCCCACCTCTTCATTTCTTTTCCTAAAACCAACTTGGTCCTGAAAACATCTCTACAAAATGTTTTGAGCAAATCCAATGAAGTGAAACATGCTGGCCTAAGAAAGTATTGCTTTTTGAAAATGTCATCATTTAAAAAAACTCTATTTCTAATATTTAGAGGCTCTGTCAACACACCAGGGTCCTTCCCCTCTGGAAGCGGAGGAGTCTGAGTGAATAAAGCAGGTCCTCTGGCCCAAACCTTCTTTAGCTCCGGGATACTATAACCACAGATGCTGAGGAGGGAGGCTTCCGGCCTGGGGACATGCGTGATGCCCCTCATCATCTTGAAATCCTTAATACTATTTGAACAAGAGCCCTCTCATTTTTACTTTCCACTGGACCCCACCAATTCTGGAGTTGGCCCCAGTGGGTGGTCCATTTATTATGTTACATTTGCTTGAAGAATGGATAAATGCGAGTCAAAGATAACCCGCAAAGCCCAGTGTACAGTCTAGATTCTGAGGCAAATATCGATTCAATAGACACAGGTTGATCACAACGAGGCCGCTGGAAACCCATTCCTCTAACACAGTTCCAGGTTCCCTGCTTTTCTGGACTAGACACATTCCAAACCGTAGGGGTGGAAGTCTCCCCGAATGGTACGTAAGTCTCCTCCCTAGCGGGTCTAGCCATAGGCTACAGGTGCGGACACTCCTTTTCCTGCCGATGGGCACGAAGAGACACTTGAAGGCCTGTCCTTGTTGGTACGTTTATTCTGAGAGGTTTCGTGAGCTGCTTTAGGTAAAAGTCCCATGGGAATCTCTATGAGTCTGTGTATAGAAATTATTTTCCAGGAGGACTGTGCAAATCGGTCCTGAACCTACACTCTATCAACCAGCCACATCCTCACAAGCTTTACCATTTCTCTGAACGTTACCTAGTAGTAGAAAATGACAGCCTGTAATTTAACTTCTTCGTCTAGAAGTCCACTGAATAAGGTCATTAGCTAGCCCTGGGGGCCTCCCCTCTTCTTCGTCTGTGCGTTTAGATACACTCTAGGCGATGACAAACCTCAAGGGGACAAGAGCCAGAATAATGTGCCATCACCGTAATTAAAGGACCTGGTTCCTTACGAGGTCCAATTTGACCTGGAAGGTTAAATAAACCAGATTTTTTAAACGTGGAGAAAATAAAAAGCAATAAGGTGTCTCCTGCCTGTCAAAACAGGAAGCCCTTTTAGACAGCTTCTCCTGAAACCAATGAGAGAATAAACTTCCACCAAACTGAGAAGTCACGTGGTAAGTAGGCTGCCAGCCCTCCCCGCCAGCCTGCGACCTCTCAGCTCCGGAGGAGTGGGAGGCTGGGTCGCTGTCCTCGGGGGGGTTTGAAAGCACACACGAAACATGTGCTTATAACTTTGCCAAGCGGCACGAGGGAACAGGTGGCCCCAGGTCCTGTGACGACGCCCCCACAGCTCCCGGGAAGGACACAGAGACAGGCTTACTATTTCAGCTGCACCCAGTAGACCGTCGGCCTCATGTCACCACCTGGCTCCCAGGTCAGGACCTGCTCTTCATTGTACAGGTGAATCTTCGGGTTCTGAGGGGCAGGCAGCTGGGAAAGAATGTCTTGCAAGGGACGAAGATGAGAGAAAGGGGTGGGAGAGAAAGGGAGGGTCAAGAGGAGAAAAGAAAATTACAAAATGATTTAAATGCTCATAACCCTTATTCGCACAACTCAGTTTTAGTCCGAGTGCAGAAGTGGCTTAATTACCGGAGCCGCCTGGCAGCCCCCCATCCCTTGATAGTGAAGATGGCACCAGTGATGTAGTGCATGGGGCGAAGAGGGGCTGGGGGTGCCTTTCCACCTGCAGGCTCCAGTCTGGCCGGACTACAATGTTCCACCTTTACTCGAACTGGGTGGAACCTAGAATCAGGCCCCAGTTTCTTCTTGAGTAAGGAAGGCTAAATAGTAACACTAAGGTTCTGGCAAACACACACACAACAGCCACTCAATTCCCAAAGGCACACGGGGGTGGGTGCAGGCCTCTTTCTGACCCAGAGTTGCTGAGTCTCTCAAGGACCCCTACCTAGTCTCGTAACCACTGAGATGCAGGACAAAATGCAGATTTCCCGTCCCTCATGCCTGACCAGGACATCTGCATTTTCAACACGCTCCTTTATATTCAAGTTTGAGAACAGACAATGAAATGGGTGGCCCCCAGGGAGCCCCCTTCACACAGTCCCCTCCCCTGGCGTGATCTGCAAGATGTGCCCTCAGACCCGCCGCCCCCTCTGAGCAGAGATGCTGGGACAGCCCTAGCGGTGGCAGCGGCTGGAGGCTTCCTGCCAGGGAGAAACTGGAGCCTGAGAAGACTTCCTCCGAGACTGAGCGCTGAGTCAGAGATGTCTGGAAGGTAGAAACTCAAAACACACAGCTTAGTAACGGACCAGCCAGGGAAGGCGAGAGACTGGCCACCAGCCCCTCCACTGGGAGACATGTCACCGGGGGCTTGGGGCCACTGGTCACCGACCCCATGCCCACCCGCCTCTGTATCTATCATCGCTGGATGACCTTCATTCTGATCTTTCTTCAACCAGAGATCCATCACTTCTCCCAATTCACACAAGACTCCAGGGGCAGCGGGACGTGGTGCGGGAAGGCTGCTTCCCAGCAGACGCACCCCCAAACCGTGGCTGCAGGGCACAGCGGCCCCCAAAGTGAGAGCGGAAGGCGCTCCAGGGCACAGCCTCTCAGAGCCCCTTCGACTGCCTGTGCCCTGTTGGTGCTGAAACAAATCATCCCAGCTCTGTGGTTCCAAACACTGAATTCCTGGTCTTGCTAGGCTAGGTCTGGGCTAGGTCTCACGGCACCGAAGTTCAGCGTGTGGCTTCCTTCTGGAAGCTGCAGGGGGAACCTTTTTCCTTGCCTTTTCCAGCTCGCCTCTGCTCGTTCTTTGGCGTGCGGCCCCTTCCTCCGGGGACTCTGGGCCCAGAGCCTCTTGCGCAGGGGTCTCCTGGGCCTGACTCCTCTGTCCTTCAAGAACCCTGGGCCCACCCCACCTGGCCATGCAGGCTCCTCTCTCCTCTCACTTCATGGCTCCCAAAGTCCCCTGGGCCGCATCCGTAGCAGTCTTGGGGTGTGGCGATCGGGATACGGACATCTTTAGGGTCCCTTCATTATCTCCCCATCTCAGAGACAGGAGCCAGCAGGAATTTCCTCTCCCTCCACCATTGTTCTGCACCCTCTCCGCAGCCTAGACGTAGGAGAGGGGGTACCGAGACCCCAGGGATGACGAGCAGGCCCTGCCCACCAGCGCTCGGCCAGAGGAAGGCTTTCTGGAACCCCCCCCAGGAGCCTGGAGGGTGAATCTGCAGTTTTGCGCTTACAGTTGAGTTTCTTGGAATCCTTGGTCTCACCACATTGAGAGAGAAAACAAGTCTGAGAACTGTCAGTTCCACAGTGAGGCAGCAAAACTGCAGGCCTCGCACAGGGGCCTGATAAAACGGGCCCGGCTGGCCTCGCCCTTTGTTCCTGCCCGGGTGTTCTTGTACCCGGAACACGCTGGGCTCACCCACACTCCGGCTTGCCACGCTCTGGAGCCCTTTGGCAGCCCCTGCCACTCTCCACAGGCGCCCGCTGCTCAGACTGGATTCCAGAGTGCAGAGCCTGGGCTCGGGACCCCTCCCTGCTCCTTTTCTCCACGGGGCCTCTTCACCCCGGGCATCTTTTGCTTACAGGAGCACGGATTCCACGACCAGCCTGCCTGGGTTCCAAGTCACGCATGACCGCGTGACCTTAGGCGAGCTGTGCCACCTCTCTGTGCCTCAGCGTCCATTGGGGCAACGGGCAGGATGGTGGCACAGACTTGTCACCAGGGACAAAGGAGCAGATATTGTGGGCACTGCCAGGACCACCTGGTGACTGTCACCTCTTCTGGGTAATAGCATAGCAAGAGACCCCCCTAGAAACCAGCGGCCAGATGCCATTGGATGGGGGAGCTGAAAGAGCAGCAGCTGGAGAGCTGGGAGCCTGACAGGCCTCGGGGACGGCGGTCTGCTCCTCATCACAGACGGGGCTGCCACCCAGTGCCACTCAGCGCTGCCTCTTCTACCCAAAACCACGTAGCTCTCTAGCTGTCTCCTGCCTTCCTTGTTTTATCTCGTCTCCCCTTTTCTTGGGTCTCAGAGCCAGGGTGGGCAGTTCTGGGCCAGGGACTCATCTGGGTGATTCTGAAAAGTCCATATATTGGTCATCACACCTGCTGTTAGCAGTGTTGAAAAGTCTCAGATTCTTCAAAACACAGGTAATTAAATTCTGAAAGAATTAGCTGGCTGACAGCGTGTCAGTGTTATGGATCCGCTTCCCATCCACAGGAAATGGTGGCCACTTAAAGCTTCACCACAGAATGGGTCAGCCACATATTTTACACATGGTTCCTTCCAGCAGCTCCACAGGACAGCTATTCTAAGTCTCCCTTTGCAGATTTGTCTCTAAAACTCTTATTTTCTCCCCCTCTACCCACAGAAGCAATTTTCTGATTATCAAACATTTGCGATTGATACAAAAGTGGACATTTTTCCTACTACCCGGATGCCTTGATCATGTTAATGTTTTCATTCAAAAGAGTTTCCTCTTAAAAATATCCCAGTTAGGTTTGTAAAAGAATTTTATTACAAAAAATTTCAGTCACAGAGATTTATATCACATGCTGCTTTGCAAGGGATGTCTGGTGAAGGACCAGCTGTGATGTGTCACGTCCTAGAATCCAAGAACCTTGGGTGCCGTGGTGCTAAAGCCTTCTCTCAACCTTTGGACTTAGTCGCCACCACCGATCAGGAATAACAAGATACCACCACCTGCCCCAAGCCTGCCTGGGCAACTCCCAGCAGTTGACCAATCCTCCTATCTTATTTAAAGGAGGCTCAGAGAGGGGGCAGGGGCAGGATTCAACCCACCTGTCTGTCTCCCATGGGAAAATGCGCCCGGATTCCTGAGCACAGTCTCACAGGAGGATTCCCTCAGTCAAGGAGCTGTCCCACAGAAGGGTCTTTGCAAGGGCAGCGGGAGACTTCAAGTGGGAGGAAACCCCCAGCTTCACCAGCCTCTGACTGATATACTCTGTGAGCGTATCAGCGTCTCCATCCAGAAAAACTCAGCTAAACACAAACACGTAGACACACACACACAGAATATTCTACGTGTCTGTCACCGAGGTCCCTTTTTTTTCCTTTCTCCCGTAGCTGGTGTGTGTGGCTCCTAAGTATGCCAGTGACAGAGGTGGGAAGGACACTGCACGCAGGGGAGAAAAAGGCTGCTGGTCGGGAGCAGGCCAGGAGACCTCCTCCCCAGATGGCCATGGTCGCCTCTCCATCTCCTTGATGTGGATTTCACACTCACTCTCCAACAGCTATGGCTACGGAAACAGTCACAGGCACTGTTCCAGGGAGAGGTTCCTGCCGGTGGCTGACCTCGGGCACAGGGCTGCAAGGCAGCTCCGGCCACGGGAAAGGACCCGCCAGGCAGGGGCTAAGGCCGGTCAGCACCAAGAGTTTGTGGCTCCAAGGCGGCCCTTTCCTGAGCCCGGGTTCCTTTACCCTCAGTTCACTTCAGGGTGAGGATGGGGTGGGCGCGGGAGGGGGGAGCGGTGGGGGGGCTGCAGGGTGTCCCGGCAGGGGTGCCGGCCGGCGGGCTCCTTCAGGTCAGTCGGCTCCTCGCCCCGAAGCGGCGGAATTCCCCGCTGTCCACCCCACACCCACTCGGCTCCTCGAAGGCCCCGCTGACACTGCGGCCGACGCCACCGCAGCGGGCGCCCCGCGAACCCTCAACCAATCGGGGTTCCCGGGGATCCTCCAAGCAATCCGGATGCCCCTCAGGAAATCCCACCCTTCGCCGACCCCCTCGCGAGCCCCCAGGGCCCCCCTGGCCGCCACCGAATCCGGGCACCCCGGCCCTCCGCCCGATGGGCATGCGCGAACCACCGAGCGCACCCCAATCCCTCGCGAGACCCCACCCGCCGCGCCTCTGGGGCGCAGCGCCCCTACCTGTCGGGGGCTCCGCCGCGCCGAGCCGGGCGAGCAGCAGAAGCAGCAGCAGCGGCG
>NW_004567104.1:72871316-72899717 GCF_000260355.1 Condylura cristata | reverse complement strand
GCTGGCCTGGCGCCAGCCCCGGGCCCGGACATCCCGCTCGCCCCGCCGCTGGCCAGCCTGGGGCGGCCCAGTGAGAAGACCCCTGCCCTGGGTTCAGCGTTTTCTGCAGAGCACCTGGAGTCCATCGTCGGCTTTTGCTTTTCTTCTTAAAAAAGGCTTTAAGTGGGTGGCGGTTACTCAGGGCCTGGCTGAAGGAAGGGCGAGGTTTGGGGGTACAATAGGCAGAGAATGAGGAAGGACAACGAATGGTGCCCCATTGCACAACAGCAGGTGGGCCTGGCTCCGTGGTGCCGAGAACTGCAGGAGGAAGTGACCCTGGCAGAGGGGTGCGGGGTGTGGTGCTGGGGGCCCCAAGCAGCCTATGCTTCCCGCCTGCCTGCGCCTGCGCGGTTTCCAGAGGGACGGTGGACGCCAGCCTGGGCGGAGCTGGATGGAGCTGAGCCTGGAGGTCAGAAGGAAGAGAAGGAAGGGAGAGGCCAGAGGCGGTGGGCTGGTCAGTAAGGGCCATCAGATGTCTGGGGGCCAGGACGTCCGGGTTGGGAGCCCCTGCCCGCATCTGGACACCCTGCGGCCTCCTCTGCTCCCCACTTCTCCCCACCCCCGACACACACACACACACACACACACACACAGAGAGCGTGGGGTTGGAATTTCTCAACGGGAGCAGAATAAACGGAGTCAGCCGGCTGCAAGGCCCTTGGCGGCAGAGTGTTTGGCAACCCAGAACTTGACTCTGTGGCTGATGCGCTCTCTTTCTTTTTGTAGACGCCTGAAAAGTTGACCCCCATTGTGAAAATAGGCGATGAATGCAGTTATTTAAATGATGGCTTCAGTGATTTTCCAAGACGCAGACACATTTATGCGATGAAGTGGGAAAAGCAGGATAGAAGGCAGGATTCTTGCCCAAAGGAGGCCTTGAAAATAATCGGAGGAAACCCCAAAATGTGAAATAGGTTTGGGGTTACAAACCTATTTTTATACTTTTCTCTCCCTTGCTCCCCATGAGAATATTTTACTTTTCTATCGAGGAAAAAAAAATCATGCTGAAGTAAAAGACAAATGTGCCTTTGTCTCAGCCCAGATCAGAGAGGGCTAGTGACCTCCCTTGTGGTAGATTTTTCAGGGAGGGGGAAATCTGGTTTCTGAGGGGACTGGTAAAAATACCCAGGGGTATTAGTTTCTCCCCAGCTGGAGCATCTTCCTCCATTGCTTCTTGCTAAAATTTGGGGAGTTTATGTTCTTTTTCTTTTTGGTGTTTATGTCCTTTTTCTTAAAAAAAAAAAAGATTTATTTATGCACGTAAGAACTGGGGTACAGGCCAGAGGTGCAGGGGCAGTGAGAGGATTCACAAGAGACAGAGTGGGGAGAGAATAGGCTGACTGATGAGTACACTGCTGAGGGGAGCAGCGGGCGGGTCAGGAGAGGTCTGCCGCGCCCTGTGGGTCCCTCCCGGCAGGGATCGAACTAGCACTGAAGTAGCTGTGGCCAGCTGCTGATCCGTTGTGCCACCAGGGAGGGCCCCTGGCTGGTTTTTACCGCCAACTCCAGTGCCACCTGCATATGCCCCTTGTCCTAAAACAGTTCCAGTGGAAGGGTCACTGTGACCTGGCTCCCACTTCTGTATTCCTGTCTTCTGGCTGGAAGCCTCGAGGCCCTTGATAGAGGACTTCCTTCTCTGGAGCTCCTCCATCTGCACAGGGCAGGAAGCCAACCTCACTGGTATTTCCTGGGAAAGATGTTGTGCTCCATGGCCCTTTGGTCGACCCCATCCTGTCTTGCACCCCACAAACCCTTGCTTATTGTACAGACGCTGTAGGAGGGCCCCCCTCACAGCTTCTTCCCTTTGGGGGCAGATTTTTCGGGGAAGCTACAGAAGCCTAAGCTCAGGGCTCCCGCCTGCCCACTTTCCAGTGGAGTGTGGTGCTCCCTCTGCTGTCTGGCTCTGGGTCATGTGCTTCTGTGAAATCTGCCGAGTAGGAGATTTTAACCTCACTGTTGAGACCTCCGTCTCCTTCCTCTCCTACTTCTCCTGTGACATACTTCTGATGGAGGGTGCTGGGGTTGCTGTGGTACTTTTGAGAAGTGCATACACATTATGTCTCAACACATTGTGGACTTCCAAGAACCTTTTCTAAGCTCACCACAATAAACATTTTGGTCAGTCATTCTAGAGGAAAGTGTGAAGTCATGATATATTTCTTCTGTAGAGACTGTTACAAAAGGTGACCACAGGCAGAAGTGAAGATGACATGGTTAGAAGTGTGGGTCACAGCTCTAGGGTGTTCCCCAGGCAATCAGACTATCACAAATACTGTTTTCTGAAATTTGCAATGTTAGTGATATCTATAGATTTTAAAGCTTTTGGAACTTGCGTGATTTATGATGTTATTTGAAACAAGTACTCATGTTGGCACCCAACTTTATAGTCTTAGTTGTGTGTTCTTGTGTATTCTTACAAAGGGGGCTCCCATATGTGATATAAACCTCAGCCTTACAAAACCTGAATTGCCTTTCTAGTCATTTGCTCCCTTCCAGCCGAATGGTTTCCCTTATGCTAATAACCTAGGGGTGCCCCACCCCCCAGGAGGTGAGTGGCAGGTGGCAGGAAGAAGCCAACTGTGGCTGATGGCCACAGTGCTTCTGCAAATGTTCTATCATACAGATGGGGGGGGGGTTTCTATCTCCCATTTCAGAGATGACGGGGAAGGGCTTAGAGCCTTAAGGAACTAGTCCTGCGTGGGTTTGCACTGGCCAGTATCTTCTCCTGCTCCCCTACAATGTAATCCGGACATTACTGGGAACGTGATATGATGGATGATACCTGGTTCTGTTTCTCTGATTAAAACCTGATTGATCATTCCCCCAAACCAAGGCTAGGTGGCATGGGATCCTAGCTGGTCCTGTCTAGTTCCAAAGTCCCTTGCATTTCACACCAAATTCTTTTTCTTGATCAAATTTCATTGATTTACCATTTGTTTACAAAACTATTTGAGTTGGAAAGCAGAATTCATGCACAGAGTATATATGCATCCCGATGGTCCTATGGCACCTGCTATGGAAGTGTCCCTCTCCACCCTCTAGGCCACCGCCTTTGATAACCACCATGTTTTTTGGAGTCCAAGATTTATTTTTGTTGTGCTTTGCCAACTTTTCCACTTCGCTTACTTACATTCCATGTGTGAATGAAGCCATCTGATAATTCTTTCTGACTTATTTTGGTTAGCATCATCACCTCAAGTTCCATCCATGTTATCTCAAAAGGCAAGAATTAATCTTTTTTACAGCTGTGTAGTATTCCATTGGAAAATACATATATTCCCTAATTTCTTTGTCCAGTCATCTATCAGTGGGCATTTAGCTTGATTCCACCTCTTGGCTCTGGGGAATAATTCTGCTGTGGACAGAGATGTGCAGATATCTTTTCACCAGTGTTTTCATATTCTTCAGGCACTTACAGAGTCAAGGTATTGCTGGGCTGGGCCATATGCTTTTTTTCATTTTTCGTTTTTAGGGAATTCTCACATTATTTCCACAGAGGCTGCACCAGTTTACATCCCACAAGCTGTGTTCAAGTATTCCTTTTTCTGCACACCTCACCAACGATTGTTGTTTCCAGTCTTTTTTTCTTTTCCAGTCTTTTTTATAACTGCTGTTCTACCAGGTGTGAGGTGGCCTGTCATTGTGGTTTTGATTTGCATGTCTCTTATAGTAAGTGCTGTTGAATGTGCCTGTGGGCCATCTGTATCTCTTCTTTGGAGAAGTCACACCCAACTTCTCATTCTGCTGTTTCACTTCCCCAACAATCAAGCGTGGCCCTGCCCATTCACTATACTTTTCTAGGCTTCCCAATGAAATCCCAAGTTGGTGGGCAAGTCTTTGAAGATGAACTTCAACAGGTTCTTCCAGGGAGGAAGCAAAGGGATCAAAATAGGGGAGGGAAGAGCACAGGGGCTGTGGTGGTGGGAGAACCCTGGGGCAGAATCAAATGCTGTCCAAAAATGAACAATGAAGTTAAGAAAATAAATAGATGAAACATTAAATCTAAAAAAAAAAAAAATCTCTATGCTGCTGCTGCTCGTTCTCAGCTGTCTGCTCACCTGTGCCCCTTCCCTGCCCACCGCCCCCTCTCCCAGGCCCTGCCAGAGTTTTTGGTTCCTGGGGCCCTGTTGGACAGTACCCTGTGTCATCATTGGTCCCCCAGAGATGACGCCTCCAAAATGCAGATGGGTAGCCCCCCACCAACCCCCCTATGATATGAGCCTCAGAAACCCTGAACTGGAAGAAAGTCTGTGAACATTGCCAGTGGAGTCTTGACTTGTTACTTATTGCCTCTGTTCCAAGAAAAGCCAGCAGCAAGGTCAGAGGGCTCGGTTATGAGCGGAAGGACAGATGCCCCCAGTCTCCGCAGCCTGCACTCCAACTCCTCACTCTGGTCCTCACAGGCCGCCACACCCTCCTTTCACCCTTCTGCGAGGCCTGCGTTCCTGTGTCCCCAGAGAGGCCACTGTAAAGCCTCATTCCGAAAATAAATCCTCTTCCCTCCTGCACACCCTCATGTGAGTGTCCCTGCATCTGCTCACTCTGTGAAGCAGGGGACGACATAGCTGGGCATGTTGCAGGGAGAAGAGAGATTAGGTAGAGAGGGGAAGAGTCCTTGAACCTTGAAAAGCGATGAGGCAGCTGCATTTTTGGTAGATGCCAAAGATTTAATATTCCTGCCCCTGGCGATGCTTCTGGGACCAACCGGGCTTCTGGAAGCTGTCCCTGAACCAGAGAGTGCAGGCTTGGGATTCCTTCCTGGGTTCTCAGCTCAGCGCAAGGTTTGTGTTAAGAAGCCCTTTGAGTGTGTAATTCAGAGGTGCTTGAACAATCTCTGCTTTTCTGGGAAGGTTGAGATCATCTCATCATCCTTTAGTGATGACAATAACCATCTGGAGCCTGTGGACTTAGAGAAAAACCTGGCAGATTGAACAGAGGAAGAGTAGTTCGTGAACAGATGGGCTGGGCGAAGTGGTGGCTGCTGGAAAACAGAGCAGGCAGCACCAGGGTGTGGCCGAGTCACTTCCAGCACCTTCAGCACAGCCGGTGCTGTGCGCACACTCCCACTCCATTTATTGAGACCCTACCTGAGTTGTCTGCTGCTCACTGCATCCTCCTAACAAGCCCATGAGGTGGGAGCTGTAGCTGTTTAGCTTGTTTTGAACACTCTTGCTATAGTTGGGGAATTCTCAGCTTCCTCTCCAGAAAACTCCAATTCCCAGCCTCCCCTATGGCCATATTACACAGCCTGTGCCAGAATTCCTTCCACTAAACACCTTCTCTAGGCAAAAAAAACCCCACAAACGTCTAACTCCAAAAACCATTAAGACTCCCCGCAACCATGTGGCAAAGTCCCCTATTCCTCAACAATTTCTCACAAGGGAAGCCAACCCCATTTATCTAAAAAAAAAAATCTGCGTAACATTTCTTGAAGTCTAAAAACACCTAGTATTCTCTTTGCTAACATGCACAGGACTAGCCTTTCAGGTATTTTCTTTGCCTCATTTACAGTGATTTCCCTTGTTTTCCCCATAAACAGTTGGATCTCCCTCCAGCCACCATGTATTCTGATTTGACGATTGCTAGTTCCTTGTCTGCTTTGGGAAGTGAGTAGTGGAGCCTCCTGTTCATTGCATAATAGTGGGCGGGTTCACCTGGAAGAAGATGGGCCTTCCATCCGTGTGTGTTTGAACGTATGTGCGTGGATATGTGCAGAGGCTGTCCTGTGCAGCAGATGGGTACATATTTTGCAGGGTGTTATGGACTGAGTGTTTCCCCCTCCATATGTTGAAGTCCTTGCTGCTATTCTGATGGTCCTTGGAGAGGTTCTGTGGAACTTGGCTAGCGTTGGATGAGGCCATGAAGGTGGGGCCCTCATGATAAGGTTAGTGGTCTACTGAAGAGGGAGGTCACTCACTAGAACCAACCACATTGGCACCCTGATCTTGCACTTCTGGCCCAGACTGTGAGAAAATAAATGCCTGTTGCTTAAGCCACCCGTCTGTGGTATTTTATTACGGCAGCCTCAGCTTACTAAGACAGGAGTCTTGAGCTTTGATAATACCCGTGTGTGAAAAAGAACTCCTAACTCAGAAGTGTGAGGGAGGGAGGGGAATAGTCCCCAGGGCAGAGACTGCTCTGGTTTCAGGGAGAGCACATTTGTGATGGAATCATGTCACATGCATTTCCATCACAGGTGTCGCAATGCCTCAGAAATCTACGATCACAGTGAGGGTAAATTCCAGTCTCCAAAGAAGAAAGCCTTTCTTAGGCAAAAGAAGAAAGCCCAATTTCTTTGGGCTTTTTTTCTTTTTTATTTATTCATACAGAACTGGGGTACAAGCTAAGAGGTGCAGGGGCAGTGAGAGGATTCACCAGAGAGAGAGAGTGGGGAGCAGAACAGGAAGACTGAGGAAATACACTGCTGAGGGGAACAGCGGGTGGGCCAGGAGAGGTCTGCCGCGCCCTGTGGGTGGGGGATTGAACTTGCACTTGACGAGCGCCCTGTGGGTGGGGGATTGAACTTGCACTTGACGGGCTGTCACCAGTTTGCAGTGCTGCATCCTAACCTGTTGCGCCATCAGGGAGCGCCCTCTTTGGGCTTTCTTGAGAATGCAATGGGGGCCTTGGTGCCTTCCGTAAAGACCCCCCAGCTGGCCTCCACCCAGGCTAGGGGCCCTCGGCTCAGAGATGGGTGACTCATATCCCCCAGGAGGGCCCTGAGGAGTCCTTTCTGGGCTCCTGGTCTTGAAGGCTGCACCAGTTTCTGGGACAAATTACTGCAAACTTACACACAGTTTTGTAATGACTTTTACAATAAAATAACAGGACTGGGTTCCTTCTGGATGTGCTGGGGGGATTCGGTTTCTTGCCTGTTACAGCTTCCACAGGCTGACCTTCCTTGTTTCCTGGGCCTTCTTTCTCCTCCATCTTCAACTCACTGAGTTGGGTTTTCAGCTAAATCCAAGTCATAGGTCCCCAGGTTACTGACAGCTTATGTCCACTGGGCTATAAATCGGAGCTTCCCAAAGCTCCCTCCTCGGGTTTGATAATTTTCTAGAGCAACTCACAGGGCTCAACGACACACATTTGCCAGCTTATTAAAGCATGTGGTACAGGGTACAGATGGACAGCCAGATGAAGGGCTACACAGAGTGAGGTTTGGGGGTGTCTCAAACAAAGAAGCACCCTTCCCACCTGGAAGCTCTTTGAATCCCATACTACTGGGGGTTTTATGGAGGTTTTATCATGGCTGTAATGTTTGATCATTAACTCTATTTTCATCCCTTCTCCCTTCTCAAGAGAATGGGGGTCAGAGGCAGAAGTTCTAATCATGGTTTGTTCTTTCCACGCTTATCCCCCATCCAAGTACCACCCAGGAATCCCACCCAGAACAGGGGTGGGGGTGAAGATCAATATATACTTCTCAACATGTATGATCTCATACTAGGGACAAGAAAGGGTCATTGAAACAGTTGTTTTTTTCATTCAGCTCCTAAGTCTCTATGAACGGTTCTTTCTGAGTACACACTCACCTTGACCAGTGCATGCCAGAGCTGAGATTTCTGGCAAAGCTGGTTTGTGACGGGATAATGCCAATTACCTGGACCAGCACACGGCTTAGCCTGTGGGCAGTGCCCCTGAAACAGAGGCAGAGTCTGCTCCTCAGGTCCCAAAATGAATGCCATGCCTCTTTCTCTCAAACACTCAGACAGCTTAGTCAGGAAGTACATTGTATGGTTGTTTGGACCGAAGGCATGCACATTTTTTAGTTTCAAGATTCATAAATAAAAAAGGATACATGGTGCAAAATGTTAGGTACAAATTTTTAGACATAAACTCTAGATAATGAAGAAAGAGTGTGGGGCAGCATGTGCATACATTGTGAGAAGGTCCTATGCATTTACTAAAATCAGTTTCCTAGCAACTGAAATGTAACAGCAGGCTGCTACACCCGTACAAGTATCTGAAGCAAGAAAAGGCAGTTTACAAGATATGCATTTTGCTTCCGCTCTGATTTTTGCTCCAAGCAAAATCAGTTTGTCTTACTTGGGCCTAACATGAAGCAGAATTTTTTTTTTTTTTTTTTTTAAGATTTATTTATTTATTCATACAGAACTGGGGTACAGGCCAGAGGCTCAGGGGCGGTGAGAGGCTTCACCAGAGACAGAGTGGGGAGCAGAACAGGCAGATCGATGAAGTACACTGCTGAGGGAAGCAGCGGGCGGGTCAGGAGAGGTCTGGCTCGCCATGTGGTCTCCTCCGGGGCAGGCGGCAGGCGGGAATCGAACTCATGCGGAAGTGGCTTCAGATTCCTAGTGCTGTGCTTTAACCCGCTGCGCCACCAGGGAGGGCCGAAGCAGAATTTTAATTGACTTAGAATGTCTGAATTTAACAAACACAAGCAAACTTTCTTTTTTCTTTTTTTTTTTAAAGATTTGTTTATTTACAAATACAGAACTGGGGTACAGGCCAGAGGTGCAGGGGTGGTGAGAAGATTCACCAGAGACAGAGTGGGGAGCAGAACAGGCTGAACAACAAAGGACACTGCTGAGGGGAGCAGCAGGCAGGTCAGGAGGGGTCTGCTGCGCCCTGTGGGTCAGCTCCGGGTTGGGGATGGAACTCACACTGAAGTGGCTGCGGTCAGCTTGCAGTGCTGTGTCCTAACCTGTTGCGCCACCAGGGAGGACCCACAAGCAAACTTTTATCATCTTTTCTCCCTTGTTATAATAATGTTTGTTCATTGTCATGAATATGTAAAGTACAAGTAAATAATAAAGGGAACAAAACTACTCATCTGCTCATAATCCAGAAAGAACCTTGCTGCTGCCCAGTGGGCAGAGCTGACATGGTGCTGGGGTTTGAGGAAAGAAAAATTTTCCCTGCAAACTTATTGACAAGGAGGTGGGAGGAAGACTCCAATCTGCAGCCTCAGTTCAGAAAGAGAATGACAAAGACATTATATCGATTTCGGGGATCTGGCTGGAGAACAAAAGAGTTAAATTTCATTGACTAAGATGTGAGTTAAGGGCAAAGAAGTGAACTTGGCTGAAGATGAGGTAATTATACAGTTGGTGCACACCCGGTGACTTCTTTAAATAACTGAATCCTCCGGTGAGAGACGCCCCAAAATGCTCTCTGAGCAATCTCCTTCTGACGCCCCACCCTCCAGCCCTGTTTCAGTTCTCCCAGCGCTAACTGGCTTGAGGCTCAGCTCAAGTTTAATCACTTCTGTGCACGCTCAGACGTATCATTGGCAAATAAGTATGCTGGAGTTTGCTGTTTGTGAACACACATTTCAAGGAGAAAGTTAAATAAATGTGTGTGTGTGTGTGTGTGTGTCCTAGGGTCTTAAAGCAACTTAACCATTTCACCTTGGTTTTAACCCACTTTACATTGAAACTCTTCATTCTTGAGGCCAGAAATGGCAAGAAAGCAGCATTACCTCGCCTCTCCTTTCCAGGTAGAAAGCGGCCCAGACAGTCACCTTCCGTCTTCAGCAACCCTCAGGTTTAGGCATTCGGCTGGCTCCTTGCTCCCTCGAGGGGTCAGGCAGAGGCATGGTGTGAGCAACAGGTCACGATGTGGAGATTATCTGTGATTCACGGTACAACGTGCTGTGAGCTTCCTTCTCGTACAGAATCTTACTGTCAACCCCAACTTTCCCTGCAACCTCAAATATTGCAGTCGTGTGACTTACTGTTGGCCCACACCAAACAAATCAAAACAAAGTAAACACAAACTCACTTAGACATTTGTTGGTGAAGGCATCCAGGGACAGTGAAGCAGGTTCAGAAAACAGAGGTTATTTGCAATATGGTATGCTCCTTGCCTTTCCCGGCCCTTCCTCCGTTCTCTCGAGAAGCTGGCTTTGCCTGAACAATCTTCTGTTGCTATAACCTTATCCCACTCTTAGATGCAGTACAATTCAGGAATCATTTAAGAAATCAATGATGTCTTTCTACATTTGCAGATTTTATTTATTTATTTATTTGTTAATATTGATCTATTTGTACATTCAGAACCGGGGTACAGGCCAGAGGTGTAGGGAGTGAGAGGATTCACCAGAGACAGAGTGGGGAGCAGAACAGGCAGGTGCACGAAGTCCACTGCTGAGGGGAGCAGCGTGGAGACAGGAGAGCTCTGCTGTGCCCTGTGGGTCACCTCCCTGGGTGGGGATCGAACTTGTGCCGCAGTGGCTGCGATCGCTTCACTGGGCTGAGACCTATCCCTTGCGCCACCAGGGAGGGCCCTGGATTTTGTTTATTTGACATTATTAAAATGCAGCTACATCAGTCTCCCACATCCAGCGTCTCAGACTTGGGCAAGCCCAGAAGAACGTGGGGGGGCTGAGTGGCTTAGGACCTTTGCACATGGTTGGAATGCTTCTTCGTCCACTCCAAGCAGGGGAGGGTCCTCGGAAGCTCGCTCTCCCCTCGCACTGGGCGCGCCAGGCATCCACTTTGGGTGCTCCCTCAGGGTCCAGCATTGCAGGGCATGCTGTGCCCAACCCCACCCCGCCCTCTCCGGTGCCAGTTTATTTGAGAGGAAGGAAGGCTCTTCCCCTCCGCAGGCTATGCTTTCACAACTTCCTCCTGCCCTACCTGTCACACTACCAAGCTGTCTTGGGGCTCACCTTTCTTTGGGCCCACTAGACTGACAGAAGAAGAAATATGCCCCAGGCCAGCATGGGACATATCCCTGCAGGGATAGTTCACACATACTCCAGCCTGGTGTTGAAGGAGTTTTCAAAAACCAGGTTTCGTCCAACGAAGTCACGAGGCCATGGGGGGATGTAATACAGATCCACCATCCCAGTCTACAGCCAAAGAGGGCTGGAATCTGAAATCCAATCTGAAACCAGAAGAGCTCTGAAAACCACAAGCTCTTTCATAATTCTCAACCTGAGTTGTGATCTTTCATCATCCTGTTAGAGGTGAGATAGTTGCCATCTTCTATGAGAACTGGAAATGGGTTGAGTCCAGGGTGCCCGCCACGCCCTGCTGGCATTGTGGGTACATGCACCCAGGACTCACTCATCTCTCTGGAGGTTTGCGTGCTTGGCCTCCTTCAACCATTTCCTCCATATTCCAGGCTCCACTTCCGGTGCCACCAATCTGTTCTTTGCATCTATGAGCATTGCTTTTATTTATTTATTTTTTTAAAGAGCCACATGTAGAGGGCTGGTAGAGTATTTGTCTTTCTCTGTCTGACTTAATTCATTTAGCAAAACTCCTTCAAGTTTCACCCATGTGGCTGCAATGGCAGCATTTCCTTCTTTCTCCAGCGGAATGTCTTCTTCCACCGTGTATATCTGTTAACAGCCAGCGGCAGTGGGTTCTTGGGGTCTCACTCGCCAATGAAATGAAGACTATAACCCTGGCGTTTGATTCTGAAGCTGAGATTTATTGATGTGATAGAACACCAGAGAGTTCCGGGGAGACCTCAAGGGTGAGAATCTCACTGAGGGAGCACAGCATCTTCCATGTATCGGCCCTAGGGAGCTAACGCAGGCATGACTTTATTCTGCACTGGGGACGGGAAGGAGCGGGTTGTGGAGCGGGTTCTGGAGCAGCCTTGCACAGTCACTGCAGGAGACCAGCTTCCTTGAGCTGCATGTTCAATAAGTGGAGGACAAGCCCCACCCAGAGGCGGGCATCTCAGAATTGTGAGGACACAGTGGGAGAAGGCCCAGGGCTCTCAAGATGCATGTGCCCCCAACGGGGTCCGACCAGTCTGTCCCCAGGCCAGCAATGGCCCCGCCTTGTAGTCTCTGGATTGCTGAGACAATTGACTAAAACAAAGAAGTTACTGGGGACAGAGATCATTGAAAGTTATGCAATGATTTATAGGCATCATTGCTCAAGTTTGTTTCCAAGGTGACATGCGAGAGGAAAGGAGTGGCCGGTCCAAGAAGGCTTCTGTCTCATGTCCATAAGATCTATTCCTCTGGCTTTTGACCTCCAAATAGGGAACTTGCTTCCTACCTATTATCGGCAGTGACTGCACGACAAACTCCCTTATTGCTTCGAAGGGTTTTCCAGTACATTCGCCTGTCACTGTCACTTGGGTATGACGGTCACAATCACACCATTTGGGCGCAGACTGCCTTCTGATAGGTGGTTTCCAGAGGCTTCAAAACACAGACACAGAAGATGTTTTGGCATTGGGCCCTCCCTGCTGGCGCAACGGGTTAAAGCGCAACACTATGAAGCTCTCCAGAGCTGCTGCAGCATGAGTTTGATCCCCAGCCAGGGAGCTGCCCCACATGGTGCGGCAGACCTCTCCTGACTCACATGCTGCACCCCTCGGCAGTGTATTTCAGTCTATCTGTTCAGCTCCCTGCTGTCTCTGGTGAATCCCCTCACCCCCACCCCCACCTCTAGCCTGTACCCCAGGAAGATGCTTTGGCAATTATGGGCTCAGCGGGACTGCCTCAGTTGGGGTTGTCAGGGGGGAGGTTGCTGTGGTTGGCATCTGTGTTACCTGAGGAGACAGGTGGGCTGGGTTGGAGCAGGCCAGAGGAGTGAGCGGGCGGAGTGAGCAGGCCAGCATCACTGCCCACTAGCCCTGCTGGGTGCTGGTTTCTCCACCTACCTCCTCTTAATGCACATGGGCGGCCCCAAGCGGTGTGTGGTGTGTGGCCTCTGGGATCAGTTTCGTCATCAGCAGTAGCAGGGAAAGGCCTGGAAACCCCATTACGAATTTAACAGCGCCCTTACCAGGAAGGACTCAGTTTGAGGGATGATGCCCGAAAGGAGACTCTGTCTCTCAGCTGGTGCCCAGGACACCGTGGTGCACTCAGGGGATCACCGTGGTCAGGACCAGGAAAGGACAGAGTGTCCCAGCTGCGCAGGGCACCCTGGGCCCTAGGTAGCTTTGGGGGACAGTGAAGCAGCCTGGACTGATGGGTCATCAGGGGAAAGCAGAACTGTAGGAGATGGAGGGTCTGGCCTGGAGAGGAGAGGGGAGTCGTCCTGAAGAAATCTGATGCCGGGGTCAGAGCCTAGGCCAGCCACCCCCTGGACAGGACTGGCTCCATGAACAGTCCCGCTACAGCTGGAGAAAGAAAACACTCAGTGGAGGCCTCTGGCTCACAGAGGTAAACACAGCTGGACGTCCTGGCCTGAGGTCAGCCACGGGGGTTTAGGCCCAACGGGATGGACCAACAGCTGCCCGGACCACCGTCTCGGCTGACCCACACCCAGGCCAGCCCAGGCAGTCTTGCAATCCACTTGCCATTTGTCCTTAATCCATTGTGACCTGCCAGCCGTTCACACAATACTGGTTGCTGTGCGGTTGATGTGAGAAGACACTTTTACCAGCGGTTAAATCCTTCGGATTTTCACCATTGACAGAAAAGACAAAGCAGCATGTGGTTATTATGTTATAACCACACAGTATCAAAGGTTACTTAGCTAAGTGTGAAAGTAACAGGGCTGCAGGGGAGAGAGGCAGGAAGTGATTCCTCGAAGAAGCCTTCTGATTTCATCCAGCGAGGCGGCCAAGCCCGAGAGGCGTCTCTGGTGCAGGCCAGGCGCTCTGGGTGCGTCTGAGTCCCTCCGCGTGCCGGGAAGCTAGAGCCCAGCCGGACGGGCCTTCTCGGTGAACGCCAAGACTCCTCAGAAGGGCGACAGGGCGCTTCTTGGTCATTGCATTGAGCTGCGGGGTTTGGAGTGGGGTGCGCGGACCTGCTGACATTTGGGGACGCGTGTACACGCGTGAACCTAACTAACAGCATCAATAAACACTGAGAACGGATAAGACATGTGACGCCACAGAGTCTAAAGTAACACGCGCCACCTCCAGGATCTTGCAGCCGACCAAGGGGATGAGACGGGAACACAAATGAGGTCCAGTGGAGCAGCGGAGGAGGAAGGCTGAGTCCGGTGGGGCCTGGCTCTCGAGGTCGGCCCTTGTGGAGGGGAGGGGGAGGGGAGCTGGGTCGAGTCCAGGGCGTGGCAGGGGGGACACTTTGGGGTGACCGGAGCATCTTGACTTTCAGAGAGCAGGGCTGGCGCAGCAGCCAGAAAGCCAGGTGGAGGGATTAACCGAGGCGTGGGCGTGAGTTGAAAAAGCGCAGCGGTGAGCTGAGGAAGTGGTGGGGCCAAAGGAAATGTGTCTGTGTTTTTGAGTTGCAGGAGATCTGAGGATGTTTATAGGAGGCGTGGGGGAAGGTGTCAGCAGGAGGGAGCGGAAGTGCAGACGACAAGGCAGGGATCACCCAGCACTCTGCACCCCTCCGGAGACCGAGTCCTCCGCTTTAAAAAAAATAAATAAATAAAATAAATAATATATATATATATATTTATTTATCTATTTATTTTCTTCCTTTTTAAAAATATTTATTTATTTATGCATACAGAACTGGGGTACAGGTCAGAGGTGCAGGAGCCATGAGAGGCTTCACCAGAGACAGAGCGGGGAGCAGAACAGGCAGATCCACGAAGTACACTGCTGAGGGGAGCAGCGGGTGGGTCAGGAGAGGTCTGCCGAGCCCTGTGGGTCAGCTCCGGACAGGGCCAGCTCCAGGCGGGGATTGAACTCTCTCTGAAGCGGCCAAGGTTAGCTTGCGGTGCTGCGCTTTAACCCTTTGTGCCACCGGGGAGGGCCCGTCCCCTACTTTTTAACAGCAGATGTAGAGCACCCGTGTTTCACTGCTCCATGAATATTGTTGTAGTTTTGTTTATTTTGCAATGCAAACAGTTTTGTTTGTTTCAGTTTATTATTTTAATTTACAAAGTTAATGACTTTTTGTAGTAGTTGGTTTAATAACGTGCAAGTTTTAGGTATACCTCATTATTTCAGCATCTGTATGTGTGCCATCATGATCTCTAGCAAAGGGCCGGGTTCCTTCTACGACCCTACAGTAGATTCCTCACTGTTTCACTCTCCTCCCTGCAGGCTGCTTCCCCGCTGAGGGTCTGTACAAGGAGAACATATTCATGTTTTGTTTGTGAGGTTAAAAGGAGCAGCCAGAACAAGCATCGGGGAGGTCACCCTTGTGTCCTGGAAGGGCTTGGAGTAAGTTTGAAGTCACTTTAAATCTTCAGTGCACATAATAACTGGTTAAACAACAGGTGGTCTAGCCATGTGATGATATATTACTCAGTCATGAAGAAGTATCAATACATGCTGCATCATGGAGGAACCTTGGAAGCAGGGTGCTGAGTGAAGAAGTGGGCGCCAGAAGTTGCAAATTGTAGTGATCTGCTAGGGTCCAGAACAGGCCAGCCCGCAGACACAGAGATATGGGGCAGGAGGCTGGGGATGAGTGTCTAATGAGTGTGGGTTTCCTTTTAAGGTAATGCAGATATTTTAGAACTAGATCCAGGTGATGGTTGCACAGCACTGGGTCCTGCCTGGGGCTGGATTCTTTACCCCTCCCTCCGGGGACTTGTTACTTACTGGCCTGGCAACCATAGACAGATCACATAGGAGCACAGCTTGCTGATGTCTGAGATAGCATCATCTCAGCACTTACTGGGCAATTGCCTCCACAGCTGCGGGCGAGGGGATCCCCTACGGAGGCCTTGCTTTGTGCAGTGGGGGTCCCCTCTATAACCTCATCACTCCTGGGCCTTCAGCCACCATTACGAAGCTGCCCCAGCCTGGGTGATGCACACAGCATTGCCATGGCAACGTGGAGAAAGCGTGCCTGGCCCTGTCCTTTTACTGTGAATTTTGGTCTTGCTCGAGTGTGTTTGATGGGCCAGGGGTGTTTTGGGGGGACTAGACCGAACTGAAGGAAGAAAGAACAAAGGGGACCCCCCCGCTCATCCTAAGGGCTGGGTGTGCGAAGGGGTTAGGTCAAGGGTCAGAGTTGTGGGTCTAGAGCCTGAGTCATTTGAGAGACCTGTGAGTCTTTGTGGGGCACATGGGCAACCAGTGCAATGGGGTGCCTTTGGGAAGTGAGAACCGGATACACGATTTACAACACCCCAAATGGAAACAAATTTGATGGACTTTTGGATGCGTAACCATGCTAGATCCTTGCAACAGAAATGTGAGGCTTTAACTGTGCTAACGTCACTTTGGGGTTCCTGTTGCACCAGTGCACCCCTGGGACCACTCTCTTGAACCCCTGTGGGCCATCGTCCATAGATTTTGCTTATGCCTTAAGACCAGCTCTTAAAGGGAGTCTCCCAGCCAAGGGAGGGTGGGGAGGAAGGAGAGAAGAAGCAGCTAGAGGGAGGGCGTAGCACCCCTTCCCGGACTCTGTCAGTCTGTGTGATGTTGTTATTTGTAGGAGATAGGATTTTTCATCTAAATTGGTCACTTACGTGAAACTCTATTTCTCACATATACTTGGTCTTTGTCCACATTCTGGGCTCACAGCTCCCCAACCCTTGGGATTTCCTAAGTGTTGACAGTGATAAAGGAGACTCTTTTACGTTAAGGGAGTGACTTCTGGAACCCACGGGTGGGGCTGGCGGCCAGGAGAGCTGGCCTTGCGATAAGACGGAATTTCTAGTCCCCTTTCTCCTAGCCGCTCCCGCAACTCCGAGCAGGAAGAGTGGCCAGAGGTTGAGTTCAGTGATCAATTATTTACCTGTGTAATGAAGCCTCATAAAACTACACTTAGGCCCTCCCTGGTGGCGCAGCGGGGTAAAGCACAGCACTGAGAAGCTTAAGCCACTTCCGTGTGAGTTTGATCCCCGCCTGCCCTGGAGGTGACCACAGGGCGCGGCAGACCTCTCCTGACCCGCCCGCTGCTCCCCTCAGCAGCGTACTTCTTGATCTGCCTGTTCTGCTCTCCACTCTGTCCCTGGTGAATTCTTTCACCCTCCGCATCTCTGGCCTGTACCCCAGTTCTGTATGAATAAAATAAATAAATCTTAAAAAAAAAAACAAAACTACACTCAATATTCTTGTGAGCAAAGGGGTGTCCTGAAGTCCTTGAGCCATGTTAGCAAGTTAGTGGATTAGTGAAACCTGAGGAGTCTCTGCTTTAGATCTAGTTGGTTGGAAGCACAGATAGTAATCTGGGTTGTGGGTACTGACAACTGAGGAGAGGATTACGGGAATTTACAGTCTGTAAACTGGTGGGTCAGCAGCCCAAGTGACTGCCTGCCGGTGGCTGAAGTGAAGGATGGCCTCAGGAGATGAGTCTTTCACTGGTGGAAACTGACACTGCCCCTGAGGAAATATTGTCCGAATTGAGTAGAGAATTGTCTGAGAATTGCTGGTTGGTGAGAGGAGATTCCACACATGCCCATGTTGCAACTGGGCTGAGAGATACCGCTTCAGTCCCTCTTACCCAAATATGAGCTTTCTGGGTCACAGAGCTGGTGGTTGCTTTGAGGTTTTGGTGACCTGATTACCTCTTGCAAATTCCCCTCTTGCCAGTCTTGTGCTTCCCATAAATGTGTATGGTACAGTGTGGGGGAGGGCTAGGAGGTGCAGAGATGTCATCCCAGTGTTCTCACCCTTACACACTTTAGACATTCCCTGGCTGTTTAAAGACTGACACCCCCCGCCTTGTCCCCAGAGCTTAGAGTCAACTGGGGTAGGTGGTAGAGACCCAATCCTTGATCTTGAAGCCAGGGTGACACCCTTCTTCTGCAGAGAATGATCTGGAAGATCAAAGAGCAGCAGGTAAGAATGTAGGGGGTGCATAGGGCTGTATTAAGCAGTTAATAGAAACATGCTGTTATTTTCTGCATCTGTGATGATATCTGACAACATTCTGAGATTTGTAATTTAATTGTTTCACTCTAGATCTTCACTTCTGTACTTTGAATTCTTTTTCTTAAAGAGAGACTCCAATATTATGCAACTTCAGACCTTGCAAGACAAGGTGTTAAAGACTCACTTAGATTGAAATTAAACATTTTGATCAGACCCTTCATGGTGATACATCACATCTGTGCTACCATAATTTGGGGGTGTCTCAACTTTAATGCCTTGTCAGGTGGTGACAACCAGATCTACCCACTGTAAAGCTTCACTTCCTGCACTCAATTAGTTAGCAACAAGTAGAAAAGTGCTTGGTCACTGCAAATGTTCTGCTCTTCAATATTTCATGGAATGATTGTATCATCAATCGATGTGCCTTTTCTGAATCAGTCACTCCACTGAGAACTGCAAAGTGCTACTTCGATGATTCATTCGTTTTAGTTTTACCTCTCAAAGTCTCATATCCTATTGTTATTTGTAAAATTAAAAAAATAAAATTACCTCTATATGATAGGAATTTTGGGGAGATGACATGAATTTTGGGGAGACACATTCAGTCCATAACAGTCAGAATGGAAGTCAAAATTTAATTTTAGTATTGTGAGGTGATTCAGGGTTTAACTTAACAAGTTTGTCAGACTGATAATGGCTCCAGAAGGACAGTAGCCACAACTACCTACAAGGGGCTCAGGAGAGGCCCCCCTAAATGTGCCTCCAGGGCGTAGAGATTATTGTGAGAAACTACTGACATGCTACGTCCTGAAAACAGAGCGAGTTACCCTTTTGTAAGGGAAGTTTACCGTAGAAAGGGGACCGTACCAGGCAAGAACTGTTACTCAGCGTATGTCTACTGAGGCTTACAGTAAGGCTAACTTGTTTACTTAACGTTTCCTCTTCTCCCCTTCCTCATTGGTTTGTCCCGTTGGAGTGCCCAGGCTGTGGTAAGTGGCGCTTACAAGCATGGAAGGCAGACACCCTTTAAACTCCTGCCTCGGTATTCCTCAGTAGACGCCTTGGCGTGGAATTGCTGGGCCTCCGGGCGGATGCACTTTTGGTATTCTGAGGAACCACGTACATTTCCACAGGGCCCGGGCTGCAGCCTGCCAGCTCAGCTGCCTTTTGTCCACCTCCTCGCCAGCGCTGGTGCTGGCCCTTTGTAACGGGCCATTTCCAGAGACGTGAGGTGGCTTCTCACTGTGGTTTTCACTGACCTCCCCCCATCAGTGACGGTGGCCATTTTCTCGTGTGCCCCTGGGCCACATGTATGGCATCTTTGGAGAGGTGTCTATGTAGCTCTTCTGCCCCGTCTCTGTTTTCTTTTTTCTGTTTTTGTGCATGTGTTCTTTGTAAGTCTTGGGTTTACCTCCACTCTTTGGTACCAGGTAGCCCCATCTGTTTATCTTTGTTTGTTTCTTTTAACTCAGGTGGGTGTGAAAGCCCGATTCAGTTTCCTTTGAGTCTCATAGCTTTGTGAGACTCTTAAGTCTCAAATCTTTGTGCGTTACAAACATATGTACTTTGTGTATATTTTTCATAGTATGACAATGTCAAATGTTTCAAGACATATTTTTTTCTTGTTAATCTATCTGCCAATTGTTAGGGTTGAAGGAGAAGTTCTCAGTCAAGAACTGGGAAGGGTAAAGGGAAAATTGTTCTTCCTTCCTCACACTTATGTTTGCTCACCTTTTCAAAGACATATAATCAACCGAAGCCTCCATAAAGAAGGTTAACTTTCCCAACCACATCTATCCCCCTCCTCCATGTCACACCAAGTCAAGTCACGCCAGGTGAGCATACAGGGCTGACTGCACCCAGCATTCCTATGTTAGTAGTTCAGGGATCACCCATACATTTGTTCATTCACTCACTCATTGGACCACGGGTTGTTTTTTTCTTTAAATTGTTTAAAACTTTTACTTTATGGCCCTCCTTGGTGGCGCAGCGGGTTAAAGCACTGCACTGAGAAGCTAAGGTCACTTCCGCGTGAGTTCGATCCCTGCCTGCCCCGGAGGTGACCACATGGCGCAGCAGACCTCTCCTGACCCGCCCGCTGCTCCCCTCAGCAGTGTACTTCGTCGATCTGCCTGTTCTGCCCCCCACTCTGTCTCTGGTGAAGCCTCTCGCCGCCCCTGAGCCTCTGGCCTGGACCCCAGTTCTGTATGTACAAATAAAATAAAAAATCTTTAAAAAAAAAAAACTTTTACTTTATAACAACAAATTGTTTTGTCTTTTTCAAGTTTGGTGACCCTGTGAGTCCTGTAAGTAGCTGTGTCACTTTGGGGGTATATTTTTATGCCTCCCCGTGTGCATATGCTTCACTCACCCTCCACCATCTACACAAGATGCCAGCGTACCTGTTTGTGTGCCTCTTCTCTGTGCCAGGTCTTGCCCAAGCTCTGGAGGCCCAAAGTGTGGTGCACTGCAGCCAGAGCTATTGGCATGTGCAAAGGTCCGGGGGCAGGAGTTTACCTGGTGTGCTTGGGGATCAGCAAAAAGCCAGTGTGGCTGGAGCAGGGGAGACAAAGTCAGACAGGTGAGGAGACACCTCATGCACCATTGCGGGATTTCACTCCGAGAAGGGAAAAGCAAGTTGCTGAAGGGGGAGCTAACTGACTGAAGCAGGCAAGGGTTGATAGAGGAAGGAAGACCTTTGAGAACTCGATTGCAATCAGCTACCGAGAAATGATGGTGGCTCGGACCTGGGTGGTAGCCACAGAGGTGGTTAAAGTGGTCGGGTTTGGGGTATTTGGACTTGACACTGACAGGATTTCCTGACAGACTGAGAGGTGACAGAGAGGAAGGGGTCAAGATTGGTACAAGGTTTTTTGCCTCAGCAACTGAAAAAAGGAGTTGCTGTCAATCATGATGTGAAAGACTTGTTAAGGGGAAGGATGTCCTAAAGGAACTCCACAGTCTTATGGACTCCATCCCTACTCCAGCTTTCTGGACCCTACACACTACTCCAGTGATTGGAAACTACAACTCCCAGCAGTACCAGGGAGAGAACTGCGAGGACCCAAGGGCGGAGCTAGCAGGAATTCTGGGACATTTGTGGGATAAACAGGGTGTGATTGCATCTCTTGCTCTCTCACTCAGGAAACAGCTCTCCTGACCCGTGACTCTCCAGACAGCATGCTTCGCTATGTTCAGTCAGCCTAGCCGTGAGGTGTTCCAGTGACTTTGTGTCCCGTTCTCTTTCCCTGGGTTGTTTCCTCTTCCTTTTCCCTCTTTTAAATAAACCCGTTACTGACCCTTTTGTGTGCACCTGCAGTGTAACCGAGCATAAGGGTGAGGCCCCACAGACAGGCGGCCCAGTCCACTCTGGGCTTCCCTGTAACAGACTGAGGATGGGAAAGGTGTGGTTTCAAGTTAACAACAGTACCTCCCAATTATAATGGAAGACTTTTTTTTTTTTTTTTTAAACCATGTATCTGAAGCACATAGCTCTGGAATCTTCTAGGTGATCATGCAGTCATGAATTGCTCTAGAAACTGTATGTCCATCACTGCTTATCCCAGCCAGCTCTCTGTGATACTGGTGTGAGCATGCCAATTTCATGCTTATTACTATGTGGTAGATTGTATTCTACCTGTGGCGAAAATAGCTGCTCCTTATGGAGCAGTTCCTGGGTTTTAGGTGACAGAGGTGAAGTTGCCCAAGCTCTCACAGCCCGTAAGCAGCAGAACTAGAATTTGAAGTGATTTTCTGGGTACTGAAGCCTCTTTCTCTTTGGGACACAGTTTGGTGCCTACATGCAAAACCAGAGCTTGTGTCATATCAGAAAGAAGTGACGACACTAATTCTGAGTGATCCTTTGAGGTGGGTTATAAGGTAGTAATTTTTCTAGTGGCAGCTGAGTTTTTGCTTTTCATGTTCCACATATGAAAAAACAAGCTTCCTTGCATTTGAGGAAGTAGAACCAGATGCCTCATCCTAACTCAAGGGGACATTTTAAAAATAAATTTATACACTTGAGGAAGTGGGTTAACAGGCCAACAAGCCAACCGGCTAACAATGAATCAGAGAAACGTGTGCTCCTTGTCAGGACTGTTCAGACCTACAGGAACAACACAGGAGAAGCACAGCCTGGTCTTGGCCGATGGTGCCTGAGTGCGTGGTGAGGACAACTGCTCACACATGCAGGGGTCTGCGGGAGTTGGGGTTCGGGGCGTCCACTCTTTCCTTCAACCACCTCCTTTCCCTGAAATGCAAATAGCAACAAAGCCAGGAAGACCCAGTCTCCGTTCACATGTTTATTTATTTATTTATTGTAAAGAGAAATGTCTTGTGTTTGTTTTTTTTTTAAAGATTTATTTGTGCATACAGAACTGGGGTACAGGCCAGAGACTCAGGGGTGGCGAAAGACTTCACCAGAGACAGAGTGGGGAGCAGAACAGGCAGATCGACGAAGTACACTGCTGAGGGGAGCAGCGGGCGGGTCAGGAGAGGTCTGCCGCGCCATGTGGTCACCTCCGGGGCAGGCGGGAATCGAACTCGTGCAGAAGTGGTTTCAGCTTCTTAGTGCAGTGCTCTAACCCGCTGCGCCACCAGGGAGGGCCTATCTTGTGTTTTTTTTTTAAGGTTTATTTATTTATGCATATAGAGCTGGGTACAGACCAGAGGTGTGGGGGGTGAGAGGACTCACCAGAGACAGAGCGGGGAGCAGAACAGGCAGACTGATGAAGTATACTGCTGAGGGGAGCAGCAGGGAGACAGGAGAGGTCTGCCACGCCCTGTGGGTCACTCCCTGGTCGGGGATCGAACTCATGCTGAAGCAGCTGCAGCTGGCTTCGGAGTGCTGCACTTTAACCTGTCGGGGCCTGCAGGGAGGGCCCGCCCATGTTTATTCTAGATGAGACTTGTCCTGAAGATGTGACTTACAGGAAGTGGCTCTCAAACACGGCTGGAACAGGGCTGCTGACAGGCAGAATCTTTAGGGTAAAATCCAGTTTAGTTTTAGAGAACAAATATTCAAGACAAATGCTTCATTTTACCAATCCCTTTTTCAGAAAAATAAAACTCATTATTTCTCACACAGTTATGATTTTAATGTAGTTGAACAAACTCTGCTTCCTCAGGACAACTGTGCTCTCACACCCCATAGTTAAATGACCACAGGAGATAGAGTCTCCCCATTCCAGAATCTGCAAACTTGCTGACCAGACATCAGGCATGGCGCCGGTCTGGGCTCAGGGCGTCAAAAGACTGAAATCAAGTTCCTGTCAGCAGGTTCTGGGAGAAAAACCCTCCCCAAGCTTGTTCTTGTTGGCAGATTCAATTCCCTGACACTGCAAGACTGAGAAACTGGACTTGGTTTCTCTGCAGCACTTGTCAGCCACTGGTTCTTGGCCCTGAAATCCCTGCCAAGTGGCCCCTCCCTCTTCAAGCCAGCCATGGTGTGTTGAACCCTTGCGCCTCAATTTTTCAACTTCTCTTCTATGCAGAGAAAACTCTGCTTTTCAAGGGCTGGTGTGCTGAGGTCAGTGCAGCAGGAGAAGCTTCCTCTCTCAAGGCCAACCAAGCTGTGGGTGTAACCTAAAATCTTGGGCCCATCTGTCTTCTTTGCAGTTCTGGGGACCAGGTTTGGGTATGTGGGGAACTAGTTTTGAGCTCTGTCACACACACACCCAGCCTCCAGAACCCCCACCCCCGCGACCAGTGTCGCTTCATCTGTGGCAGGACAGGACCCTGGGAAGCCGGCACCGAGGCCAGTCAGCAGGAAGGAAGCTCATGGGCAGTGTCCTCAGGATGAAGCCAGTGAAGGGCAGGGCAGGGCAGGGCAGGGCAAAAGGGGTCTCTGAAGCTGGGGTGGCCCTTTACACGTGCCCCAAGCAGGGCAGGGGCTGTGTGGAGAAGACCCTGGCCTGGGGCTGCCGTAGACGGGGCTTTGCCAAGGGCTAGAGGTTGTGCTCCTGGAGATGCAGGCGTGGCAGATGCCTCCTGGCATCACTTCAGCAGGTGAGGGAATAACCTTCATGTCTGGCCCGTGCATCCCAGCGAGTGGCTGCTCCAGGCTTATCCACCCCCCCGACCACAGACCCCCGCACCCCATATTCCTATGAAGCCAATCCCAGACGGCCTATTTCTCCATCTGTGTGTGTCTTCAAAATGTAAAGGCCACCATATCATATGTTGACACAAATTCAGTTAGTTTAACTTTTTTGACTGTCTCTAGATGTCTCTCCCCTCCTGCTCAAAGTTGCTTGTGATTTATCCCCTCCAAGCCCCCAACTCCCCTGCACTTGCTTTATTAATGAAACAGAACTCCTGTTCTGAGACTTGCTGCCTTCTCTGGGGTTGCTAATTGCACTGGGATGGCCTTGTGTGATGTTTCTTTCTCCTGTTTTACCTGAAGCTTGACATTGGGTCTAAGTCTGGGTCGGATCCGCTTAGCCTCGTGATCTCAGCCAGCTGCTCCACTGAAGGTGAGGTGCTCCCAAGCGGGACATACGTCCTGCTGGGTCTCTTTTGTGATGTTAGCAGCATGAATCTAAACAGAAATAATCTGTGATGGAATTCATGAAGTAACTTTTGACCTATAACTCACAAACTGTTCGGAAAGTTGAGCGACAGTGGCATATCGGAAGTCTTTCCACGGCCATCACAAAGTATCACAACAAAACACACAAGACAGCCCCTGCAGAGACCGTGACCCCTGTCTTCACCCGGTGAGAGGTGATATTCACTTGCAGATAAGCAAGCACATTGAAGGAAGAAGCTCCATCCCTGTCTTCTCCTAAAAACCATCTCTAATTGAAGTTCACTTCTGCTCTACTTGCACACTGACTATATTATTCATAATTGCGGTGAAAATTCAATCCAAAAGAAGGGCTTTGATTATTTATTTATGTATTTATGCGTACAAGAACTGGGGTGCAGGCCAGAGGTGTTGGGGGGGGTGAGAGGACTCACCAGAGACAGAGTGGGGAGCAGAACAGGCAGAGGTACTGAAACACACAGATCTACTGAAATACTGCTGAGGGTGAGACAGGAGAGGTCTGCTGCACCATGTGGGCCAGCTCCCTGCCACAGGGGTGACAGTGCTGAGACTAAACCCTTAGACCACAAGGGAGGCCCCTCGTTTTCATCTTCTAATAAGTTCTTAATCGTGGTTGCATATGGCCGTGACTTAAATAATTGAGTTAAGATGAAAGGATAGAATTCTATTCAAATCCTATAAAATGTTCCCATCAGTCAAGTGAACTAGACATGATCCAGCATAGAAAGAGGGGATCTCACAGATCATCTAGCAAATACTCACTGAGCTCAGTGGACTAGGAAGGAAGAGGGGATAGCAAACACTACCCCACACTTCATTCTATGACCTTGGATGGCTTGGCCTTTACTTGGAGGCCTGGGGGTGGAAGGTGGCAGAAACAGGAATGATTAATCATCTTTCTTGGGTAATGGTATGAGTGTCCTGTGTCCCCAACTTCAGTAGCTTGTTTAACAGGTGAGAGTAAGGAAGTGAGTCAGAGCATGGTGAGTCACCTCCGACAGCAGGGTGTGCAGCCTGGGTCAGGCTGTCTCCTCTCAGGTCCGTCAGCTTTGAAGCATGGCCTCATTCTTCCTATCCTGTCCAAGGCTGTTACGATAAATATGGGCCTTCCTTAACAACTAGTTTACTGCAAAGCTCTGCTTATTAACTGGCCAAGGTGACTGTAGTCAGGCCATGGTGACTGAATTACTGCTTGTGTCTTTATCTGGATTAGTAAAGCCAAATAGTGTAACTACTTCTAGGTCAGTTCATGGGGACCAACGCGAGGTTCTTCCTTTTTCTTTCTTTTTCTCATTGCTCAGAATGAGTTATCCACAGAGCTCCTATGTAACCAGACTTGGAGTATCTGAAGATTCCTGTGGAGCCTTCTGGAAAGGATTGAGACACTATTAAAGTTCAAAGCCAGTGTTTTCAAATTGTAGATGTATTTGTCTCCTCCAGAAACGTAGTGACACAAGCTATGCAACGTCCATTGTCTGACAGATTCCGGGTGGATCGGGATAAGCTCTGAAAAATCAGACTGTCCACTGCTAACTTATGTTATGACCTCCCTTTTTTGTATAAACATAATATCAAAATATTCTGAGCAACATTCATTTTACAGCTGGATTGACTTAGCTGCAAAAGGCAGCTGCTGGTTCAGGCAAGCTGCCCCAGGGTGAGAAATTCCTCTGTTTCCTGAGACAAAAGCCAAGCCCTAGGAGAGATAAGACCCAAGGGCATAAAAAACTCCTGGGAAGCTCCCTTGGTTTCTTTGAATAAAAATAAAATAAACTTCAGATAAGGCTCCCAAGGGCTTATGGACAAATTTTAACCTTGACTACACAGGTGTTTGTTTGATATACAACTGTACAAACTTTCTCTTAATTTACTCACTAACTACTCTCTGATAGCCTCAAATTACCCATTAGCTTTTCCTTAGACAATCACTGATAGCACTGCTAACACAATGTATTACTATCCCAAGACCCCTAACAACCTTTTGCTAACAAGCTCACCCTTTTCCAGACCCCTCTTCCTTTGATGATAACTAGACAGCTGTATATATGATAACTGTTACAAAAACGTATAATTTAGCATACTATAAATTGTAAACAGAAGAATGCTTTTTTCCCTTTGTCCTTGAGAATGTTTTATGGAGATATCTCGTTAACTTGCCTACACATTACTGCAAGTAACTACTTGCTACACAGTATAAATAAAGACCTGCTGAAGGCAGAGCAGGAAGACTTGCACTCTATCCTGACTCCCGTGTCTTCCTCAGGTCCGCTCCCCTCTCCCCTTTTGGAATATCTGCTCACAGATGCCTTCCCATCTTAGTGTCCTGCCTGTGCTGCCTCGAGACACCCCAAAGGTTGGAGCTGGTCTCCAACAGTAAAGACTTGTTTTAACTTGGATGGTCATCTTAAAAAAAAAAAAAGAATGTTACTCTGGTGTCATCATAATGAACCTAATGTGTGTTTGTGTTTAAGGTATCCTTGGGTGTGCAGTTTTTGATCAGTTCCAGAAAATAGAGTATGAATAGAGATGACTTAATCTGGCCTATCAGCCCAGTGAGGTCAAATGGTGTTACCCATGTACTGTGGCGAGACCCACTGCAGTTTGATAACAAAAAGTAATGACTGAATTCGTCCCATTGTGCATCATAGATGTATCATGCTGACCTCAAAAAATCTTCATTCTGACTAGGTTAAGCCTAGCCAGGTGCAATCTAATTACAAACAACAGCAACAACAACAACAACAAAAAACAACAACACTCTTGTAAACTTTGAATTAATGTTTTAAAATGAATTTTATTGTTTTGCAGTTTTGATTATAGTTCTTTATAGCCTGGACTGGGTATTTTATTTGTCTGCAGCTAGAAAATGAAAGATTGTGTTTAGTGTTAAATTCATATCCATGTAAGGAATCTTATAAAAAATAACTGTCATTATTGGAGATGCCAGTGAAACGGCTTCCTTTAAAGGGGTCCATATATTTCCCAAGATTGAGGAATGTTGTACTAAGTCAATAGATCTGATGACAAAGCATATCTGTGTTGCTCTCCTCATTGAAGTGTTTGTTCTGGTGTTTCTGGACACTGACCACACTTCAAGATCACCTGAGGGACTTTAAAAAATGCCTGTCTTAAGAGGACATCGACACATAAATCCTATAAACAGGAAGCCAAAGAGAGCTGGAGTAGTGCTATCCATATCAGGTAAAACAGACTTTTAAGACAAAAACTGAGGAAAAGAGTGACATTTTATGACATCAGAAACATAGAAATCACAAACATACACACATCTATCAAAAGAACCTCAAAATACATGAAGCAAATTGACAGAATTAAAGGAAGAAATAGACAATTCAACAAGGATAGTTGAAGATGTCAATATCCCACTTTCAAAGCTGAATGAAACAGCTAGGCAGCCCCAGTGTGGAAGCAGAGGACTAGAAAACTCTCTCAGCCAGCTAGACCTAGCAGATCCTGCCATATCCCTCCTGGTAGGTAACAGCAAGATACATTTCTTCTTCTTCTTCTTTTTTTTTTTTTTTAAAGATTATTTATTTATTCGTACAGAACTGGAGTACAGGCTAGAGATGTGGAGGGTGAGAGGATTCACCGGAGACAGAGTGGGGAGCAGAACAGGCAGACTGACAAAGTACACTGCTGAGGGGAGCAGCGGGCAGGTCAGGAGAGGTCTGCCGCGCCAGATACATTCATTGTCTTCTTAAGCACACATGGAGCAATCTGCAGGAGATGTAAAAAATTTAAATACTGAATTTTTAGTTAAAAATATTTTATTTATTTTTGTGTAGAAGAACTGGGGTGAAGGCCAGAGGGGTGTGTGGTGGGGGAGTGGGGTGGGGTGGGGTGAGAAGATTCACCAGAGACACACAGCCAAATGCCAGCGTCCACTCTGCTGACCCTGGGCGGTATGGGCCGGGTGGGCCGGGCACGCCAGGGCTGAAACTCGTTGCCTCTGCAGGTGGCAGCGGCGCCGTGAGTGGAACCGGGTGTGTGTGTGTGATGGGTGTGGCATGCACCGCTCTGTCTAGGCTGCGGGGGTTGCTGCGGATCCAACATAAACGGCCACTGGGCACCCACCAAGGGGCTGAAAACAGGCCCACGACCTCCGTGGGATGCATCTAGCCCTCCTGGCAGGACTCTCTACTGGGCTCCAGGGTGGACGCAGTCCC
>NW_004567104.1:72837888-72869971 GCF_000260355.1 Condylura cristata | reverse complement strand
GGGAAGAGTTGGGGCTTAAGCTAAAGCAACGGGAAGGCACGTGCCTGCGTGGAGCCGAGTCCCAAGGGCAGGCTGCGGCTGGAGTGGCTGTGGTGTAGACTGGGAGGGAGAGGGGGGCCGATGGAAAGGGGAGCAATCGGCTAGACTGAGCGGGCAGAATGAACAGACCTCGGCGAGAGGAGGGGACGGACACCCCGATTTCTGGTCTGAGCAAAAAGGGGGCTTGCTGGGCTGTGTCCTGAGAAGGAGGTCCTGGGGAAGTTCACCTACTCACCCTCATATTCGGCTTCAGTCATCAATACATGGAAGTGCTGAGGAGAGCAGAAGGGCCGGGCAAGGCTGCCTGCCACCGAGGGTGTACGGCCGGCCGGTGGGAGTGAGACCACGTGTGAATGCGACCCCGTATTTCCGATGGCAAAGCTGCTCCTGCACGTTCGCCAAGTAATTCAACTTCTGGAGAATGATCTGAAGGAAGAAGTCTAAGAAAACACTAACTCAACAGATCCTTTATTGAGCAGCCATCACACACGCCAGGCATCATTTGGCTGGAGGCCAGGGACCCACAGACATGGCCCGACCTGCAGGGGGTTCACAGGAAAAGGGGTCCCGGGAAAGCTGGGACCTGCACAAAATCACGGTGATATAGGGAAGGACATGGGCCCTAAGTAGTCCCACATTAGTAGCCAGATAACATACGGGACGTCCGTTTATTTGTGATTTCAAATAAGTGAGTGTGGCAAGTCTGTCCCCAATGTGGCATGGGACATAAACTAAGCTATTTGAAATTACAGATGGGGCACTGGGATGTGTTTGTGTGATACAACGAACTACCTAGATTCCAAAGAGGGAACAGTATACTTGCACACTAAAATATTTAAAAATAAGTAAAATACCAGAGTCTTCAAAGCATTATACTGCAATAAAAAAATGTTAGTCTAAGTATAGCCCATGCAATTTTTCAGACATAAACATTATTCAGTTGACCTGAATTTAAAATTTAATTCACATTGAGCTGGGTGGGTGTCCTATATTTTAATTTGCTAAATCTAACCACTTTACATGGTATGTAATCTTCAGTCACCCACTGCCTTCATCGTTCCTCCTAACACAGCCATTTTATTGGTTATTTCTAAAATACAGCCAGTTGTGAACTTAAACTGGGTGACTGTTGCCCCCTAGTGGTAAATTCACCCAATGCCGGAGCTTTCAGCGTCCCACCTAAGTCACTGGATTCAACACAGTACCAGCTACAATGGTGAAAAACTAGAGGCTACTTTCCTGGACCTTGCCATTAGAAGGATACTTTGGCATGAAATACCCCCTGGAAGGGCGCTAGATAGATATGCAGCTACAGATGGGCACGGAGACGCTCGGATGGGGAGGTCGTTTAGGAAGAATCCGAGTGGAGGTTGTACCTTGCGCTCTAGAACTCACAATCACTTCTCTAAGGAAAATTCCAGTGCACCGAAGCATTGCAGATTTTGGGAATGGATTATAGAGATGTGTGCACAAGCTGACGCCATGTTATGTTATATACTTAAGGACTAATTTCAATCTTTTACATCTACTGAAGGGATGGGAAAATGTTTCCTCCTGCATTCACTAACTCTTCCTTCAGTACTCCTGGTGTCCTGAGCACAATTTGAAGAAGGGGATGTGTGCTGAGTCACTCTGAGAACAAATGTTTCATTTCAACCAATCACTGAGGTATAAGGTTTTATATCCTTCTTCTTCCCCAAGGCCTCTTTCCCCTTGTCCTGTCGACTCTGCCTCTTTCCCTTTGCTCAGTGGAGGGAGGATGGAGCTCAGTGACTGCTCCGTCCTCAGTGGCCTTCTGCTAGAACATTAGCTTCAGCAGGGACAGAGGCGGGAAGGGCAGGAAGCCGGCATGTCCTTCTCGCGAATAACTTACGGAGCTCCTGCTTCCTGCCTGATCTACCCTTGGGGAGCTAGAACTAAGCACCACAAATATGTCCCTTTACTTATATGGCCCACAAGTGTCATCATCCTGTGATTAAATCCCAAATGAAAAGACAGCCGTAGTGAGGAAAGCCTGATGTCACTGATACCTGTCCCTGCAGTTAGACGACTTCGGTTTCTTGGGATCAAATATGTTATCTGCTTTCTTACCCATTTTGGAAAAAATTTGAGGAAGCCTAGTAAAAACACAAACATAGAGGGCCCTCCCTGGTGGGTGAAAGCACAGCATTAAGAAGCTAAAGCCATTTCCGCATGAGTTCGATCCCTGCCTGCCCCGCAAGTGACCCCAAGGGTGCGGCAGACCTCTCCTGGCCCGCCCGCTGCTGCCCTCAGCAGTGTACTTCGTTGATCTGCTGGTCTGCTCCCCACTGTGTCTCTGGGATCACACCCTGGGCTGAAGGATGCCGTGCACCAGGGAGAGAGGAGGGGGGAGGGGCCCCACCTTTATGCTGAGAGTAAGGAAAGATTCTCAGACAAATCCAGAGGTACCTGGACGACACCCCTTAAATGGCATCCTTCAAAGTCACATAAAGGGCGATCGGGCCTTAGGTGATCGGGACTAGGATTGACTGGGCTGGGGACAGAGCTGCTGTCTCGCGGCTGCTCCCCTTTGTACTGTAAACATGCTCTGAGGCCCGCAGGTCTCGTGGGCCTCGGTCCCACACGGGGTGCCCGGGAAGCCCTACCCTGCCCACCGACACTTTGGGGGAGACGGATCCTACGATGTCTGTTCATCTTCAGGCGCCAGCTGAGTAGACGGCAGGACAGGTTCGCTTACA
This sequence comes from Condylura cristata, assembly GCF_000260355.1. Taxonomy (NCBI): domain Eukaryota; kingdom Metazoa; phylum Chordata; class Mammalia; order Eulipotyphla; family Talpidae; genus Condylura; species Condylura cristata. The sequence goes on along the minus strand of NW_004567104.1, from coordinate 72,867,212 downwards.
CGTGGGGTTGAGGGGTGTCCGTGGCTAGAGCTTATCCCGGGACAAGAAGTTCACGTGGGAGCAGAGCAGCTGAGTTCAGGGACGCAGCTACGCACCATCACAACCTCAGGGCGGCTGTGCCGCAGCAAGTGTTAGGTCGAGGCTGTGAGAAAGCCAGAGCAAGCCAAGGGGCTGGTATCTCTGACGGGGCGCATGGCAGCCTCCACACTGTGCTGGTACAGGCCTCAGTCCCGGGTCCTCCAACATTCTTTGAAGGCACCAGCAACTCTGGTACATAAGAGGCAAATACAACAAGATCAAAGACTCTAGTGTTTGATCAAAGGTCTAGTGTTTATTGTAGAAAAATTACTGCAATAGAGCGTAATGTGAAAACATACGCGAGATTAAAGTTAGAAGTTTTTTTGTATAAAACTACAAAAAACTTGGTTATACCCTTCCACAAAAACACAGCAAAACGTACCAACAGGGTGAGCAGGACCCACTTGGTCCAAATTCGAGGTTTTGCCCACCTGAGAGTTACTTTCTGCACACCTGTGTGCAAGTATGGCGCTGCTGTGGATGCGGGGGGGCAGGGCGATGAGGGGTGTCCCTGTGCTAGCGGGGAACAGACACCTGGCAGGTCAGGGGGGCACAGGCCCCGGGAGGAGGTGCAGGGGGAACACAGGAGCTGTGCGTGCTCCCCATTCTTAAAAGCAACCCAAGGCTGCCTGACAGGTCGCAGCCTGCAGACAAGATCCAACCGCCGAGTGTCCGGGCTGGGAATTTCTGGGACTTCCCAGCTCCGAGATCCGAGCAGGGCTGCAGGAGGAAGGCACGCGGCCCCTCCCTGAGTGCACGGAGTGCGTGTGCCGGTGTGTCTGGGTCCCTGTCGGGACTTTCACTGATTAGTCAGCCCAGTCTGGCCCCAAGACACACCCTTCCACAGCATTCTTAGGTATTCTGCTCTCTGTAAGCATCTGATTTTGTGGGCAGTTTCATGGTGCCCCGGCACAGCATTTCCAGTAAACGAGGCAGAAAGACACCTGCCACCTTCCCAGCAGGTGTGGCCTGACGATGCTCGGCGCAGCCTCGGTGCAGGCAGGGCCGCCGCGGCCTTTCCGGGCCAGAGACGAGGAGGAGCTGGCTGGTGGGCCGCTGCTGCTCAGATGCTCACTCACTCAGATGGAACCAGAGGCTGACGCACTTGACACCCCGACATCGAGGGTCCTACCGCCTCCTCAGCGCCTTCCAGTTTCCGCGTCTGGGTTATCCTTCCTGTGCGGCCCACAGAACCTGTTTCTTCTTAGGCCCAGTGGGAGGAACTTGTCTCCTGAGGTGAGTCTGGGCCGGGGAGCGGGCCACTGGCCTGCAGGTGTGAGGGGTGCTGATGGCCCCTGGAGTCAGGCTTGTGCAGAGAGGGCATGGCCGGAGGCGGGTCCCTCCAGGACTCTTCGCCGAGAAGCGTCTCTCAGGGGTCTGGGTCTCCCTGGTCCCCACTACTACCCAGGTCTCGACGCCTGGACTCAGGGAGCAGAAAGTGCTTGGACAGCTCTGCAGAGCTGCGTCTGTGTATGGGGGTTGGGGGGCTCCCTGCCCTCCCAGACGGCTGCTTTCATCCTTCTTTTCTATCAGGAGAACCTGTCACGTCAGAGATGATAGTGACGTAAACAAAACTTCCCTGCATGCTCTGCACAGCCTGGTTCTCCCCTCCCCCCCTTTTCTGGCAGCAACAACTGCAGTTGAGAATTTTGCCTGAGAATTCACCGAGATACCTGCTCTCCCCTCCTATGGGGATATCCACGGAGAACCCCAATATCAAGTCTTTTAAAAATAAGCTATGGGAGCCTTTGGAGAACATAATTTTTAAAATTAGGTTTTTCTTCCCAGTTAATGTGTCCCTGGCCTTGACAACAGCTAACTTGCATTTTCTTGAGTCCATGCTGGCAGAGTGGAAGAACACCTGGGTGCTTCTCTAGATGGAGAAGCCAGCCTACTATCAAGAACAGCAGAGAAGAGCCATCAACACAAGCACCTCCAGCGTGTCAGCACCTGAAGACTGGTCCTGGTTTCCTGAAGGCCCGTTTTGCATTTCCCCATCTCCTGAGTGCCTGATAAGGAGCTTCTGTCCTAATGTCACGCAGCAGGATGGCTTGACATACAGTAAAAGGTGACCTGGCTTTAGTCCCAGCCTGGACAGGCCAGGCAGCTGGGCACAGGCGTCAGTGTTCTTGGGATAAACAGATACAATCCCCCTGAGAGTTTTTAAACTCACACCTGTTTCCTTGTCTGGCATCCGTGCTGTTTTCTTGAGGACTTTCCAGAAAATCAGGCATTAGTACTCATTAGACTTTCTTAAAGAAAGTTTTTAAGGGCCTATGTCAATGTCAAAAGAACAAACCAAATGTTCTAAATGTCTCCTGAAGAACAAGGAACCTCAATACTGGTGATGAGGCGGCTGGATGCCAGATGCCGTGGCCAGCAGGGCCTGACTGCCAAAGAGCACAATGCGGTCCTTCCCACGGGCCAGCACAGGGCGCTCACGACGGCCTCAGGTGGTGGGGTGGGCTGTGCAGACACAGGACTGTGTGAGCCTACACCCCAGGTCACACTCAACGCTGGAGTCATGTTCCTGTAACAGTTATAGTTTTTAAAAGCTGGCATGAGAAAGAAGGATGGCATCGTCTGGATTTAACTCACAGGGTTAGGGCTCATGACAAGCCTTTCCAGAACATGGGGGAAAAAAACCTTTCTCCAAACTCCTGCAGCGTCACCAGCGCATGGCTGGTGTTGGGCTGTATGTCCAGCAGCTGTTTCCTTGTTCAGCAAATCTCTTAGCAGCTACTGAGTGGAGCAGGGAACTTGGGCTCCATGGGGAGGTCCCAGACGCTGTACCACATCCGAGTTCACTGCCGGACACGGAGCTTCCTGTTGTGGAAAGTCACTGCTTGCTTTATTGCCACTATTCTCATCTTCATTAGAATAGTTGCCCGAATCTTCACTGGTTTGGGAGCTGTACTTTTTGTAAACTTCCTCAATTTGATTAATCTCTTTAACTGGAATGCCAGAGTTTGAATTTTCAATGATAAAACATCTTTCAGTTTGTTCGTCCAAAGTGAAAAGGAGGAGATTCGTCAGTGGTTGTTCAGACAAGTACTAGTTTAAATAAGGGAAAGAATAAGAATGGGTTACGTAAAATCATAAAAATTAGTTTTCTAGATCTAAAGCTTTAGTTTCCTATGTCCGTTATCTAGAAAACCTGTCTTTTGGCATGCATCTTCAAAGTAAACTAAGAACTCATCAACTGCGTGATCATGTGTAGTATGAAATCACCCCACGAGGCCCCATCTTAATACCTTCTTTGGGGCCCCTATGAAGAGGACCTAAGGGAGAGGCTGGTAGCTGCCAGGGGCCGGGGGAGGGAGCGGAGGACATGAGGGGACACTGAGTCTGTGCACTTTGAAATGATACTTTCTGTATCCAACCCACAGACACCCGCAGAAGCACAAGCGTAACTTTCCCTGGTCAGCCAAGAATGGTTAGCTGTTGCTATCAGCTCTTTTTAAGTACTTTGAATAATAGCTATGAATGTGAGTGTCCGCAGGAGTGGCATTTAACACCCAGGATGGCACAGGAAGCTTGTCAACGGTCACGGGCTGGCAGGCGCTGGCCCTTCTGGGCTGAGCCCTTCGTTTGCGTCAGGGCTGCGGGGAAGTATCAGCTTCCCTCAGGCTAGTGCCAAAGCCTAAGCTCTTGACTACTCCGCCTCTGAAGTGTCTAGAAACCCACCTGAGGGGCGCATCCTCCTGCCCCCCAGTCTGTGCCAGGGTGTCATCATTTCGTGCTAACTTCCTAAGGGCCAAAGAGAGCCCAGCGAGGAAATTCACGTGATTTCACCCACAGAATATTCTTTCCACACTGATGGTGTTCAGCCTATTGTTAAACGGCAAAACACACGCCAGAATACTTATACTTCCAGAAAAATATGAGATTAAGGGCAATTCTTACTATTTTGTTAGATTATTTTAGTGACTTTTCTTTTGAAAATCAATTAAATGCAATCAACATAGTTATATTTGTAACAAAACTATTTTATATCATCCTATCTCCAATCTTAGTCCTCTGTCTTCACAGAATTGTGAAAACCTGGTATACCTAATTCCAGAATATATTCTGGCTTTTCAAGACATATTTTTACTTAAAAATGCTTTTCACTTCTCTATTTACATTATTGACGATTTCTAAAGTTCACTGAAATTTTAAAGAAAATACCCAAATGATTCTGTTTGCTGAATAGAAAGGAAACATATATATATTGGACTGAAATGGAGCATTTCCCATTCATTCATCGAAAGAAAAGTCCCACTACTGACAAAAGCAACCTACCTCATTGATAGCGGAAGGAGGTTTACTTGACGGGAAGAACACATAATTGACACATCTCAAGAGGACTTTCACAAAACAGATGACAATTGGGATACAAATTAATGCCGTGCAAATTCCAACTATAATGCTGATTTTGGAAGTATTTCCTAAAAACAGGTAAAGGATGGTCAGAGCCAATGTGTTCGGACACACAAACATGCTAACAATGAAGATGGTCTCGTGGCCACTGTAGCTCTCAAAGAAGTGTCACAGACAGGCAACACCCACAGAAGTCTGCCGGCGGCCTGAGCACACGCAGCTGCAGCAACGGCACTGCCACATATTCATTTATTCTTTTAAGATTTATTTATTTATGCACATGGGAGCTGGGTACAGGCCAGAGAGGTGTGTGTGGTGGTGGGTGGGGGGTGATGAGAGGATTCCCCAGAGACGGGGTGGAAGCAGAACAGACAGATCAGTGAAGTACACTGCTGAGGGGAGCTGCAGGGAGACAGGAGAGGTCTGCTGCACCATGTGGGTCACTCCCTGGCTGGGGATCAAACTCGTGCTGAAGCGGCTACAGACAGCTTCATGGTGCTGCGCTTTAACACGTTGAGCCACCAGGGAGGGCGCGGCATTTCCATTTAAAGAGTGACTGAGGAAGTGAAACAGGAGATTCTGAGTGAGGAACAGTTCCCAACATGTCTGCAGCAAACAACTCATACAATTAAAACACATTCTGTGACTAGACAAAGCAGGGAAAACTGTTCCCACATAATAAAATTCACTATTGATCTAAGGGATGCCCACATAATCAAGGGTTAGGTAAAGAAAATTAAAAAGTCTCATTAGGAGCCGCCCTGATGGCACAGAGGGTTAAAGCACAACACTGTGGGGCTGTCCACAACCACTGCAGCACCAGTTCGATCCCCAGCAAGGGAGTGACCCACATGGTGCGGCAGACCTCTCCTGACCTGCCCGCTGCTCCCCTCAGCAGTGTGCTTCGATCCCCACCCGGGAGGAGACACACAGGGCACAGCAGAGTTCTCCTGTCTCCACGCTGCTCCCCTCAGCAGTGTACTTCATCCACCTGCCTGTTCTGCTCCCCCCTGTCTCTGGTGAATCCTCTCACTCCCTGCACCTCTGGCCTGTACCCCCCCAGCTCTTGAATGCATAAATAAATAAATAAATAGTTTCGGGGCCCTCCCTGGTGGCGCAGCGGGTTAAAGCGCAGCACTGAGAAGCTAAAGCCACTTCAGCATGAGTTCGATCCCTGCCTGCCCCTGAGGTGACCCACATGGCGCTGCAGACCTCTCCTGACTGCCCGCTGCTCCCCTCAGCAGTGTACTTCGTTGATCTGCCTGTTCTGCTCCTCGCTCTGTCCCTGGTGAATCCTCTCACCCACCACACCTCTGCCTGCACCCCAGTTCTGTAAACATAAATAAATACATCTTTCAAAAAAAAAAAAGAGTAAGATTAAAGGAAATTATGAAAATATTCTACATGTTTCAATGAGTCAAACTCTTCACTAAGTGTAGTTAGTTGAACAAGAAAGGCGCACGCAGGTCTGACCTGGCCACGTCTTCTCACACACTGCACTGCTGAAGGCGCTGCTCTTTTTCTTGTCCACGGAGACGGCTCTGGCTTTGACGCAATACACCGTCAGTGTTTTCAAGTTTGGAATAGTGACCTCGGTTTTCTCTAGGATTATGCTCTATAACAAAGTAAGAAAATTACTGGTAACCTGTAGTTGCTTCATGAAGTCAGAGAGGGATTAGCTATTTCCCGAGTTCTTCAAATATTTAACTGATGACTGGCCTCCACCAAATACTTCACTGGGTATCAGCTGTTTCGGACACATTATAACCAGATCTGAAAGTTCAAAATGTTGTGGCCCAGAAAGCACGTGAACCGGCTCATTTAGAGGCCACTGTACCCTTTTGCTGAGCAGTCAAAGTGTTCAGATTTGGGATCCTGGCTGCAACCTGCCTTATTGAGGAATTGCTCAGAGTCATGTAGCCTTATGCAAATTATTTAACTTCTCAGGGTCCTAGTCCAGGCCTGCAAAATGAGGAAAATGAGTACTCCTACCTGTGTAAATTCTTGATTGCCATAGCAATGTGGGGTACAGGGGAAACATTGCCAACAATCACTACAAGGTGACCTCGTGCAATGCTGTGCGATATTTATGTTTCCCACCCAGGACAGGCTGGCTGGGGTGCTCTCTCTGAGGCTGAGGTCACATGGAGGGGCCCCACAGCCTCTCAGCCCTGGAGCAGAGGTCCCGTCGGGCATGCATATTTTCTGGCCATCAGGAACAGCGCAGGAGGTAAGCAAAACCATGCATGTGTGTGTGTGTGTGTGTGTTTTATAATGTTTATTTATTTGTGCATACAGAACTGGGGTACAGGCCAGAGGTGCGGGGGCAGGGTGAGAGGATTCACCAGAGACAGAGTGGGGAGCAGAACAGGCAGGTGGATGAAGTACACTGCTGAGGGGAGCAGCGGGCGGGTCAGGAGAGGTCTGCCACGCCATGTGGTCACCTCCGGGGTTGGCGGGGATCGAACTCATGCGGAAGTGGCTTAAGCTTCTTAGTTCTGTGCTTTAACCCGCTGCGCTACCAGGAAGGGCCCGCATGCATGTTTTTAAGGCCTCTGCTCACGTCATGCTCACAGGTAAGCCCAGACCCTCTTGGCTGGCAAGGCTGCTCTGGAGCGTGGCGGAGACAAGCCGTGTGGAATACTCCGCACAGAGCCTGGTGCGCAGTGAGGTCCAGTAAGTAGAGGCGCCATGACCAGCAGAGGCCAGGATGGCAACCAGGAGTCACTGAGTTGCTATTGTTTGTCGAGAGATATTTCCATTTACACTGCCTCATTTTAAGCCTTACAAATATCCTTAAAAAAGATTCAGTTTTGGGCCCTCCCTGGTGGCGCAGCGGGTTAAAGCACAGCACTGAGAATCTAAAGCCGCTTCCGCATGAGTTCAATTCCCGCCTGCCCTGGAGGTGACCACATGGCGCGGCAGACCTCTCCTGACCTGCCCGCTGCTCCCCTCAGCGGTGTACTTCACTGATCTGTCTGTTCTGCTCCCCACTCTGTCTCTGGTGAATGTATGCACAAATAAATAAATCTTTAAAAAAAAAAAAAAAGATTCAGTTTTGGCCCTCCCTGGTGGCGCAGCGGGTTAAAGCACAGCACTGAGAATCTAAAGCCGCTTCCGCATGAGTTCAATTCCCGCCTGCCCTGGAGGTGACCACATGGCGCGGCAGACCTCTCCTGACCTGCCCGCTGCTCCCCTCAGCGGTGTACTTCACTGATCTGTCTGTTGTACTTCATTGATCTGCCTGTTCTGCTCCCCACTCTGTCTCTGGTGAAGCCTCTCACCACCCCTGAGCCTCTGGCCTGTACCCCAGTTCTGTATGCACAAATAAACCTTTAAAAAAAAAAAAGATTCAGTTTCTGGGCCCTCCCTGGTGGCCCAGCAGGTTAAAGCACAACAGTAAGAAGCTAAAACCACTTGCGCATGAGTTCAATTCCCGCCTGCCCGGAAGTGACCACATGGCGCGGCAGACCTCTCCTGACCCGCCCGCTGCTCCCCTCAGCAGTGTACTTCCTTTGTCTGCCTGTTCTGCCCCCCACTCTGTCTCTGGTGAAGCCTCTCATCACCCCTGCACCTCTGGCCTGTACCCCAGTTCTGTATGCATAAATAAATAAATCTTAAAAAAAAAAAGATTCAGGTTCCATGAAGAGGAAATAAATGCTCACCAAGGTAGTGCTTTGCCCAAGGCTGCACAGTTTGGGAGCCTGTGACAAGACTTGCCCCTCACTGTGGGACAGCAGAGAACTGGCCTGATTCTCCAATGAGTGTGTTACGCTCTGGTCCAAACGAAAGCAGCCAAGTCCGCGGAGTGTTCTTAGATGTCACAGAATCTACTAGCGCAACTGCACGTGATTTTTGAAGGTTGATCCCTCAACTTTAATTCCAAAGGGAAAAATGACACAGGGATAATATGGGGCGTCTGATGTTGTGGATCGTCTTTGTCAGAGGTTTCTGATTTTGTGGGTTTGACCAGTGTTTCTCAACACCCTTTTTCGTGACAATTGGCCCTATCATGTCTCCTTAGACAATTTTTCTCTAATTCCTCTGCCAGCAGGAAGTTAGAGACTGAGGAATAAGACTTTATTGGGCCAAAGTGAACTTCAGAGGTGTGTTCTCCCGGGGCACAAACCACTGCAGAGACTGTTTTCTCCACCAAGAATCAGTTTTTGTGCCAGGGCCACTTTCTTGGCCCCGACCTGGGGAGAACGGGCAGCATCTGGAGCTTTTGGTGGTGGTTGTAACTGGGAAGCTGGCAGAGATGCCGCTGGGCATCTGTCATGGCAACGTGGCATGAATCAGCCCATTCAAGAGTCAGCCATGCCGAGAAACCCCAGTTTAGCGGAATACCTGGGGACCCTGCTAAAATGCCACTTGTGAGCCCCACTCCCACATTCCAGTGAGGTCGAGCGGGCTCAGGGGCTGTATTTATGAAGCAACCTGGGGTGCAGGTGGAGGTGACTCGTGTCTGGGGTCACCTCCTGTTCTTCCCTGGGCACATCTAAGCTGATGAGAGAAAATCTGACAATGCCCCTAGAATTTTGACACTAAGCTTTGTTTACATCGAATCATCGTTCTAACTCGAAGAAGTTACAAAATTATAACACACAGTCTTCTTACCTTGGTATCTGAAGGATGTTCCCAGAAGACAACTTCATAAGTGATGGGGTCATTCTGCCCCACTGGCCTGTTTTCGGAATCTTTCGGGGCGCTGATAGAGACCCGCAGAGAATTCTCACTGGTGGCCTTCACGGAGATGACAGGAGCAGGGATGACAGCTGGAAGGGCCATAGAGAAGCGTGTTTAGTGGAGACCAGAAAGACAGCCTTCGTCTGCCCCTGAGGAAGGGTTATAAGCTTTACTGAACACGATGGGCTTACTTTGCATTTTGTTATCAAACTGCTTCTCTTCAGACCAAAAAGACGTGTTAGTTCCATTAGATGCTTGCACACGGATAAAGAGACTTCCTTTCGGAAAAATACTCTTAGGAAAGACACACTGGGTCGTCTTGATGTTTGTACAGTTTGGTATTTGCGTCCATTTATCTGAATGGTTCCCATGAACCTTTAAGTAGGCACTTTGAAGACAAAAACATTTTTTTTTATTCCAAATACATCCATCCTGTGTATATTTATTAAGGAGCTATGAATGCCTGCCATTCTGTATGGCGCCCAGGAGGCTAACGGGTCCTGCCCTTGGGAATCTGCGAGACAGTGAACACGTGTGTGCTGCACAAAAGAAAACCCGAGTTTTCGCTGCAGGTGTGAAGAGGGGTCACACACCAGCACACCTTGCAGCATGCAGGACAGATGGTCTCACTCCAGGAAAGCTGCGAGCCAGCCACTAAACACAGACATCAACAAAAATACAATTACACAGACTTACGGATCAAGACACCGCAGTAAAATAAGTAACAAATACCCCAAACTCATGTTGTTTCCCAAATATCACAATCAGCTTTTGGTCAGCCTGCAGGTGCTAGCGAGAGGAAGAGAGCAGCAGAACAAACCGGGGAAAATAAACCGGGCACAAAGAGATGCATAGACCAGCACTTACTACAGCCACTGAGCTTGGAAGGTCACGCCTTCGTACAGGTAATCCCATGTAAGGATATAGCTCTGATTTGTAGCCTCCATTTGTATATTTTCTGGTGGAGGCAGTACATTTTCAGCTGGAAGACAAAATATAGGAACAAGCACATAGTTTAATTCTAGTGAGACAACGTATCTGTAAGGATTTTTTTTTTATTATAGTAGTTTATTTTTACATACTTTTGTGCATTTTTCCACCTCAGTTGCAATGTATCTGTAAGGATTTTTCACAGCAAGGGGCAAGAAGAGGAAAGGCTGATGTTTTATCACTACGAGGTAGTAGCTGAAGTACCACACACGCACGAGCTAACATGCAGCCTTTTAAAAGAAATGACCGGGCCTCCCTGGTGGCGCAGCGGGTTAGAGCACAGCACTGAGAAGCTGAAGCCACTTCCGCATGAGTTTGATCCCCGCCCTGGAGGTGACCACATGGCGTGGCAGACCTCTCCTGACCCGCCCGCTGCTCCCCTCAGCAGTGTACTTCGTCAGTTCAGCCTATTCTGCTCCCCACTCTGTCTCTGGTGAATCCTCTCACTGCCCCTGCACCTCTGGCCTGTACCCCAGCTCTGTGTGCATAAATAAATAAACCTTAAAAAAATAAATAAAAGAAATGATCTATATGTCCTGACATACAGAGATTCTCAAAACACTCAAACAAGGAAATTGTAAAATATATCTATTTAAAAAATGACTTCCCCCAAACCGTGTCTGTGTGTAAATGTTCACAGAAGTTCGGAAAAGAGTATGGAAGGATTCATACAGACACAATGCCTGTTTCTGGCAAGTGGAACTGGACATTAGGAGTCGGATAGGGAAGCCTGAACACGTGAACCTTTCTGCACTGCTCGATTTTAAACATAAAGCAAATTAAATTTATAATGAATAGAATTTAACTCCTACCTTTCACCTTAACTGCTAGCCAAGTAAATATGTCAGGTTTTAACATTTCACTTTTAAAGGTCCACTTTTCAGAAGGCACACTTTTCTAGCAATGACATACCTATGTTGGGGATTCTGAACAAATGGAGGTTTGTTTTTGTCATTAGAAAATACTTTGACTTATAAGCAGAATTAATTTTCTTACTTTAGAGAAAAATTCCAGGTATCCTTTTTTCTTACGTAAATATGATTATAATATTTTTTTGGAAAAATGCCAAAATAAATTAATTGCCAACCTATATATATAGAGTAGTTATTGAATCTAAAGCAAAATTTCCTCCTTACCCTTGGTATTTATACAATATACCGGACTATATAAACCAATTTTTTTCTCGGAACCTGATTTATAATTTGCTCTGACTTTTAAACAATAAGTAGTTTCTGGTGTGAGTTTATAAATTTTATCTCCAGGAATAACAGTTTGACTTCTTTCCTGTAATAAAAAATTAGAAGTCTGTTAATTTACAAAGCATCAAGTCAAATTTTAGAATTAACTTTTAAATCAATCCACATTTTTCCCATCTCAAACGTAAGAATAATGCTTACTTCCATACTTGAAGAGTTTTTCCAGATGACCAAGCTATATGTAAAGCTGTTTCTTTCAATAACCCACATGATGCCATCGTGTTTTCCAGGAGGAGAGATGTTCACTACTATTGCTTTATCTTCAGCTTTCAAATGTACCTCTGGAGGACCAATCTGAGCTGTGAACATCAGAACACTTGCTACATGACTTCGTTATTACCATGCCAAAACACTCACTCACAAATAATTCTGGTTACCAAGGGAGTCTGCATTTTAGGGAGTGAAATGGCAGAAAATGCCAAGTGAACAAAGGCGATAATGTCATGTGTGTCTTGAAGAACAAGATAAGGGACATTGGGGCCTTCTGGGTAGGGCAACAGGTTGGAGCCTAGCACTGTGCAGCTGTCTGCAACCACTGAAGCAAGAGTTCGATCCCCAGCCCAAGAGGTGACCCACATGGCGCAGCAGACCGCTCCAGACCCGCCCACTGTTCCCCTCAGCAGTGTATTTCAGTCAGTCGGCCCCGCTTCTGCTCCCCATTCTGTCTCGGGTGAACCCTCTCACACCTCCACTGCCAGCCTGTACCTCAGTTCTGTGTGCATAGATAAATAAATCTTTGAAAAAGAAAGGGACATGAAAGCACAGGGAATGCTGCTGCAGAGAAGTTCGTCAGGAAAAGCCTCTGAGCCATGGGAGCTGATTCCCGAATCGAGAAGGGAGTGAGTCACCTCTGAGCCATGGGAGAAGGGAGTGAGTCACACAGGTGTCTTGGGCTGAGGGTGCATCACGGCCAGGCCCTAAGAGGGAACAGGCATGCCTAAGAAATGGGGGCTCAGCGGCTGAGTGGGTGGAAATGAGAACAGACTTCCAAGAAGAATTCTGTTCTGAGTAGAGGCTGTGGAGTTCTGGGGGCTGAGACGAGAGAGTGCCCCGACCTGACTAACATTCTGGAAACATCTACCTGGTTAAGGCTGGAGGGGAGGTGCAGGAGATCAGTGAACAGCTATGGTGAAGTGAGGAAGGTTGGAGTCTGGTGGGGCGGGGTGATTAGGGGTGAGGGTTCAGGATATAATCTGAGGGGGGCTCATTGGGAATTTGCTGTTGGGCTGAGGGGGTGCATGTGGGCTGAGGCGGAGGGGCAGAGATGACAGCGAGGCTTTGGCCTGAGCAAATGAACAGGAAGTCGTTAACAGAGAAGAAAAAAAGCTGCAAGAAGAGAAGGTTTTGAGGGGGAAATCAGGAGCTGGAGCTTGGTCTACTCAGCCACGGTTGACCTGAGCGGACTGAGTGGAGGGTGCGGGGGTGGAGGTGCAAGGCAAGTCACTCCCAGCGCTATTACAAATAGTTGTGACTGTACATCTCCTGAAAGGCTGTAGGGACCACATTTTGAGAACCACCAGCATCAGAGAAGCAGAAAGGTGGGAAATACATAGCAGGAAGGAAATAAGGGTTTAAGGAAAGCTTTTTTCTTGTTTTAAAAAGACAGGTGATTTTGCTTCAAACATATGAACGGAGGGCCCTCCCTGGTGGAGCAGCGGGTTAAAGCACAGCACCAAGAAGCTGAAGCCACTTCAGCATGAGTTCGATCCCTGCCCCGGAGGTGACCACATGGCGTGGCAGACCTCTCCTGATCACCTGCTGCTCCCCTCAGCAATATTCTTCATCAATCTGCCTGTTCTGTTCCCCACTCTGTCTCTAGTGAGTCCTCTCACTGCCCCTACAACCTCTGGCCTGTAACCCCAGTTCCGTATGCATAAATAAATAAATCTTAAAAAAAAACACAAACATATGAATGGGTTTGACAATTCAGCTGATCCCATGACATTTACTAAAGACTGGAATGCACTTTCCTACCTTTTCTGAAAGGCTCAAACGTGTACACTTTACACCAGGGGGAAGTGCTGTTTCCTTTTTCTGCTCTTACACGCAAATTAATTTCTTCATAGACATTTAGCTCCAGAGAAGAAAAGTCGCATCTGGTACCAGTGATATACTGACACCCAGGCAAATCTGACCAGTTAGTTTCTCCAGGTCTATAAAATAAAAAAGCAAGAGTGTATAAACACAAAGATGTGGCAAATACGTTTCTGTTCTGTACATCAAAAAGCTAGTTAAAGTAGTTATTTCTTCTACCTGGGTTAATGTCTCCTAAGAAGCAGAGAAAGAAGTGAGTGGTAACAAGGTTTTAGTGCCGACTTTGTTCAAAATAGCTGCGTGGACTGGACTCTTCAGGGCCGAGGGCGGCCTGAAGGACCACAGCTCCAGGGAAGAGCTGGAGTGAAGGGAGCGGCAGAAAACGGGCTTAGGATTTTATGGATGTTGCCCATGGGGACCCACTGCCTTAGCCCAGGCAGGTAAATATCCTGTGGGAAGGAATTTTTGTCAAGCCTGTGTCACAGTTGTAGCATTAGATGATTTTTTTTGGTGTGTGTCTGTATGGGGGACGTTCAGTTACTATTATTAATTTTAAAACAATTGTATCTTTTTTTAAATTGAGGTAACACTGATTTACAACTCTGTATATGATTTAGGGGTACTAGAAAACTTCTCTTCAGATGTTATTGCCCACACCAGCCAAGTCCCCCGGCACAGTACCGTGGGTGTGTTCTCCGCACCCCTGTTCTCCAGTGGCCTCTATTCTACAGATTTTAAGGGTTTGCTTTGGTCTGGTTTTGTCTGTTCCTTTGTTTTGTCTCAACATGAATGAAATCATCCAATATTTCCCTTTTTCCTGATTTATTTGGCTCAGCATGATCCCTCCAGTTCCATCCATTTTGTCTAAAAAGTTAAAATTTCTCTCTCTCTCACACACAATATTCTTTTGTGCATATATAGTACATTTTCTTAAACTACTCATCTGTCTTTGGGCACTCAGGTTGTATCCACAACTTGGTTATTGTAAATACTGTTACAGTGAACAGTGGAGGGGATAATCTCTTTGAATTTGTGTTTTTGCATCCTTTAGGTAAGATACCTATGCATGGAATTGCTGAATAATATAGTTGATCCACTTTTAATATGTTGAGAAACCTCTAAAACCGTTTTATCAATAGATGCAGAAAACACCTGAAAATATTCAACATCTATTTATAATTAAAAACTCTCCCAAAAATGGGGATAAAAGAAACATCTTAATATACAAGAAAGTCACATGACAAGCCATAGCCAATATCATCCTCAATGGTGAAAACCTGAATACTTTCCTCGAAGGTAAGGTACAAGACAAGGATGCCCATTTTCACCACTATGGTTCCACTGATACTGGAAGTCCTAAGTAGGAGCTACCAGGCTGGAGGAAGATACAAAAGGAACCCAAATTAGCAAAGAAGAAGTGAAACTATCACCATCTGCAGCTGACCTAATACACATAGAAAACCCTAAAGATGCCACTAAAAAGCTACTAGAAGCAGCAAATTGGTGCAGTGACGTGGCAGGCTAAAAAATCCACAGGCAAGAATCTGTCGTGTTGCTTTATAGAACCAATAAACTAGAAGAGCATGAAATCAAGAAACACTCGCATTCATCATGGCACCAAAAATAATTAAATACTTGGGAATAAATGTAACAAAAGAGGCACAAAACTGCAGAACAAATTCTCTATGACATCGTTGAAAGAAATAGAAGACACAGAGAAATGAAAGACGTTCCTTGCTCATGGGCCGGAAGAATAAGCATTGCTGAAATAACCATCCTCCCCAAAGCAAGACAGATCCAACGCAATCCCTCGCAAAGTTTCAGTGATGCTCTTCAAAGAAACAGAGCAAACTTTACTGATATGTGAGACCGCAAGATCCGGAGTAGCCACAGTTATCCAGAAAGGAGGGATAACACACCTCAGGCTGCCATTAGCTCTGGCAGTAAAGATACCTTAAACAAAATCATACTGGAGAAACTTTCCCGCATCAGAATTTAAATTCTAAGCTTAGATTCTGACACTTTTAGTTAAAATTTAACATTCAGATTAAAATTTTGATTCCCCCCCAAATGCTATTAGCAAACACAATTTCTAACAATGTAGGTGAACGGGCAGTCTAGAAGACGGCACAGGACAGGGACCTCTCTACATCAGGGGAACAGGGGCCAGACAAGATGAACTACAGGCACAAAGCCAGCACACGTCCATGGGCCACTCCCTGGAGAACTCTTACTAGTAACAGAAAACCTTGTCAAATGTGACAGTTGAAACTTGCCACGACCTCAGCCCTCGCCTCGCAGTCTTTCCTGCGCTGGGCAAAGCCTCCCACGGCTATAACCAACGCTCCTGCTGGTGAGGGGCCAAAGCAGAGGAGGCTGTTTCTGTGTTTTCTTAAGGGAAACACCACCACATCCCGCCTTGGAGGAGCACACCTTGCTTGACCACAAACATGTCGACGTCATGTATCAGATTCGGTTCATAAACCCAGGTTCATCATGGGACTCCGCACCACCTTCTGTCTGTCCCATTCACTGGCATATTCTAAGCAACAAAGGCAGTGGGTGTTTGCTGAGGGGAAGAAGGCAGAGCCCCCCACTGCTAGGAAACAGCTCTAGCTCTAAGGTGGGCCTGCTGGGGCCGCAGTGATGCAGCTGTGTAGCCACCTGGCTCCCGGCTCCCGGGAGCTAATTCTTGAGTCTCCCATCACGTATCCCCGGTGGCCTGTGGCCTGTATCTGTGAAACACTTGAAAAGTAAAACTGAGCTTTCACAGCATCTTGGACCTGCAGGTCCACCCGGGGCTTTGACCTGACAGCCCCTGCTAGATCACAGGGATGACAGCGAGGACCTTGGAACACCTGGGGGAATGAGCACCCCCCACTCCAGAAAGATATGCACCCACAGTCAGCAGCACGCAGAGGGCATTTCTCGGTGGATTTTCAGGCCCCGACCAGCACGCTGAGAGCATGCTGGAGCACTGTCTCCACGCCCTCAGGGATCAGGCCTAACACTGTGCCCGCTCACACAGGAGTCAGAGTGTGCGGAGACTGTCCCGGTGCCACCTGCAGAAACACTGTATTTTACCAAGAGGAGGAAGTAGAGGACCCGGACTCCGCCTCTGGAGTTCTCTCTTGAGCACCAGAGGCTCAGCGACCGGCCTGGCGGTCTGACCTTTGTAAAGTGGGCCCCGGGGGCTGGTGGTTTTCCAGGGCTGGTTGAGTCCTGCTGCCTCCGCTTTGCCACAGTGAGGGGGCGGGGGGCTGCCTAGAGCCTGGGTCACCCCCGCAGCCTCACCTCATTCTGGATTTTGTTCGTTTAGATCATGGCTGGGGCCATGAAGACTTCTGACCGGAATAACACTGACACGGCTTGGAAGGGCACAGCTGGAAAGATGGCCCAGGACGGTGTCACCACGAAAAGTGAAGGCATGCGGTCACGTGCCGCAGGGATGTGACTGAAGACAGGCCGCGTGCTGCGGCTGTTGGCTGCACCGGGCAGGCCGCGTCTCTCTGAGCAGTTTCAGGACCGTAACAACCCTCTGAGATGGGCGTCTTGGTCCTCGGTGTCCTGGCCCTGGTGTAAGCTTGTTTCAGTTTATGCAAACTGAAGAGCCTATGTTCACTCTCAAAAGTATCCTAGTTTGGATGGTAAAGCACCTATGGTTGCATTAATTTTGTCTCCGTGCAGTAGATAAGAAGGCTCTGCCTGACAGAGGCGGCGGCAGGGACGGGCTAACCCCAGGCGCCCTGACTCGGGACCACGCTACACTATCCCCTTCCCCAAACTCGCAAGCTATTTTTTTTAAAAAGTATTTAAAATTTTATTTCTAGCCTTTAAAAACGTTTTATTTTATTTCATACACATTTTCCGTCGTTCTTCTATTTGTACAATGCACGCTTTCTCCCCACCACCCATTTCCTTCCCTGTTCGGCCCCTCCCTTCCTCCTCCCCTGTGTTTGTTAATAAAGCTAGCAGAACAGACTAGAGTAAGAGCACATGATGCTTTTGATGCTAAACATACAGAATGGCAGGTTCCAAGACCGATGATTATGCACAGCAGAGTCCAGTGTAAGCATGTAACAGGTGAAGGAACAAGACTATGACACAGTCCTTTTCATAACTTTCAATAAGGGTGTGCGAGCTAATCTTTATGTTTGAAGCAGTTGTTTAAGGAGAAAATGCTGAAGGAAGGCCACAATCACAACTGGCAATAAAACTCAATGTTCATTTAGAACTCTCTAGATAAAAATTCTTATCAGTCCTAAGAAAAACCACGTCTGTGTAAACATACGAATGCATACTTGTATGCAAACAACTAACGGTATGAGACTAGATGAACCTTACAGTTTTATAGATAATCAGCTGGAGAACAACAGTGCAGGGCTGTGGCTGCAGTGGGGATCAAAGTTCTGGAGGCCCCGTACCCTGCTACTTCATTGTCCAACTCACCGGACTTGGTCAGCAGATGAGACCTCCACTCACAAAGCAAAGCCCCACCTGTCTGAGCTGTGCTTCACTCAGTAACCCTTCCTTCTGTCCACCTATCCTGTGGTGACTCTGAAGGAGGAAGGGGATGCTGGGGTGGGGTGGGGGTGTCAGAAACCCCAGAAACGTCAGGTCTATGGACATGCAGGGTCTAGATTACAAAATGTATCTAAAATTAAAACGCCTGTAAGATGGAGATAACAGGGAAGCCTGACGAGAGGGCACCTGCGAACTATTTATTTCAAGACCACGGGGAGTCCTCCATGCCCTCAAGATACGCTCTAGTTAGGACCCTAATTTTATGTGTGAAGATGGGGAGGTATGGTGTGGCCTAGAGATGACGTCACCCTTCATCTCAACATCTCTTTAGCTTCAATGCCCAAAGAGGAATCTGACTACATCTCTGTTGGTAGAACTGAAGTTATAATACTACGCAAAGTGGCCCTCCCTGGTGGCACAGCCAGTTAAAGCGCAGCACTGTAAGCTGGCCACAGCTGCTTGGTTGCAAGTTCGATCCCCCGCCCCGGAGGTGACCCACATGGCGTGGAAGATCTCTCCCGACACACCCGCACCTGCTGCTCCCCTCAGCAGTGTACTTGGTCAATCTGCCTGTTCTGCTCCCCACTCTGTCTCTGGTGAATCCTCTCACCACCCCTGCTTGTCTGGCCTGTACCCCAGTTCTGTATGCATAATAAATACATCTTAAAAAAATACTATGTAAAGTATTACATAAAATGGAAAACAAAAACATTTAGCAAATCTGAACAAAATTACAGTGTTAAATTTATAAAAATGATTCATATTATTCTGAAAGGTCAATAAGAGAGTCACATACATTTGATATTCTGCTGAAAAAGTCACATTCCTGACAGACTCAGAGCTGTTCCACCTCAGGGTAAAGTTGTCATCGATGATGTAGACATCAATATTCTGAGGAGATTCTAGAGTGTTTTCCCCTATAAAGGTAACAAAGAAGATGGTAGTTTTGTATATACTATAGGTATTTTAAAAAATTGTATTCTTCCTGCCACATCATTGAGTAAAGAACAAATACATTCAAATATAGCAAATGTCTAAAAATTTATTTCTTAAACCAAAATGTTTGTTGGAGTTGTATAGGTTTCCAGTTCAAATGTGTATTATGAGTCACTGGAGAAAAAAAAAATCTAAAAACAAAACAAAACACCCTAATGATTGTTCTTACCACAGGGAGGCTGCTAATTCCTTGACCTGAAAAAATTTTCTCTGTAGACAATTTATTCACTGGTCTTAGAAGTGATACTGATATAAAGGATACAAGGGTGAACTGCTAACAGCCTCAATATGGCATCACAGCCCAAGTTCTGAGGGGTAGCTGTGCTTCCCAGACCCGAGAGAGAACTGCCAGGAGGGATTTCAGTTCTTCACAGCCATTCCCAGGAGCTACTGTTCATATAATGAAATTGAGAGATAGGAGCATGAATGTTTATCCCTGAGTCAAGTCCCTGGGGGTCTTGAAGGGGTCTTGACTCTCAGAAGCCAGGGAACCGACTGGATGCTGGAGACCTCTCCTGTCTCCCCGCTGCTCCCCTCAGCAGTGTACTCAGTCAATCAGCCTGTTCTGCTCCCCACGCTGTCTCTGGTGAGTCCTCTCACTCACCACACCTCTGGCCTGTACCCCAATTCTGTAAGCATAAATAAATCTTTAAAAAAAATAATGTAACAGTTTATTTTTACATCATTTTGTGCCTTTTCCCATCTCAGTTGTGATCCCCGTGGGTTTCCCATCACAAATCATCTGTTCACCATCACCATAGTCCAGTGCATTCCCCCACACCCTGTTTTTGATCCCATTCCCCACTCCATCCCCATAAAATGTCTCTGGTATATACTGTTCATTATTATTATTTTCTCCCCTGGTCCTTTGTACTCCTGCTATGAGTGAAACCATCTGGTATTTTTCCTTTTCTTTCTGGCTTATTTCACTGAGCATGATCCCTTCCAGCTCCATCCATGTTGCTGCAAAAGGCATGTGTTTATCTTTTTTTGATTGCTGAGTAATATTCCATTGTGTATATGTACCCCATTTTTTTTTTTTATGACCCTGAACTCCTGTGGATGATAATTCATCCCCAGGACACTCAGGCTCTGCAGTAGAGGTTTCCAGATTAGCCTACTCTCTACTCAAGATGCACATTTCTGTGACATGATTCATAATACAAAGGGGAACTTACCCAGGGTGTACATTGAGTGTCTTGTTTAATCAACTAAACTGTTAGCTTCTTTTTTTTTTTTAAAGCTTTATTTATTTATGCATACAGAACTGGGGGGTACAGGCCAGAGGTGCAGGGGTGGTGAGAGGCTTCACCAGAGACAGAGTGGGGAGCAGACTGACAAATACACTGCTGAGAGAAGCAAGAGCAGCTGGCCGGTCAGGAAAGGTCTGTCGTGCCATGTAGGTCACCTCGGGGACAGGGATTGAACTTACACTGAAGTGACCATGGCTCACTTGCAGTGCTGCGTTTTAACCCAGTGTACCACCAAGGAGCATCGTGGTTATTTATGCATGTAAGAACTGTGCACCACATCTTTTTAATCCAGTCACCTACTTGATCCCATTCCTATTGTAAATAAAGCAGCAATAAACATGGGGGTGCAGGTGTCTTTTTGAATTAGCATTTTGTTTTGTACTATATTTTTTAAGAGACCAGCTTTTAAGTGTGCTTCGTGTTCCTTTAGTATACCTAGCCTTTATTTCTGCCCAGGACAAGCACATTATCTCTTTGCAGATTCTCTGCCACTTTCTAGGGTCCTTGTGTAGAACCTTCTTTATTGGGTCTGCTTTCCCTGCTTTCTATAGTCAAACAATTTATGTTCTCGATTAACCTCCTGTATAGTAAGCACCTAGTTATCATTTATCTTTCATGTAACTTATCTACTTTTCTTTGAAAGTGACAATAATGTTCATAACTGAAGGAAAATTTTAACTGTAACCTGTGATCATAATGTTGCTTTGTCTTTTAAAGTCTTAAAAACATTCATACTTTTGAACACTATGAATCAAAAGGAGGACATCTGGAAAATCATTTTCTGGAAATTTTCTAAATTGGAGGAGATAATCCACTGAGTCTCCCACCCTCAAGATCCTGTTTACACTCATGTTTCCTGAAACTTCATCTCTGAACAGAACACTCCCCCTTAGCCCACTTCTCTGGGCCTAATTCTCATCCAGTTGTTAGATCTGGTATGTCCTATGTAGCCAAAGGAGAGCGATTTCAAGTGGGGTATGGTGCCCAGGAGGTTTACAGGGGTTAACAAAAGATCTGGTGGCATCTGTGGTATAGTCTGTCGAGAATATTCTAATTTTACTAATGCCCATCTTTGGTACTCAGCACCCTCAGGAATATACTGCTTCCACTGCAAAATGGAGACCCTGGACTTATTTTAAAGGAATCTTGGCATTCCAGGAATCAACAAATAACTGATAAATTACTTGCTGAACTTGGAAATAGAATTATTAAACAAGGTTTTATGTCTCCTAGACTCTGTATTAGTATTATTAGCAATATTGTTTACTTATTCATGCCTACAAGAACTGGCGTACAGGCCAGAGGTACCGAGCGTGTGTGTGTGTGTGTGTGTGTGTGTGTGTGTGTGTGTGTATGTGTGTGAAAGGATTCAGAGTGGGGAGCATAACAGCATAACAGACAGGTTATCTGAAATACACTGCTGAGAGGAGCAGCAGGCAGGACAGGAGAGGTCTCATGCCATGTGGGTCAGCTCCCTGGCCAGGGATCAAATTCCTGCTTCAGTGGCTGCTGATAGCTTATAGTGCTGCGCCAACCCTTTCCACCACCAAGGAGGGCCTTGAGTCATTTTCTAAGACTAAGGTTCTAGAGTTGCATTTACTAGGTTTAAAGGTATGAATGTTTTTAAGACTGAAAGGTAAAGCAACATTATGATCTCAGGTTAGGGTGAAAACTCTCCTTCAGTTATGAACATTATTGTCACTTTAAAGAAAAGTAGCTAAGTTACATGAAAGATAAATGATAACTAGGTGCTTACTATACAGGTGATTAATGGAGAACTTAAATTGTTTGGCCTTTAGGAAATAGTTTAGTCAGTTAAATCCCAAACCTCTGGGATCAGATTTCTAGGCCTTAGACCTTGGGCAAGGCAATCTCTTAATCCTCAATTTGCTCACCTATAAAATGAGAATATAGTGTGGTGGGTGTTTCTGAAAGCTAAATGAGTTTAAACCTTTAAAACACTTAAGAATTGTGCCTGGCACAAGAGTGCAAAAAAGGCACTCTTAATTGTGCGTTTTATTTCATTTATTTAAGCAGCTCCCTTCTCATCTAGATCTAAATGAGCATCTTGACATACATCCTCCTGGAATGTTAATTTTACGTGAAAAAAAATGGGGAGATTCTTTTTATATTAACATTTACAAGAATTGACATTTCATGAACAAAAGACTCAAAGAAATTACCGTGGGCCCCACCAAGCCCTGGTACACGTATACTATGTCACACTGTTATCTGTGGAATAATTTAAGACTTGGGGTGTCCTGCACCAAATCGGGTGTGGGTTTTCTACACAGTTCAGTTGTCAGAACCCATTAGGGGGTCTCACGACCTCTCCCGCTCGCTCTGGGTGCTAGGGCGGCTCCCCGTTCCCTCCCAACCGCCCACAACAAAGTCAACCATTCAGCTACCTAAGTAGCGAGGCAGCAAGCAGATCGGCCTGCTGTCTCCGGCCTGTGCCTTCTGGCTGAGCATTTCCCTTTCATGATTACTTTCACGTAGACGGCCCGAATCCCCAGGGCAGAGAAATTCCCGCGATCCTGACTGGCAGGTCACCCAGCGCTGCAGGTGTGGGGCAGATGACGCGCAGCGGCAGCGCTGTGGTTTGCAAACACAACCCGTGCGCAGGCTCCCCGCCCGCGGGGGGCACTCCCGAGCCCCGCACCCGGCGGGGTCCCCGGCGCACGCTCCCGCCCGGCGACCCGCAGCCCAGCCCGGCCCCGGTGGGCTCCCGGCAGAGCGCGGTGGCCAGGGGCGCGGGAGGTACAGCGCCAGGGTGCTCGGGCCTCCCCGCACCCCAAGGGTGCTCGCGCCTCGCCCACGGCGCCCCAGGCGCTTACCTGCGCCCCCGGACAGCACCCACGGCAGCCCGGCGACCAGCGCCAGGATCGTCACGCCGTGGAGGGTCGGCATGGTCCGCGGTCGCCGCCGGCCCGCGGTCAGATCTTCCTTAGTCCCTTCTCGGCCACTTTCGGCCTAAGTGTCCAGCGCGCCCGCCCGCAGCCCCGCCCCACCCCTCACCCCGCCCGCCCGCAGCCACGCCCATGCGCGTAGCCCCGCCCCTCGCCCCGCCCCATCCCGCTTCGCCCCGCCCTTTCCGAGCACACCGACCCTCCGCGTCCGCCCACGCGCGCTGGGCGACCCTGGGCGGAGGCGTTGCCCCCACGGCGTAGGCGACTGGGAACGTGATGGGCAGTCCAGTTCCCTCAGGCCATTTCTTTCCTCCTGGCTGCCCACTCGCTGCCTACTTTCCCGGAAGACCGCGCCTCCCGGAAGCCCAGAGCGCCGGGTGGACGCGCCTCGCTAGTGCGCCTGCGCCGCGTCCTGGCCTGGCGTTCCGCTTCCGCCGTTCGGGGGCTCGGCCGGCACTGTAGACTGGGGGCCCCCCGCGGCGCTTTGGGGCACCCGGGTGTTGGAGAGCAATGTTGGGTTGATTGGGGAGGCAGGGATGAGGAAGCTGCTCGGCCGGCCAGGGTGAGTCCCGCGGGCAGGCGCTGTGAGCGGAGGGCGAGGTATCCAGCGTTAAACCAGACATCTTGAGCTCAGGTTTTTTAGGGGTGACCCGGCGGAGGGGGATCACAGGACACTTGGGGTGGTCTCCAAATTGTGGTCGCTAAGCCTTTTGGATTGACGACCTTTCCTGGCAATTTTTGAGCCCACCGTTCCAAGGATTTAGATACTTGGACAGTAGATGGGGTGTATTTCATGAAAATAGCAAGCTGAAAATATACAAAGGATGAGGTGAAATAAGCAACCAAATGCTCAGCTGTTAATTAAGACACCCAAATACTATTTCAATTATGTGGTAGATGAATAATCGCAGAGAACAATGCCTCAAAAACAGCTTGAAAATCTACCTACCGTGCACTTCACTCTTAATAAAACAATGCATGCAGTGAACAATTGCAGATTTTAGGCCTTGTTTTTGAAAAACTCGGAGTATTACTTTGCGACTCAGTGATTTTTAATTTGATTATGAATCAGTGATTTGTTTTAACGACATAGATGGAAAAACTCGAGGGTATATGGAAGCAAATGGATTAAATCAGTCATTCAGATGCTCTTCCCAATAAGTCCTTTTAGTAAAATTCCCTTTTCCTGTTGTCCAAGAGTAGTTCTTGTCAAGAAGTGGCAACAGGTTGCATTTTAATCTTTGGAACATTTCCCTTGAGATTTTCAAGGGAAGTTGGGGAGTTGCCATTACCCCGCCCCCACTGTCTGGCCACATCTTGGCAAGAATGACGTCCAGGCTGTACCTGATCCTTTCTTTTTGATTTTTATTTGTTTACGTTAAAAAGTTTTAAGGGATTGAGTTGTTTCTCAACATTGCGCCGTGACATGCTAATGCTATCCACTTGTTAAAGGTGTTGTTAGTAAAGAAAAGTTCGTCTAAGTTGATAGCACTTGCAGGCACACATGTCCGTGGTCTTTCTCCATCTGAATATATCACAGAAGGAGTCACACCTGTGACCTGCTCTGACGTGGCTTTCTGCCTGTTTGCTCTGTCTATGGATGAAGCGTGAATGAATTTTCCCTGTGCTAACGGTGGAACCTCAGCCTGGAACCTCCTGCCCCTTTATTCAAGTCAAAGATACCCATCAGAGGTAGACTTGCATTTTTTCTCACAAAATATGTTCTTTTTAACTTCTTTTGAAACAATTTCAAATTTAGGGAAAAGTTACAAGGCTAGTAAGGGTACGACATACCCTTTTATATTTACCGCACCGTTTGGATTTTGTCACATTTGTGCTCTCTGTACATATACATAACAAATACATACACAAACTCATTTCCATCCATACATGTAAACTCATTTATATACATACACATACATACCTGGCTATGCATGTATATAGTTTTTCTGGATATCTTTAGCTTTTTTATTAATCTGGAGCAGTTCTTGGCCTTCATCTTTCATGAGATTGACTTTTTTTTTAACTGGCTCATTACTTTATTTATTTAACATTTTTAAAAAAGATTATTTATTCATACAGAACTGGGGTACAGGCCAGAGATGTGGAGGGTGAGAGGATTTACCAGAGACAGAGAGGGGAGCAGAACAAGCAGATCCACGAAGTACACTGCTGAGGGGAGCAGCGGGCGGGTCAGGAGAGGTCTGCTGTGCCATGTGGTCACCTCCGGGGAAGGCGGGGATCAAACTCATGCTGAAGTGGCTTTAGCTTCTTAGTGCTGTGCTTTAACCCGCTGCACCACCAGGGAGGGCCTACTTTATTTATTTTAAAGATTTATTTATTTATGCATACAACAACCGGGGTACAGGCCAGAGGTGCAGAGGATGGTGAACAGAGTGGGGAGCAGAACAGGCAGATGGACTGAAATTCACTGCTGAGGGAAGCAGCGGGGAGACAAGAGAGGTCTTTGCCATGTGGGTCAGCTCCCAGGCTGGGGATGGAACTCGTGCTGCAGTGGCCGCGGACAGCTTCATGGACAGCTTTAACATGTTGAGCCACCAGGGAAGGTCCCAGCTTTTAATTTTTTTCAAAATTTTGTAAAGAACAAGAGTGAATAAGTATCAGATGACTTAAATGTTGTCCCAGTATTCTTGGAGAGCTTTGCTTTTATGTCTTCTACCTGGATGACTTCCCACTACCCTTACATAAACTCTCAAGGTTCAATATAGCTTAGGGGAGATGAATGATTAACAAAGAATGCAAAAACATTTCATAGATAGTCTTTGGAGTCATTGCTGGTTTTTTTGGGTGCTATTTTAAAGGATCTGGTCAGATTGTCCTTGTTTTTACTTCATAATTTGAAACAGAAGACAACATTTTACCAGCAATAGGAGAAGGGTAGATTTTGATGTTCTTTTCTTCACATTTGTTAATGGAACGATCTTTAATTCCCAGTGGATTTACATGAATCTTATCACATCCATTTTCTGAGTATTAGTTTAGTTCAAACTAGCTTCATCATCTCTAAACACGATGGAATCCGTTGTGAATCAAACACACTCTGTCCTGTCTCTAACCATCCTGTTGAGGCTTCTAGGTGAAAACCAAGCAGTCAGACTGTAAGAAACAGAAGCCATCTACTGATGATCGCGAGAGACTCCACACTGCAGCCGTTGTTCTGAAGATTTGTGCCCACCAAGCATATGTGGGCAAATGGACTTCAGAACCAATCCAACAAATCCTACAGCAAGTGACCAAAACTTGGGGCTACTGACTGACCCCTTAAGTCTCCTCTACCCTGATCCTGGAGGAACATCCTTGGGATACCTCTTGGCCATGGGCTAGGTTCCTAATCTCCAACAAATACTCTTTTGGTTATATTACAACATGATCACTTCTTGGTCAAGGACATACTCAACTGGACCAAATAAACAAGTAGACATTATCTAATCACAAATTCCAGAAGTGACCGAGCAAGGTGTTGCTACATGCCTTCCACCTTGGGAGCTTCCACTCTGCTCTCAGGGTGTTGCACCTCGAATATGACATGGGGGCTTCGGATATTTGGCTTAATTGAAGGCCTTAGTACTGGCCAGCGTGGTATGAGTGAAGCTGAATATTCGTAAAGTTGAACTGGCTTCTTACTTTCCATTATAAATAGGATGTTGTTGCACCAAAGTGGACCCTTTATTCCAACTAATCTCCAGGATGGGTGTACCCCACTTTATAACCACTTATTCTAGAATTCCCCAGAAGAATGAACTTACTTCTTTTGGGGCAGAGAAGTGCGTGGAGGAACTGAGTTGCGTAGGCACTAGCCTAGCAGAGGCCCAGTGAGGCAAACCTCAGGCGTGCAGACATCTGAGGCGCCCTGCCCCCCCACCCAAACTCCAGAACTGCCTTTCCTTTGGTGCTTTACCTCCTCACTCTTTTTCTCATCTAAGTGGGCATACCATTAAGTAAAAAATAGCAATAAGGCAAACAGGATAAACACAAGTATTTGGGTGGCAAAGGGTTTGGATTTCAGCAGACAACCTGGAGGAGGCAGAATTTAAGTGGAGCCTGAGAATAGAAGGGGATAGCCAGTTAAAAGAGCCAACAGAAGAAAAAAAAAAGAGCCAATAGGATTCTAAGCAGAGGGAAGGGTTGTATTTGAAGGCTTGGTGTTCAGGCTAGGAAGAAGTGACATAGGCTGTGTAAAGGGAGAGAAAGATAACTTTTTATATGATACGGTGGACGGCAGCCACACCCTTCCCAGCTGGTGACTAAGCATCTCTGAAATGGGACCAAAGCCTGCTAATTGAAAGTATGCCCCGGCCTCCCTGGTGGCCCAGGCATCAGCACTATCAAGCCGTCACCAGCTGCTGCGCAATGAGTTCAATCCCTGGCCAGGGAGCTGACCCACATGGTGCAGCAGGCCTCTCCTGTCTCTCTGCTACTCCCCTTGACAGTGGATTTCAGTGGATCCACCTGTTCTCCCTACTTTGTCTCTGGTGAATCCTCTCACCCTTACATCGCTGGTGTACAGCCCACAGGTTCTTGTATGCATAAATACATAAAAATAGATCTTAAAAAGTATGCCCTGTGCTTGACTTGACCTGGGTTGCTGTCTACCAGCTCCATCACTCTGGGAACTTGGGTAAGTTCTCCCATCCTGTTTCCTGGTGAGAATCGTAGAATACCTATGGAATGCACACAGGTGGATTCCAGCCCATGGTGTTCCATAAATACTGGCTATTCCACCCTCCCCCCACCACTCCCAACTATTGTGGATGTTGCTTTTATTGACGTTAGAAAGGCCTACAGCTCTAATTAGGCTAGAGAAGGACTACATGGCCCCAAATGTCAATGCCCACCCCAACTGTTCTGAAATTTAAAACCTTCTGTACTTACTAAAAATATGTGTCACCACATCTTGTTTTCAACAGATGGCCTCCTGCCCAACCCCCTCTTGCTTGGAAAATTCCAGTCATCAGCAGATCGTACTTCAACTTACCACTACCAAGGCATCAGGC
Organism: Condylura cristata; assembly: GCF_000260355.1. NCBI lineage: Eukaryota > Metazoa > Chordata > Mammalia > Eulipotyphla > Talpidae > Condylura > Condylura cristata. The sequence continues at coordinate 72,839,109 of NW_004567104.1, read as the reverse complement.
TCCTTTGAACCTGCAGCCACTCTTTCTCTCCTTCCCTTGTCGGGTGGGCATCTTTCAGCCAACCAGTAATAACTTCCGCTGGTTCCATAAGAAGCCCCTCTACATGCTCTAGCACCTTCCATGGAATGATTCCACTGATCATTTTCCCTTCCCTGTCTTCATCTTCTCTATTTGGCTCCTCATCAACCATGAAACATCCTCAATTCTCTTAAAAGACCATATCCCCTTTTCCTCCCAGAAGCTGTTATTTCTGCCCTTCCCAGCTATGTTTATCCCTATCTTTATTTTTCCACTTCCCATGGAAAAGCCCGCTTTTCAACTCCCTCTCTGTGCTTCCCCGTTCATGACGACCCGCAGCTCATGTCTAGTAGTTCAGCCCATTCACCGACAACCTTGATCATACTTGACTTAATAGTATTTAGTTGATGACATTCTCTGGTCGTCTCTTCTCGGAGTCTCATGATTTTACACTCACCTGCTGTTCCTGCTGTTTCTCTACTCATCCTCTCAGTTTCCACAGCAAGCTCCCTTCGCTGCTGGCCACCTCAATATCAGTGTCCTTTGCTTTGTCCTGACATGACCTCCCCATGTCAAGCTATCTCCCCTCTGAATGAGCTCAGTGTCTTCACTGATGTGGACAGACCCCTGCTGGCTTCAGCCTAGGTTCTCGCTCCTACTACCCAGATTTTACAGCCACCAGCATGTTGGAATTATTCCCCACCCCTCTTCCTCCCCCCACTTTTGTGCAGATGTCCTTGGCAGGGAGACCACTCTCCCCATCTGTGCTGCCCTTCGCTGACTGGCTCTCCCGAGTAGTTCTGGGGGTACAGGGGTCCCTGGGGAGCCTGCACCTCTTTCACTTTGCTCTGTGGTAGAAGAACAGAGGGTGGCTTCTCTCAGGTTGGCCTTCATCCTAGTGAAAGCCCTGGACACTTGGTGGCTTGACATGAGTTGGGGCCTTTCTGTGTCTCTTCTGAAGTCGGCCCCCCTCACGGTCTCCCCTCTGTATGAGCTCAGTGGCTGTCACCGATCTGGACGGCTGTCCAGTTGCCTTCAGCCTAGGTTCTCTCTTCTATTATCCAGATTTTACAGCTGAAGGGGGGCTGCACTTGCATCTCTGGGTTTTCACCCAGTTTGGAACATTCTGCTTTTCAAAAAAGATTTTATTTATTTGTGCATACAGAACTGGGATGCAGGCCAGCGGATTCACCAGAGACAGAG
>NW_004567104.1:72829705-72837548 GCF_000260355.1 Condylura cristata | reverse complement strand
GGGATCGAACTCATGCTGAAGTGGCTTCGGCTTCTTAGTGCTGCGCTTTAACCCACTGTGCCACCAGGGAGGGCCCAGTTTGGAACATTCTTTTTCATTATTTCTTCCTAAGCTTTTCCTGGTGCCCCATTTCTAGTACACATGTTTTAGTTTGTTTAAAGTCACGTTGTCACTTGCTACGATTCTTTCCGTTTTTTCTGTCCTTTTGTCCTCTGTCTCTTATTTTAGATCGTCTCCATTGCTGTGTCAGAGTTCCCTGATCTTATCTTCTGCAGTGTGCAATCTGCTGCTAATACTGAGTGCATAGATATCTCAGACAGTATTTCTTCTCTCTGGAATTTTGATTTGCTCAAAGCCACAATGAGATAACACCTCCCAGCTGTGAGAATGGCCCTTATCAAAACACAGGCAAATGTGTTGGTACATGTGAGAGAAAAGGACTCCTTTGTTGTGACAGGAACTTTTTGCTGCATTGTGGCGTGAATGTAACCAGGGACACATGTTGTAATCTTAGTAGAAGGTCTATACGACCCCAAACTGCTCTCAGAAAAAAGATTGTGGTCTCAGCCCAATTCCTATGTTCATTGCCTACCTAAAATATATAAAATAAACTTCTGCTGACAGCAGAGCAGGAAGACTTGCACCCAACTCCGACTCCCGTGTCGTCCTCACATCCGCTTCCCCTCTTCCTCTTTTAGGAATCTCCGCTCGCTGATGCTGCTCCCACCTTGAGACCCTGCCTGTTTTGCCCCCCAATAATCCGTGACCAGGGAACAAAGAGTCCCCAACAGACACAGGAGTCGTGGGGCAGGTTTGCAAGGCCAGATTCTGCTGCTTGAGCAGATAGTCTTGTGCCATTTACTGAAATCATACCGGCTAGTAAACGCTCATCGTGCGGCAGTGGTATGAGGAGTAGGACCCAGAGGGTAGATAGGAATGAGACAGGGACCCATTACGAGAGAACGGGGAGGGGACATTGTGACCAAGTGCATGACCTAATCACCAGCAGAGTTATCCCAAGACCACCACGGAGGGAGTCACCCAGTCAGGTCAACAGCGACCTGGGCGTCGCTGCTCCCGCCTTGTGAGTTCAGCTGTACTCCGTGGGTGGTCGAGGGATGTTCTGTTGTGATCTGTGGAGGGCAAGTAGGTCACTTGAGTGGCCAGCTCATAGGAACCCACAGTCCTCGAGCACAAGTGGGTGCAGCCGCTCAGGAAAACTGAACAAATAAAAATAGATATACCATACAGGCAGACACCACCACTCCGAGGTAGCTCCCTGTGGAACTGGAAACCACTCATACAGCAGCACGGATCACAATACCCAAGACACAGAAGCAGCCCATGGCCGCGACAGGATACCTGGGTAAAGGCGCCAGGGTACAGGTACTCCACGGAGCACTTCTCAGGTATAAAAAAGATGAGATCTGGGCCCTCCCTGGTGGCCAGCAGGTTAAAGCGCAGCACTAAGAAACTAAAGCCACTGCAGCATGAATTTGATCCCTGCCTGCCCCGAAGGTGACCACATGACGCGGCAGACCTCTCCTCTCCCCTCAGCAGTGTGCTTCATCAGTCTGCCTGTTCTGCTCCCCACTCTGTCTCTGGTGAATCATCTCACTGCCCCTGTACCTTTGGCCTGTACTGCAGTTCTGTATGATTAAATAAATCTTAAAAAAAAAAAAATGAGCTCTTGCCTTCTGTGACAACATGGATGGACTTTGAGGTGATTATGCTAAGCAAAATAAGTCCCACAGCGCAAGACAGTTCCCAAAGCTTCTCTCATAAGTAGGATGTAGATAACCAAAGCAAAGGAGAGCACAGCTAACAGGCTGTGAAAGACATGGGGCCCCCAAAAGGGGAGGGGGGCGAGAGGGGAGGGGGGTCATTCTGACAGAGGGAAGGACGCTAGAACCTTGATGGGGGTTGGTGAGGCTTATATTAGAGGGGTGAGGATACACTCCCCAAATTTACAACGTTTTGTGATCAGTGGTAAGTGTATACAATTTTATTTTAGAAAAGAAGTTTGATTTGAGTCTTAAAATATCTCTCATAGCGGCCCTCCCTGGTGGCGCAGCGGGTTAAAGCACAGCACTAAGAAGCTAAAGCCACTTCCCCATGAGTTCGATCCCCACCCTGGAGCTGACCCACCTGGCGTGGCAGACCTCTCCTGACCCACCCGCTGCTCCCCTCAGCAGTGTGCTTTGTCCATCTGCCTGTTCTGCTCCCCACTCTGTCTCGGGTGAAGCCTCTTACCGCCCCTGCACCTCTGGCCTGTACCCCAACTCTATATGCAAAAATAAATAAATCTTAAAAAAAACCTCTCATGTCTCTATTTAACGTACTAACGCTTTCCTCTATCTCAACAAAGGAAACGGCTTTAATATTTGTTCTAATACTAGATTCTGTCTGTTGCTTGTCTCCTTGCTATGGACGGCACCTTCCTGCCCCTGGTGCCGGATCATTTTGATCGGATGGCAAACACCGTCACGTTTCCCTGGTTAGTGTGGGGGATTTCTGTATCAATAGACTTGAGTTTTGTTCTGGGATGTAGGTCAGTTCCTTGGCAGTAGTTTGGGACTGCGGAGCCTTGCTTTTTGTTCGGGCCAGATAAGTGTTGGGGCTCAGTGTGCCCCAGTGTCGAGGGAACATCCTCCTGGGGGCTCCGTCTGATGCCCCAGGGATTATTAGGTTTTCCACTCCACCCGGCAAACTCTTCCTGCCCTGTGTGGGTCCAGGGATTGATCCTGCTGTTCTTTGGGGTTTCTTTCCCTGGCACCCAAGTTTCTCTGCAACACGTGCTCTGATCAAGTATTTAGCCAAGTGTGAGGAAGACCCTTTGCAGCTGCTGGGACCTCTGTGCGTGCAGTGTGCTGCTCTCTGCGGTTCTGTGGGTGGGGGGCTGGTGGGGTGGGGGGGCACCGATGGGGGGCGCCTGCACCGTGGCCCTCTAGGAGTCCTAGTTCCATTTCTTTCACCCCCAGGGCTCTGGTTCCTCCTTACTGTGCTGAGCTCTGGAAAATCTTTCCAAGCAGTCAGCTTGGGCAATTTTAAAGCTTATTTTATTTGCCGTTTCTCAGAGACCACTGTCTGGAAATACCTCTTGTGTAACATCTGACACTTGTACTTGGTATATTTTGTCTTTGTGGTTATTGGTAGTTGGCGCAGGAGCGTAGGTCTGGTCTGGGATACTCTGTCACAGATGAAGCAGATGTCACATCATCATTCTACTTTTTAGAAACTTTCTCTTCTCCATTTTCTCTACCCTTTCTCCTTAGAAGTAAAAGTTGTATTTCCTTGGTTAACCAGTTAAAAAAAAGCTATTTATTTCTGCATACAGAACTGGGGTACAGGCCAGAGCTGTGGGGGCAGTGAGAGGCTTCACCAGAGACAGAGCGGGGAGCAGAACAGGCAGATCGACGAAGTACTCTGCTGAGGGGAGCAGTGGGGAGACAGGAGAGGTCTGCCGCGCCATGTGGGTCACTCCCTGGCTGGCTTCATAGTGCTGCGCTTTCACTCGTTGCACCACCAGGGAGGGGCCTCCTTGATTAGCCTTTGATATGTTTTGATAATCTCGTCTCCAGATTTTATCTCTGTCTTTTTGTACTTGGCTCTGGTGGGTTTACTTGGCACCTAATGAAACTTGTATTTCCTCAATATGTGTATAATTTTCAAAAGCATGTTCTTATTCTGCTTGTTCTTTGTACTTTTAAAAACTTATTTAAAAAAGTTATTTCATTTATTTATGCATACAGAACTGGGGTGCAGGCCAGAGGTGTGGGTGGGGGTGAGAGGATTCACAGAGACAGAGTGGCAGACTGATGAAGTACACTGCTGAGGGGAGCAGAGGAGAGACAGGTGGGTCACCCCCTGGCCAGGGATGGAACTCCTCTCATCCCGTTACTCTGGTCCTGCCTCCTCACCCCCAGGTAGCACGGCCGGCCACACTCACAGTCACAGTCTCCTTCTAGAGGAGGAGTCCAACCCAGAGAGAGTGCCATGAGCCAGGTCACACCCACCCCTCACCTCCTGGCACCCACAGCCCCCCTCCTCCTGTGCATTTCGCCCTGTGCCCCCAGACTGGAAGGAGGAGGCAGATTTGCTCTGACAGGGCTGGACCGCAGAGAGCGCAGACCTGCAAGGCCGGTTGGGATTGAGGCTTCAGCTGCCATGAACCATCTCTGATGTGGGGTTTCATATCCTTTTACCTGCACCACAACAGGGTGCATTTCTACTCCTGCAAAAATAGAAAGCCGCAATAGCCCAGAGATGTGCAAATTTTATATTCGACCTGACTTTCAGGTCCCGATCCTGGCGGATCTCTCCTGTCTGCTGCTTCTCTGCTTCCATTGTTCACCTGTGGGCTTATGCGAGCTGGGGTTTTCTGACTCTTGACATAGTGCAGCATTTTCTCCAGCATTTTCGACCCGCCCAAGGACTCGAACCCACCGAGGGCCGGGCGGTCCCCAGGTTGACCCGCCCAGGGTCTGGATCACGCAGAGGGCTGGCCGGTCCCCAGGTCGACCCGCTTAGGGACCGGGCGGAGCCGAGCGCCAGAGAATGAAGCAGCTTGGGTTTGAGTTGGTGTGTTTGCCCTTGTAAGGGGAGGGAAATCTTTGTAACCTCTCCAGGTTCTTCGCAGGCTGGTCAAGCAAACAAATAAACATCAGACAGTTTAGTAGGGAGAAAGAATTCATGTGGTTGGAGCCAGCAGGTGGCTGTCAACTCTGGAGTAAATGGGATAGACCAAGGGCTTTTATTCTCGCGCTAGTGAAGAAGACATGGAGAGACAGACCGAGGGCCCGGGGGTGTTGAGGAGAGAGGAGGGCCCTCTAGATGAGGAGGAGGTGGGCTGTGTGAGAAAACCAGATGGTCCACAACTGGATGTCTGACGCGCAGATTGTTTCCCCTAGTAAAATGCTCCTTCTGGAATGACCTTAAATCTGGGTTATCTTCATTCTTGTAGCTAGTTGAGGTCAGGGTAACAGTTTCTCTTGTAGTCCACGGGGCTTAGCTCCACATGCCAAGGTGAGAAGTCTTAGGAAAAGTCTGTTTGGGCCATCCTGGGGAGGCCTGGGCTCCTCCTCATTGGGGAAGGAATAATTTGATCCAGTTTTCCAAGGCTTGAGGGGCTCAAGCCTTTCTTTTGACTATGGAATTACCTTTGTTACACAAACCACACTATACTCTGAATCACCTGTGACGTCAAGTTTCCTTCTTTCAAAATGGATCAAAAGCATCAAAATAGGGCCTCCCTGGTGGTGCAGTGGGTTAAAGCGCAACACTACAAAGCTCGCCAAAGCCACTGCAGCACAAGTTCAATTCCAGGCCAGGGAGGCAGCCACAGACCTCTCCTGACCCGCCCGCTGCTCCCCTCAGCAGTGTATTTCAGTCAGTCTGCCTGTTCTGCTCTCTACTCTGTCTCTGGTGAATCCTCTCACCCACCACACCTCTGGCCTCTACCCTAGTTCTTGCATGCATAAATAATTAAATCTTTTTTAAAAAAGCATAAAGATAAATGTGAGGTATTTTGACAATAAACAAGAGTCAAATAAAATGACTGACTCTTGTTTGACATACACCTCAAAGAAAGAAAATCAAAAATCTCCTTCTGGCCCTGAGCTTCACGGCAGACATCGGGGGTACATTTTACATTGGGCTGGGGTAGGTCAGTTGGAACTTAAGCCCATCTGCAAAGATCCCTTTCCAAATAGGCAACATTCACAGGTCTGGGGATCAGGACAAGGGTATCTTTCAGGGGGACCATTTCTTTAGGCTACCTCCCCCCATCATTGTACTATCAGGTCAATTTTCTACTGTCATGATTGAATCATTGCATGAGGAAATGTGGGCTCCATTGACAGGCTCCAGACTGCAGATGCCAAGAGACTGTAGGAAAGTCCTTTCCAGATGTCTTAGAACAAGTGAAAGCTGCCAGCAAGTCCAGGAGAGAAGAGGTCTGAGTACTCTGAGTAACTCATGGAGAGCACAGTGTCCCTGTACAGTAATGTCACCTCTTCGTGAAAATTCAAAGTGGGCACACAGCCAAATGCCATGGTCTCAGCCTGGCTAGAACTTTGCAACAGAGAACCCATGAAAGGGCAGTCCCAGAAGGAGTCAAGAATCTTCTAGAGGTAAGCTTCTGAGACATCACATTTGCAGCAGGAAGAACAGAGGGTTGGTTGGTCCTTGGCTCTAGGTAAAAGGTATTTTGTAAAGAAAGAAATAACAGAAGGAAACTAATCATTTTCTATTTTTGTTACTGGTGCTGCTGTCAGAAGTAGTTCAGACAGGAAAGAGTCATATTTGTGTCTGGGGGCAAATCAAAGCCAGAGAGACCCAACACAGGAAAGGAGTCCATGGGAATGAGCCCATGTGTCCAAAGAAAACTTTGCAGGCTTGACTGTGGAGTCAGCCCTGTGGGAAATAAGGACAGAAGCGCTGGAGAAGGGCCAGGGCAGTGAGGGCAGAGAGACACCAGGGGCAGGCGCCCACATCCCAATCACGCGCTTTGATGCATCCCACAGGGAATATGGCCGGAGAATGGTTTTGGTGCAGGGAGATTTGCTGGGGGTGGTGACTTTTAGTTGAAAAAGCAACAGGGACATTTACCTAACACTTATGTCATGAGCCACTAAGCAGCTGGGCTCACTCTCTTTGGTGTTTATCCTCTGCCTTTTGAGAGAATCAAGAGTATCTATCACATGAATCCACTGGTTTAAATTCTTGAGAGCTCCCTCTTCACGCTCCCCCCTCCCCCCACCACAGGACACAAATGCTCTTGCCTATACCCTTCGCGTCCTGATATTTCATCTGTTGCTGGAAAGAGGGGGATGAACCCTTGAGGTTCGGGAAAGGAAATCCTGGCGATTCTGGAACGAGCCAAAGGGCTGGCGGCAGAAATGACGAGAGGGAAGAGGTTATTTACGAAGAGGTAACAAGGAATTGGCTTGGAGAGGGGAGAGTACAAAATCCTGTAAAACTTTGCCCAGAAATGTTTCTCCATCTTGCTTTGAATATCAAGGTCACTAAGAGTCTGGGGAACTGGAACCACAAAGAAAAGAGAATTTTAAATCTGCAGAAACCTGACGCTGGTTATTTCAAGGTCAGGCTTGAATATGGTCTTGCTGTACTGGTGACCCGCAGGGGAGTGCTGGGAGCCTGACTAGTGACTGTGATGCTTTAGGAAACAGTTCATCAAACAGTTGAAAATAAAAGTTCCTCGGACCCAGCGATTCTCCCACTAATGTACCCAGGAGACCTGAAAACACGTGTCCACGCAAAAACTTGTGCGCACCTGTTTATCAGTGGCACGTTCACAATAGTCAGAAAGTGGGAGCTGTTACTCAAGTGCTCCGCAAGGGGTGACTGCACACACACGTTAGCATGTGTCCATAAAGACAAATTGCGTGTTGCTGCACGCTTCAGCATGGGTGAACCCGGAAACATTACGCCAGGTGAAAGAACCAGAATCAAAAGACACCTGCCCTTGTATGTCCCATGCCACTGCCCTTGTATGCACTGAGCAGAAGAGGCCAAGCTGTGGACATGAGAGCAGATTCACGTTTGTCCAGGACTGGGGCAAACCAGCCCAGTTGCTCCACTCCAGTCAGGCAAGCTTTTTGGGTGAGGAGAGTTCTACAATGGTAGTGATGCTGGTTGCACAACTGCAGGTGTGGTAGACAATTAGCTTGTCCACTTTCAACAGTGCATCGGTTGGCACGTGCCTTACAGCCCAGGGTAGGGTCAGTGGCAGGGTCAGGGGCCAGACTTTTATTTTTTTATTACAAAGTTTATTTTTACATCATTTTGCACATTTTTTTTCCATCTCAATTGTAATCCCCAC
>NW_004567104.1:72802809-72828920 GCF_000260355.1 Condylura cristata | reverse complement strand
GCTTTAACCCGCTGCGCCACCAGGGAGGGCCCTTCCTGTGCTTTTTGAAGTATTGTCACCAGATTGCTTCTCTGCACAGCCTTCTGGAGTTCACAAGCACTGTGATCAGCCACAATGGCTTTTTTTTTTTTTTAAATAGAATCAAAGTCTTATTGTTGGGGAAAAAAATCCTCACATGAAAGCCAATAGCTGCAGGTCTAAGCATGTGAACAGTGGAAGTGCTGGAGCACAATGGCTTTTGCTGGTTTAAAATGGGCTAACGTCCACCTTGAGAGGGTGAAGCTCAGTGAAATAAATCAGAAAGACAAGTACTGCTTGATTTCACTCCGATGTGGAAGGTTAAGCTAGGCAACAGGCAAAGAGGGGGAAAGCCTCTCAGATTCGAAGAACAAGGTACTAGTCCTCAAGGGTAGAGGCGGAGTGTGCCCAACCAGGTCAAACGGCCTAGTGTCTGGTGGAGGACGGAAGCTAGACTTTTGGTGGCCACGCTGATGTTATACATTTGGGTGTCAGATTGTAACACTGTGCAGCTGGAACCTCTAGCATGCTGTAAAGCCAACTTTACCTCAATTCAAAACATTCAATAGGAGCCACCTGAGTGTGAGTGTTCTCCTGTTTATTTAGCACAGTGTTGACAGTCTGTTTATTTAGCAAAGACAGTGTTGACAGTCTTCGAAAGCTTACTTTCTAGTCAGAGTTTCCACATAGAATATTCTGGAAGGCTATCAAACGAAAGGGAAGCTGATGTTTTAGAAGTTAAGTTTTCTTCAGCAGTACTTGGCTCACCCTCGTGAGCACCCATGTCTTCCCGCCTCACCACTTGGTGAGAATGAAGCATTCTGCCAGTTCTATTGATGCTGTGGCCTCAGGTCTTGGTCCTCACAGGCGCCGATGGAGCCAGGCTCTGAGGACAGAACCTCAGGTTGGAGGTCCAGCCACCCCGAGGCTCACGTCTGCTCTAAAGTTGGTCAGAGCCTCAAGGGGGGTGGAGAGCGTCCCACCAGACGCAGAAGCTAGAACTTCTCAACACTGGGTTATCAAGCAGCAAAAGGTGCACAAACTCATTTGGTTTAAAAAAACAAATAAAAACCATCACTGGTGCTCAGAGTTTGCCACGGAAGACATAATATATCAGTGATTTTTTTAAACTGCTAATGAAAAGAACATCAAGAAAAAAATCATTAAAAATGAGAACTCAAATAGAAATATTGTAATATTCTCAGTGATTTCCGATCTACAGCTAAATTTGAAAAATGACTTACTTTCAAAGTGGTCTGGAAAAGTTTATAGAATGTAACTCTTCTGTAACCTGCCCTTCAAATCTGACTGTAGAATTGAGCTCTCAGAGGGGAGGGAGACAGAGAAGGCAACCGAATGGGTTATGTTGGAGGATTAGGGATTAGGTGCTCTGGTGGTGGGTGTGGTGTGGTAACATGCATTCCAAGAGGTGTGAACCTGCACCTATACCTCTGAGTCATATATAATGTTGTAAACCCACATTAACTCAATAAAAAATTCATACAATGAAAAAGAATGAGAAAAGCCCCACAGAAACAGTGAGGTCTGAGTCCTAAAGCCGCCCAGGGGACTGTGGTAGTTTAGAGTCACAGTTGTGAGAGGAGGAAGGGGAGAGATTTGGGGGGGCTTGGGGGCATGCCAGGCAGCTCCTCCCCCTGCAGGGGGTGCTGGGGAGAGGAAGCCTGGGAGGGGTGGAGAGCAGAGGGCGCTGGCTCAGGCTGGCTTCCCTCGGGTGCTTTCACATAACTGGGCCGGGTGCTACACACGGACCCGCCGAATTCCCTTCTGGCCCCGAGATTCCTGAGCTGAGCTCACGGGACTGACTCTTGCCTCCCTTGCAGTCTCGGCAGGGGTCACCCACCTCCTCGACTGTGCCAGCCAGTCTCCTGGGACTGACAGCTGTGGAGCCACCCAGAGGGCGAGCAGGGCTCCACCCCCCAGCCCCTGTGCACCCCGGTTTGCTCGGCCCGGCTTGCTGTCTGGATGCAGCTCCTGGTGAAGGCTCACAGAGAGCCAGTGAGGAAACGGGAAGGACTTAGCCCAAAACTCTTCATACATGATAACTGTTTTTCAATATGACTGAAAAAGAAATATTATTTAGAAAGGATATTTAAAGAGAAAATCAAAGATTCAAGTATATGTAAGAGGAAGAGACCTGTTGTTTTAATTATCAGGCTTCCAGGAGTCCTGTGAAGTGGACAGACTTGAACCATCCTGGGGAGAAAGTTCTCTTCAGTGTCCTATGCAGATAAACACGAATCAGTGGCTGGTTGCACCCCACCCCCAACTGGAGAGAGAGCCCCTGAAGGCTGCAGGCAGGGGGTGGCCACAGAGGCTCAGCCCACCCCCAGCCAGTAAATATAGAGCCTCTGCACTGCCCCCCAACTCCTTCCCTGCAGGCGGGGTGGGCTGTCCCCCCCCGGGAGGTGGCCCGCACAAGCCACCTCCCTGCAGGGCTGTGTGGGGCAGAGACACATGGGGACGAACGGGTTGACGAGATTCAGCTGTAAATGGTGGTGGCCACAGCCAAGCCCCGAGACCAACCAGCCATGAGGGCTATTTTGAGCCCAGGGACAGAATCCAGGGGGTGACGACGATGCATACACTCTCGGGGGCTCAGTTCCATTTTCCCCAGCTGCAAACTCGAAATCCTATGAAAAATCCTGATGAAAAAGGCACCTTTATCTGGATCACTCATCACACTTGCATGTTAGTTAGCTTCCCCCAGCGCCTGCGAATGTGGGTGGCGCCAGGCTGCTGGTTTGCGGGGCTGGTTTGTCTCGCTTCGCGCTGCTCTGTCTTGGTCTTGAGCTTTTTTTTTAAGATTTATTTATTTATGCACACAGAACTGGGGTACAGTGCAGGGGCGGTGAGAGGATTCACAGAGACAGAGTGGGGAGCAGAACAGGCCGACTGACGAAGCACACTGCTGAGGGGAGCAGTAGGGAGACAGGAGAGGTCTGCCGTGCCCTGTGGGTCAACTCTGGGGCAGGCGGGGATCGAACTCATGCTGAAGTGGCTTTAGCTTCTCCGTGCTGCACTTTAACCCGCTGCGCCACCAGGGAGGGCCCGGTCTTGAGCTATTTTGTGGAGAGCATGTGTATATGGAACTGTCTTCCTGAGGACCTAAAACTTTTGATGAAGAAATATAGATCCTTTGAGCTCTAGTTTTGTGCCTTAGAGTCTTTTCTGTATCACCCAGCGAAATCCACTTTCTTGCTAAGAATTTGTTCTAGTCTTTGCCCTATTTTCACTTCCAATTTTTTGATGTCCCTTTGCTTTCTGTGGGTCTTTCAAAAACAGCTAAAACTTTACCATTATTTAAAAACCACAGCTGACAACTCTGTATTTTAGAACAATTTTATATTGTTTTTACACCATTCTTCCTTTACATACATTGCACGTTATCCCCCCGTGTACCCCCAGGCCAATTCACTTGGGCAGCACCGTAAGTGGCCCTTGGTTTCCCACCCGTTTTGATCCAGTCTCCTCCCCCCTCCCCGCCCCCCCTCAGCCCAGCCCAAGAATGCCCCCCCCATCTGTCTTTCTGGGCTTGGAGGCCTTTAGCTCCCAGCTAGCCAAGGTCAGGCTCCTCCTGCACGCCCGCACCCCCGGCCCCAGAGGACCCCCAGAGGTGAGAGGTGCTAGCTCCCTGCGCAGGAGAGCCCTAGAGTGTGAGGCAACCCACACCCTCTCCAGCCCCCTGGGGTGTAGCTGCGAACATTAGTTGGGCTGCTGCTTTCGATTTTTACCTTGTTATAATTACTGTTTTCCCCGCGGCAGCCCTGTCTTTTACTGGGTCCTCTACTTAATTTGCTTTTGGGTTTCTTTCATGACTTTACCCCCCACTTCCTCCTTCCTGGTTGGCCTTCTCCCCTGAGCAATTGGTTATCCCATGCTTTCCTTTATGCAGAATTCTCAGCCTCTACATATCGACACCGGAGCCACATCTTGGCTGTGTGGGGCCTCCCTTGTGGCCTGAAATTCTCCCCAGTACCCCTGTTTCTACCCACTAGGTGCCAACCATAGCCTTCCAGCTCGGTCACCTCAAAATACTTCAAGACATTGCCATATGTCCCCTGTGGCATACAATTCACCTCATTTCCCAATGAGAAATGCTACTCCGGTGACGTGTCTGGAGAGATCTTCACACGCTTGCCTTACCCTGTCTCAAGGGAGTCCTTGCTTCATTTGTCTCTGAAACACAACAGGAACTTGAGGGCGTTTTACCCTCGATTGTTCCTGTAATTTATTTTTCCTTAAACCTAGAATATGCTGCTCTTGTTTTGTGCAGAATTTGCTCAGACGAACTGAGGTTTCTTACTGTCTTTCCACTCTATCACAATTTGCACCTGGAAGCATTTTCCTTCTGTTTGCAATACACTCTTTGGATCTTTAGCTGATGAAGTTCTTCTGATGTCACATGCTCTCACCTGAGCATGTTGAGGATTATTTTTTTGTGTGTTCTACGTGTTCTGAAACTTTCTTTGCAGGAGATGGGTTCTAGGTAGACAAGGGTTTGGGTGCCCCGTAAAGGTGTGCTGTCACTTTTTGGCTTCTACTGCTGAGAGATCATCCATAAATTTACTTCTTCTTCCCCTGAGGGTGATCTCCTGAGTCAGATGCCTGGCAATGTCACTCGGATGAAATTTCTTCTTGGTCCAGCTCGGGATTTGGTGGGGTTTCTGAGTGTATAGGCTGGTGTTCACCAGCCACTGCCTTTTCAGATGTTCAATTCTGCTTTTGCGTCATCCTTTCTCAGTCTCCTTCTGAGGCTGATTAGGGGTGCACCAGGCCACCCCACTCTCTCCTCCATCTCTCTCATATCTCAACGTCTCTTCTTTCCCATCCTCACATGAGTGACTTTGCCCTGTGCTTTCATAACAGCTTCAGATCTGCCCTTCCCGGGATGGTTACTGACAAAGCCACATGCCAAGGGATGGGAGTCGAAATGTGCATTCCCTGGCATTAGTATTGCTGAAGTATTTTTTGAAGTAGGTGAAATTTTTATTGACAAATTTAATATTGTTTTTTACATCATTTTGTACATTTTTTTTGCCATCTCAATTGTAATCCCCGCAGGTTTCCCATCACCAAGTCATCCGTGTGCCATCACCATAGTCCTGTGCACTTCTCTCCCCAACCCCCCCATTTTTGATCCCATTCCCCACTCCACCCCCACAAAAATCACAAAATGCAAAATGTCTCTGGTATATGGCTGTTCATTATTCTTGTTTATTTTCTTGCCTGGTCCATTATACTCCTGCTATGAGTGAAACCATCTGGTATTTTTCTTTCTCTCTCTGGCTTATCTCACTCAGCATGATCTTTTCCAGCTCCATCCAAGTTGCTGCAAAAGACATGTGTTTCTCTTTTTGGTTGCTGAGTAATAGTCCATGGTATATATGTACCACATCTTTTTTATCCAGTCATCTACTTTTGGGCATTTGGGCTGCTTCCATGGTTTTCCAATTGTAAATAAAGCAAGTATTGCTGCACTTTTTAAAACAAAGATTTTTATTTATTGATGCATACAGAACTGGGGTACAGGCCAAAGGTATGGGGTTCAGAGGATTCACTAGAGACAGAGTGGGGAGCAGAACAGGCAAATTGGCTGAAATGCACTGCTGAGGGGAGCAGCGGGGAGACAGGAGAGGGCTGCTGTGCCGTGTGGGTCACTCCCTAGATGGGGATCGAACTCATGCTGCAGTGGCCGCTGCTGGTGGCTTCATAGTGCCGAGACTGACCCCTTGCGCCCCAAGGAGGCCCTGCATTGTTGAACTCTTATGGGACAGGTGCCTCTTGCTACCATCACCTAGAGACAGGTGCAGGTTACATCACAAGAAGCGAGAGAAAGGGAAGTGAGGTGGGTGTCTGTGCAGAAGACTTGTTTTCACAATCAGGTCAACCCCCACCGGTGGTGGTGGAGTGTAGAATGGGACAAGCAGACTGCGCTTCTCCAGAGGCAGAATCCTGGGTTGCTGTGTGGCCTCTGGCTTCACCCTAATGACACAAAGTTTGGGCCTCCCCAACCCCCCACAGGATGGAGAGCAGCTTTTGACCCAAGGCGGCCTATGCCTTTCTCTTCATTCTTGTGCTTCTCCCCGTCTGTCTTTCTGGGCTTGGAGGCCTTCAGCCCCCCAGCTAGCCAAGGTCAGGCTCCCACCAGCCCCCCCAGTGGCCCCCCAGAGGTGGGAGGTTCTGGCTCTGTCAGGACGCAGAGCCCTGGCGTGTGAGGCAATCCACACCCTCTCTGCGCCGTCGGGGATGTAGCTGCAGTTAGACTTGGCTGCCATAAGCAAGGAGCTTCCCCACATCAAACGGGGAGCTCACAGCATCTCAGGCAGGGTGTGGGGAGACAGGAACAATTCTGGGGTGGATGTCACGGCTGCTGGGGCTGCGGCCACCTGACGGGACATGTGTCTGCTGTCCCCCACTTCTAAGTCAAAGCTGGGTTGGGGCATCCTGACTCCCTAGAATGGGAGAGGGGCTGAGACCCGCAAGGTGGACGTTCCTGACATGGAAGGGGATTCAGGCGGAGGCTGCGGGCATATGCCGAGTGTCCGTGGCAGGGGTGGTGAGCGGGGTGCTCCTTTGCGCTCTCCAAAACCAGAGGCAGCCACAGCCTGCAGCACTGGGCTGCCTCCTGCAGGGAGGAGAGCTCACTGGGGATGAGAATCAAATTTCTCAGAAGAGGAGACCGGGCCAGAGTAAACCTTTGGAGGGAGGGGAACCGAGAACTGAGAACAAGGTGAGGACTTGCCCAGGGTGTGGTGGGCAGCAAGTAAAGAGCCGAACTGCACGGGGAGCGCAGGAAGGACAGCCTCTCCTCTCCCGTTGCCGTACCATCCGAGACAGCGACTTCCTGCAGAAAGCTGCTTTTTCCTTTTGGGCGAATGTCAGTGAATCCTGCTCAGGTGAGAGGAGAGGAGAGGGTGAGAGGGGCGTTTGTTACGGACTGAGTTGGCGGGGTGCGAGTGTATGCGCCATCGCCATCACCGCTGGTAAGAAGGGCCCGTTGATGGAGTCGCTACTGTGTGCTGCACCAAAGTGGGCATTTTAGGGGGGTCGCCCTGGGCCCTCGGGCTCTTTACCCAAGTACAGAGGGGGAAACCCAGGTCACAGGGGAACTCGCAGTGAGGGGCCCTGGACTCCTTTGAAGCTTCCTCACACTGCGCTCAGAATGCCTGTCCTGCTGCCCCCCCTGCCCCCCGCACTGGCAGCTGCCCCAAGGACACAGCTTTCAGACAGCAATTGTGGGGAGATCCCTGACAGCACACGCGACTGAACAGTTAGGCCTCCATGCCATGGACCTTAACCAACAGTGGCTGAGGGGCACCCCCCAGAGAAGCCGGCACCCCCCAGAGCAGCCGGCACCCCCCCAGAGCAGCCGGCACCCCCCCAGAGAAGCCGGCACCCCCCCAGAGAAGCCGGCACCCCCCCAGAGAAGCCGGCACCCCCCCAGAGAAGCCGGCACCCCCCCAGAGCAGCCGGCACCCCCCCAGAGAAGCCGGCACCCCCCCAGAGCAGCCGGCACCCCCCCAGAGAAGCCGGCACCCCCCAGAGCAGCTGGCAGCCCCCCAGAGAAGCCAGCACCCCTCCAGAGCAGCCGGCACCCCCCAGAGTAGCCGGTACCCCCCCAGAGAAGCCGGCACCCCCCAGAGCAGCCGGCACCCCCCCAGAGCAGCCGGCACTCCCCCAGAGTAGCTGGCAACCCCTCAGAGCAGCTGGAAGCCCCCCAGAGCAGCTGGCACCCCCCTAGAGTAGCCAGCACCTCCTAGAGTAGCCGGCCCCCCCCAGAGCAGCCGGCACCCCCCAGAGCAGCCGGACAGCCAAGTAGAGTAAATATCCAAGGGGTCCCGGCCTTGGGTTTGAGACCCACATTAGGGGCTGGCTGGGTTTGGGGTGCTCATCGTCTGAAGATAGAAAACACATCCACACGTGACTCGCAGTCCCATGCCACAGCGCCCTGAGGTCCAGGGTGGGCACCCGGGTGTGTGGCCACGGCCTCGTGCGTGGTGGAAACCCCCCGCTGGCTAGAGCCCACCCACCCGGGTCTGCCGCTGTCCCCCGTCCCTCCTTGCCTCTGGGCACGGGGCCAGCTCTGGCTGCCCGACACGGAGCCCCACGCGCCCACGGCATCGCCCCCGGAGGGCGGCGGGTGGGGACATGTGATGTGTCACAGAGGCCTCACTGAATACCTGGCAGCGACAAATGCGTGTCACTGGCCACAGATAAAGAGGATAAACTTTACTCGAGTACCAGTGCTGTATAAAAGATACGGCAGAAAAATGAACCCCGCTGCGGTGTCCCCGGAAGCCAGAGAGCCGCCCCAGACGGCCACCGCGGCCGCTGAGCCCGGGCTGTGCTGCGACTCGGCCGCTGGGGAGGACGTCGCTCCTCCCGCCGTAAACACTGCCGTTTCTTGCAGCTAAGACTTGCTCCTTAGATCCGCGCGTCTCAGAGGCCGAGTTTGCACCCTCAGTTTTCCACCATGAAGGCCTTCACAAAGCAGCAGCTTCCAAGGGGCCGTGTTTTGCCAAGTGTCTTCACAAGCTGGCTCTTTGGCTCTTTCCGTGTGCCCCGGCGTCTGAGCCTCCGTGTGGGGCTCAGGTGGTCTCAGTGCACTTGTGGGTGTGGTCACCGTCAGAGGCCGTCGTAAGGAGGGGACTGCTCTGCACCCTGGGAGCCTCCGCCTCGGACCCCAGCTTGCAGGACCCCTGCCTGGACGGCGCCTCCTGACTGCCACCTTTGCCAGGGTTCTGCCTGCCGCTCTCAGAGATCTCTGTAATCATACTCAGCTTGTCAAAAACTTCATGTTCGTCAGGGAACGGGAAGGAGAAAATCAGAAGTGGGCTGTGGTGAGGGTGGCCGAGAAACTGCAAGGGAAACAAAAAAGGTAGTTAATTCTCAATTTTTACCATTTCTTTTTCTGGCTTCATAAAGATCTTGCGGAGGATTCTTGGGTAGAAAGCACTGTTTTGAAAAGTGCAACAGAACAGGATGATAGCTCCTCGAAAAATGAAAAGCAACATGTGACCCGGCAACTCCATTTCTGGGTGTATCTGCAGGGGGACGGGCGGCAGGGACTGAGGGAGATAATGGCACTGTTCACACCTGGTGTCCAGCCACAGAAGTGGAAGGGGAAGCCCTGGAGGGCATGCCAGTGGCCAAGTGGATGAACAAGTGTGGTGTATAGTCGGCTGTCTCTTAACGACATTTTGGTCAAAGACGGACTTTGAACGTGATGTGGTCACCACAGGCAGCACCATAAGGTCTTGGTGTACAGGAGGCCACACCACCCAGGCTTGTGGAATTATACTTGGCGACATCTGCACAATGAAGCTGTCTAATGATGCATTTCTCAGAATACATCCCTGTCGTTAAGTGATGCCTGTCTGGATACATACAGTGGAATACTATTCAGCCATGAAAAATAGTGAAGTACCCAACTCTTAGAACAATGAAGGTGCAAATGTTTCCTGAAATATCTGCTATATTTGATAGTTTCTATTTTTATCCTCCTAGGTCTACCAGTGCTCTTAATCTTCAGGCTAAAAAGCAGATGTATGCTTTAAAGTTTCGCATTTTTAAACTCTCTCTTCCAGCTGTTTTATTCCTAAGTTCCACCTCTAATTGTTTAGTCTGCTCTCCACCTAATGTGATCTCCATACAGGCCTTTGACAATGATTAATCTAAGCCTTCAGTAGCTACACTGCCTACTGGTATCAGAGCCACCCCCCCAATCTTGAGCAGCTGACGGATGAAAGGGAGGGGAAGGGCAAGAGGAATTATGTCCAGATATCTGTTGGAAAGAGAAGGAGCTGGGGAAGGAGGAATGTCTCCAGATCAGAGGATTTTTAGGAAGACACTAGAAGCTATTCTTGGTTTTCTCCTGGGGAACAGAAATCGCAAGAAAGTAAACCTTAGGCTGGTTTCCTGGCTGGACACATGCAGAAGCTGGTTTCTGGCTCACTATGTCAGTGCTGGGTAAACCTCCCTATTGCTTTTTCAACTAAAAGTCACCACCCCCAGCGATCCTCCACACACTCAAAAACCTCCTTGGGCCATATTCACAGATTCTCTGTGATGTGTCAAGCTGGGTAACTCCGATGTGAGGACCTGATCTACTCAGTTTCCCTCCCCTGCTCTTGCTTCTCAGTGATGGCAGGACCGACCCTACAGAGAAGTCTGCCAAGACTCTGGGTAACTGAGCTCATCCCCAAAGGCCTCTTTCCTGTGTCCTCTCTGACTCTGGCCTGGAAGGAATCACATTTGCCTATCTGTCCTTCCCTGACGCTTTCTTAGGGCCAAGCCAGATGCAAAGATAGCAGGTGAACAACGTTAGAAACTTCTAGCCTCTGAAAGCCTTGCTGCCGGTCATGTGTCCCACCGCCTAGCCACGCAGCCCGGGCCCCCCTCAAGGGGGTGGGAGGTGGAGGTGGGGTTGCGGGGGCTGCCTTGCTTTCAGCAACACTGGCACTAAGATGGCTCCCAGCCGAGTCCCTTTCCAGGACCCGGAGGAGGGAGCTGCCCCGGCCAAGGGCCCACGCCTTCCCAGGGGCAGCGAAGGGCAGCCTGCACCGACCTCAGTGAGACGCACCCCGTGAAGGTGCAGAGACGGCCAGGGGTCCCATGCGGCAGGACACGCAGGGGCAGCCTCTCCTACGTAAAGGCCCAAGGACGGATTCTCACCCTTCCCTCCAAGGAAGCACGCCCACGCCTGGAACGCGGGGCCACGGCGTATCCCACGCACAAGGTGGGGTGGGCACGGCCGGCCACGTGCCTGCTGGCTGATGCTGGCGTGCGAGGCCGGCACGGTCTCCTGGCAGCGCACTCACTGAGCCCGTGGGCAGGAGGGCTGCGCAGGCCTGGCGGGCCCTTCCTTGCAGAGCCTGTGGCGGGCAAAGCGGGTGGAGCTTGTGACAAGCCCTGAGGGGCCTCGCTGCAGGGCGTCATGCGGGGCTGGCCCGCTGTGCGCTGCAGGGAGTTACAGCTCCTGGAGCCCTGAGGGGGCCAGGCTGAGGCGCAAGGGGCGGTCACCCCGGAGTGGCGACCCTGAGGCCTGGCCCTCCTTCTTGGTGGGACCACAGGGCGCGGGCAGGGCCCCACGCCTCCCCCGCCCACGGCGTGTGTCACACCACCTCGGGCGGCCGCCCCGGCTCACATTCTCAGCAACTGCCCGCGCTCTCGGTCCCGTCCACTCTAGAGTCTGCACCCAGGCGGATTCTGTCTCCATGCAGAGACTCCAGAGCTGTCTCGCGGTGGTAAGACTGTCCTTCTCCCAGGACGTCCTCAACAGAGGCCCTGCTGCATCTCTCTTGGGGAGCCATGCCCAACCTAGTGAATTCGGGGTTCACAGGCCTCATGCATCTCTCCGGGCTGCTTTCCAGAGCCCAGTGGGATTGACCGAGCCACGGAAGTGAGTGAGTCACAGCCCAGTCTCCCCGCCTCCCCTCACCCCCCGCCCCCCTGCTCTTCCTCCCTCAGCGAGATTGCTCCCCAGGGCTTCCCCCGGCAGCTGTCTGAAGATGAAGCTCTGTGTCAGCATCATTTCCTGGCAAGTGAGACCAAAGACAAGCTTCTTTCAGGGCTGGGCATATTTTCTCCTTGAAGTGTTCGTACACACCCAGAGTCGCATTTCTTAGGGCCTCTTGGGTCCTTTGGTCTCTCTCCAGGTACTTCCTTTTTTTTTCTAAACATTTTGAAAGTCTAGGACACACATCGCTGACTTCAGATACCCCCAGACTGTAAGCGCTGAACCCCTCATTCTTTCACCTGGCTGTTCCCCGCGACAGCCCGTCCTCTCGTTCTCATCTGGACCCTCTGAGCTCGGCCTCTTCTCTACCTGTCCCAGACCGTCTCTTCTGTTCTCTGGAGACCTCCGGCCAGGAGGTTGGGGAGAGGGCTGCTGGGCCAGACCCCGCGGGCCGAGGTACCAGGCCGCAGCTCTGAGGGAGCGGCCGGCCACTCGGGGCTCCACAGCCCTCTCCGGCCCCCTCCCGTCACCTACCTCTTTCAGGTGCCGGGGGAGAGTGTTCTGGTGGGAGAAGGTGTACTTGATCTTCTCGTAAATGCACCACAGCATGGCGAAGCAGCCGAGAAGCAGGAGGGCCACACACACGGAGGCCGCGAGGACCACGAGGGCGATGACCCAGGAGGACACGGTGTCTGTGGGGAGACGGGCGTCACGGGCTTGTGGTGGCCTGGTGATCCCGGCACTGTGTTCACCCTCACAGCCCCACGTAACCCCCCAGCAGCGCCTCCGGTCCTCTTGGGGTCCACGGAGGGAGCTGTGAGAGGACCCAGAGGTCTCCAGGGCGGCCCCTGCCCCCACCTCTTCCCAGTCTGGGTTCTGACAGGCTTGCTGCGTGCCTCCCGGGGGCGCAGGGGTTCAGTCTCAGCACCATCAAGCTGTTGCCAGCCACTGAGGAAAGGGAGTGGCCCACGCGGCGCGCCAGACCTCTCCTGACCCGCCCGCTGCTCCCCTCAGCAGTGGACTTCAGTCCATCTGCCTGTTCTGCTCCCCACTCTGTCTCTGGGGATAGTCTGACCCCCACCTCCGCCAGCTCTTTTATGTTTAAGTGGGCCTTGCTCCCTGAGGGGCGGGCCTCCCCGGTCAGGATAACCCTCCTCTGCTTTGGAGCAGTAACAGGGGCTTGCGTGGGTCCCGATCCTGTCCTCTGTGCTAAGGCTTGCACAAGCCCTCAGCAGGGATGACCGCACTGACCCTGCTCTCAGGCAGCTGGCCCAGACGCAGCGAGAGTTAACGTGACCTCAGGAACTGTGAGGTGCGGTAAGGGCCCCGTTTGCAGGGTGGCTGGGACACAGGGCAGCTCAGGGCTGACCCCACGTCCCGTGTGGTGTCAGCGGGGAAGGACGGGCCACTGGGGTGTCCCAGGAAGGCAGGTAAAGCTCACCCGCAGGGCTGAGAGGCTTAGAAGAAAGGGGAATGGTGCCGAGGTCGGGGACGCTACTGACTCAAGCAGGATGGAATTCTGGTTCCAGGACAGCAGACTCACGGGGAACACAGTGAGAGAGCAGAAGGCCAGTCGGGGAAACAACCTAGTGGTCACAAGGGTAGGCCTGTTCCTCACTTAAAGGTGCAGACCTCCCGGGGGTGCAGGGGTTCAGTCTCAGCACCATCAAGCTTTCGCCAGCCACTGAGGCCAGGGAGTGACCACATGGTGGACAGACCTCTGCTGGCCCGCCAGCTGCTCCCCGCAGCAGTGGACTTCAGTCCATCTGCCTGTTCTGCTCCCCGCTCTGTCTCTGGGGATAGTCTCACCCCCACCCTCTCCAGTTCTTTTATGTTTAAGTAGATAAAAATAAATCTTAAGAAAGGAAATGCTGTTTATAAAGGTTCTCAGGCGAAGGGAGGAGCCCACGACGCTGCCCCAGCCACTGATCTTGGGCAACAGAGGTGAGGTGCCCAGTCGGGGCTACAGGAAAAGAAATGAGAGCCGAGAGCACCCCCCACCGAGAGGAAGGCCGTTCATCTGTGCCTCTGCAGTCTGAGAAAGCTGCCCGGACGACTGCCTGGGGGAGGAATCCTGGATCCAGGCACATAACTTGTTCATTTGCAAAGAAGGAAACTGTCCCCAAGATTTGGGAAAGTACAGGCCAACCTCAGTGCTTGAGCTTGATCCAGAAAAAACAGAAACATTCCAGAATGGACAGCGCCGTGGCTTTTTACACACCCTTGAAGATAAGAGTGGTGACAAAATAATAGTGACATTAGGACACCGAAGAAGAAGAAATCCGCGCCCAGCGGCTGCCTGGCCCTTGGGGACCGGCTCCTTCTGGGGCATCACGGGTGTTGTGGGGTGGTGGCCGCCAAGCTGTCCTCGGAATGTGACGCCTCAGAAACGTGCTGCAAAATCCAGTCCGCCAACGACACTGACCGGCACCGCTTTCCAGCGCCCCCCACAGCCCCGTCACCACAGGGCCCCTCTCCTGAGAAACAGCCCTCGACAGCTGATGCCACGCAGCGCTTGGGGTCCGCGCTGTGCACCCACATGTTCTGGCCAGTACGACAGCATGGCCCCCCAAGAGCACACTGTTCGGGGGGACTGGTCAGCGGGCAAGCTGGGAGGAAGGTGTGCCCAAGGGCGCGCCAGCTGTTTAAACAAAACTGGTGAGGACCCTGCAGTTCTCAGCAACTCAGAAGAGACAGAACAAGACTGGGCAGGCAAGTTGTTCAGGGACACACGTAGCTGAAGTGAAGCGTCGAGGCGGCTGCAACTTGCCATTTCTCAGAACCGCACGGTGACGCAGGAGACGAGGTTCCGCATTCTGTCTCATTCTCCCTTGTGTTCCCGCCGCCCCCGGCCCCACACTCCTGCCTTGTTTCAGGAAGGCCTGGACACGGCATGGCCAGGACCGGGCCTCCCGCACGTCCCCTCCTCGGCTGAGCTGCCGACGCCTTTGACTCAACAGGTGCTCTCTGCGCGCACAGGGAGCCTCACCGGCACCGCGCCCGGTGTTAGGGCCTCCCGGGGCGGCACCCACCCTCCTTTCAGCCTCGCTGTCCCCGTTTTCTTCCCCTTTCTTGTAAAGAAACAAGTCCATGCCACCTTTAGGCGGCCCCTGCTGAGGCGACCGCCCTGTCACAGGCCCTGGTCTGGCGGGCAGGGAGCCGGGCGTCTGCACCCCCTGAGAGGCAACACAACCTGTGGCTGTTCCGAGGCAGAAATGCAAAAGTTTGCTGCTTGTGGCTGACGCAGCCTTGCAGCCCCACTCGTGACCCGGAGCGGGACCAAGGGCTCCTCACGGCACACCCAGCCCTGCTCGTCCGCGCCGGAGCTCAGAAACCAGGGGAGAGGTTAACCCCGTTTGCGCTCTGTGCCTAGATAGCGCGATGTATCGCGAGGTCAAAGTAACTGAGTGCCAGAAGCCACCCTACGCCCCCCTTCCCGCCTCGTGCCACAGCTCACGGTTCCTTTCTGTCAGCCAAACTCAGACCTGTGATGGCGGAGCCAATCTGTCAGAACACATCCGGGGTTCGAGTCCTCACTTGGGCGAGCTTAGAAACCCTTTATCTAACGATCGCTGACACTTTTATCCCGGGTGACACCGAGGAAAAGTGAAAGCGTTTCAAGCGTTCCCTTCTCATTGTGTACCCGACAGAACTGGAAACATGGAACCAGGGACAGCGGCTTCCAGGGCTTGTGACGGGCTTGACCTCTGCTGGGTGGTGTGGGCAGCGCCGATGAGACTTGCTTTGGGCTGCTGAGAGGACTGAGTGGGCGCAGTGGGTGGGCCAAGGAGGCCGGCCCTGGCTTCTGGGACACCGGGGGCTTCCTTGTGTGTCTAAGAGGGAACGGCTGCCTGGGAAGGGCGAGGGTTCCCACCCAGGAGGCAGGGGAGCGGCCGGAGTCTGGCTGGGTCTGGTGTGTACACAGCGGCCCAGCCCTGCTCTCAGCGGGAGGGGTCTGGGAGGATGGCAGGTGCCAGAGGGGGTGAGGTCAGGGCTCACCGAAGTGCGCTGTCTGTTCACACACAGGCTCGCTCCACTCTCCGGCTTTGTTCCGATCGGGAATGATCACTTGAGCCTGCACACAGTAGGTTGTCTGCGGCTCAAGATCTCGGAGGGTCTCGGAGTCGTGCTGACAGTGGACTGAAGCCTGGGGAAGAAGATGAAAATGAGGCAGTGCTCCACAGTGGAGGGCGACACCCTCACGCCCCGGCCCCCCGCAGTTACAATCCTTACTTTAGGCTCAAAAGAGGAAGCTGAACGAAGCAGGGGCTTCTCCCCATTCATTTTGGGGGACTCTGAGACCATTTTAAGGGGCAGGCAAGGATGGTGGGCCTGCCCAGCCACCTCAGTTCTTGAATTCTCCAGTTTAGATACCATCAAACGCACCCCACTTTCTCTCAACAAGGTAGACCAACTATAGGCAGCCCCCCAGCAGTCCCCAATTCCTACACT
Organism: Condylura cristata; assembly: GCF_000260355.1. Classification (NCBI taxonomy): domain Eukaryota; kingdom Metazoa; phylum Chordata; class Mammalia; order Eulipotyphla; family Talpidae; genus Condylura; species Condylura cristata. Next base: position 72,812,971 of record NW_004567104.1, on the reverse strand, counting down.
GATTCCTTAGTACCTTAGAAAGTGGCCTTAGTTGGACATGGGGTCTTTCTAGAGGATTCAGACTCAAAGGTGGTGGGCAGGGAGAGTTCTAACCCAATGCGCTCGAAGGGGGATTTTGGACACAGGCAGCCAGGGAAATGAGGGAAGAGACCAGGGTGATGGTCCTCCAAGTTAAAGAACCAAAGGCTGCCACAAAGCCGCAGAAGTGAGGAGCGAGGCCTGTGGACACCTGGGACCTCCCTCTCCAGAACCTGGGGATTCACTTCGGAGAGGCTGCCCAGTGGGGGCCTTGTCTCAGCAGCCCTGCTGGGGCCACGGTGTCATCAGTGAGTGCAGCGTGAGTTTCTTTTTAAGCCAGAGCCAGTGTGTGAACAGCTGCCCTGGGCTTTCCCTGAGCGACCTCTCTGCCAGTGGCTAGCTGGCCTCCTCCCACAGCCCCGGCCTCGAGGGGACAGGCCACAGCCTGTCTGGGGCGCTCCGCCACACATCTTGTTAACTTGAATATGAGCTATCACAGTAATCACATATTCTGAATTTGAGAAGCCAAACGAGTTTCTGGCAAAATAAGAGGAATTAAAAGAGCGAACACTCCCCATTTCTCTCATGGTTACAACTTCCTTATTCAAGGGCCTGTCACATGAGCTGTGAGTGGAATGCGAGCAGACCTTCTTACTTCAGTAACTGGTTATTTGCTTTTGGGCTCAGGGTTGTATGTATCTTGGGTACATTTCGTTTTATATGAGAAGCTAAGCTTGTTGAGAGTAAACCTGATTATACTAAATGAAAACAGGAAGAGGCTGGTATAAGTCCTAACAGGAAAAACCCTCCCAAAGTCCTGGCTTTCATCTCTACAACTCCAATATCTCAAACCTTGCTCTTCTTGGGAGAATGGAGCCAATGCTCTTTTTTCAAAGACCAAATGCAGAGGCTGACCAGGGATGCCAGGCGGGGAGGGTGGGCGAGGGGCCAGCACCAGTGCCCTCTGATGAGTTTTCCTAGCCTTTGTTTACTTCCGGGCAACCTCTAGTTTTATTTTCACTTTTTCCCATCAGGAAGAAATGGGATTTTCAAAAGACTTGTATGCTGCTAGTTTAGGGACCTGCCAGGGCAGCCTTTCAGCAATGTCTGCATTTCAAAAAGGAGGCCTCTGTCTGAGCCCGCAGGCGGCTGGAGCAGAACGCCACAGATGGCTCAGCATCTGGAGGCTGGTGAGGCCAAAGCCGAGCAGCTTCGGTAGCTCTGGTGTCTGGTGCGAGACCTCTCTGGGGTCTCATCCCTGAGGGCGCTAATCCCACTCATGGGGGCTCCACCCTGATGACCTGATCAAGTCCAGTGGCCCCCTACCACCTCCTCAGACCATGTCCTGGGAGTTAGGCTTCCACATACAAGTGTCGGGGCCACAGACACTGTGTGTAGCTCACTGACTGGCAAAGGGGACCACAGGAGGGAGGCACAAGGGAGGAAAGAACCAGGGTGCAGACAGCCTTTCTGGCCCTTGGCATGGACACCTGAGGCTTCCACAGAACAGGCTGAACAGAGAGGACAAAGGTGCAGCCAGATGCCTGTACTGTGGACATGCTCTAGCTAGGAACCTGAAGATAAGCTGGGTTTCACATTTCAGGTCTGGTGTAGGAGGTGCCCAGGCATCCGCTGCTGACACCCCCAGAGGGCCAGTCCTGTGGCCTTTGTGGAGACACCTGACTTAGATTCATGGCCGTGAAGCTCACTATTTGTATTGTGCTTTATGTTTACATTTCCTGGGTTCTCACTGTAAGCAAAATTATACATTCTGTGAAGACAGCAGATCTCCTTCCTCACTTAACGGAACATTTTTGGGGGAAAGTTAATTTGCAATTGGGAGGCTATGCACAATGTCTGTATATAAATTTAGTTCATCATCTCTAAGACAATATACATGAGTGACCCTTTCTTTTTAAAGGCTTGAGAATTAAGGGATGAAATCCATGTTTAGGACAGAGGAGATAATGTAAACAAGTGACAAACCATAAACGTCAGTCAGTTTAGGGCCAGCAGTGGCCTTCAGTTTACATGAGCTAAGTAGAAGAATAAACTTGACCAAGATCGAAGGAAAACAGCGTTAACGTGTCTACAGGCGGTGGAGGGAAACTCACGTATAGACACACGTGCTGTTTCGGCAGGGGATGAGTCCGCTGTCTTCCTCAGGCCTGTGTGCTCCCTAACAGTCCTTGCGCTGTCACTATGTGGGTTACTACCCGCGATCCACGGCTGAAGTGGTTAGTGCGCCTGCTTTGCAGACACGAGAAGCTGAGGCCAGGAGGTGACAGTCATGCAGTGGCTGCGGTGGCTTTCCAGCTCTGCCTTCCAGCGCCTGGCTCATGTGTTTAGAGGAAGTGGCCCCCTGAGAAGGAGTTGGGGAATGGGGAAAATGGGACCAGACAGGTACAGTGTGACACTCCACCCAGTGTCCACAGGGAGGTGTTGCCTGTGGATTTCACAACTGTGGTTTGTGGACATGGCAGTCCATGATGGCTCGATTCAGCTGAGTCCTGGTTCCCCAGCCAGCTGCTGAGTCAGTTCTGCTTCTCCTGTGACTTCCCCTCAGGGAAGGCAACCCCAGCCGAAAGGTCTGTGCCACACAGCTTCGGGAGGCGAGGAAAGTGTGAGTCAGAGACACCAGGCTTCCCCAGACTGGGGAGCTGGAGATGCACCGAGAGCAGGCCTTGAGTCCCCTGGACTGCCACCTCGGCAGCCCGACTAGGGGCCTCCTGGATATCTTTCTGTGGTCACGGCCTCAGGCCAGCACTAAGCAAGGAGCAGGGAGCCCACATCTCACATGCATGTGATTCGCCAAGCTTACCTTTTCATCAGAGCCGTTTTTCCAGTATTGTACATTGTAAGTCCATGAATTATAAATATTCTTCATGGTCCATGTTTCAGGTTCATTATCAATTTTGGGGGACAGGAAGTGTACGTGCAAAGAATTAACAAGTGCATCTACTTGTATCCCAGGAGGTCCAACATTGGCTATGTATGAGAACAAAGCAAACGACAATCAAAAATCACATTTTAGATATGTGACATTTGTTTACCTAACTGCACAAACAAATGTGCACTTGAGTGTTCTGCTCTTACATCCACCATTGCTATGGCTATGACTGACTAACACGGCCAGGACGGTAGCTGGGGGGTTTGTTTCTTAAAACCCGATAACCTTTGCCTTTGTTCATTAGGTTTCGTCCATTTATATTTATTGTGATTTCTGATCTATCTGGGATCAGTCCAACTATGTTACTTGTGTAATTTTTCGGGGAGGGGCTTGTCTCGCTCCTTTCTTTCTGTTGGATGAATTTATTTCCTTTCTGGATTAGAAGCAATAGAGCAGCTTCTTCTTCTTCTTCTTTTTTTTAATGTTTAACATATATGATTAACCATACATTTTTTCCAGCAAGGTGTGAACTTGTTCTTGTTCTTTGACTAGAAATTTACGTCACTTGCCCCTTCCTTCATGTGGGTATGGTTCGGTGCCAGCTAGCCCGAGAGACTGCATCTTAACACTAGGTAAACAACAGCTCCCACCACTTCCTGCCTGCAACTTTGCTTCCTTAAGAACCAAGTCATCATCTCTCATAACATAGGCAATCTATTCTTCTTCCTCATTAGGACGTGGGCTTCACAGGGGAGGGGTTCTGTTATACTTTCAGGCATGAAGGTTTGCTTGGCACAGAGCAGGCACTTGCTAATGAGCACAGAAAGAATTCTAACTGGCTTGGAGCAACCATGCTATTTGAGCTGTATCCTGTATTCTTTCCTGGGCACTGCTTTTCTTTTGGGGGGGTGGGGTGGGGAGGGTGTCACTAGAATGCTCTGGCAATCTACCCCATTTTGAATCTGCTGGTGGCTAAAGACTTGATAAGGAAGCTTATTAGCTATCTTTCCAAAGCAAATATAAGTTCCACATGACATCTGGAAGCACTTTCTTATCACTCAAAGAGACAAACTTCAGGAGGCAAATATCCAAAGTGCAGACTAGTTGTGGGAGAACTCTCTGTGGCATCTGTCAAATAGCCACTGTAGGGGATGGCAGCTCAGAGCAGGGAACCAGGGGCCTGGGTCTGAACCCTTGCTTGGTGATTAGCTGTGGCCTGCAGTGAGCTTCCAGCAGACAAACTGCTTGACCCTGTTGGATCTCTTTCCATACATGGGCTGGAAACAGGTGGGGAGGAGGAGCTGGCAGCTAGTGGGCAGCCACAGGAGCAGACCTGTACTATGCTTACAGACTTGACAATTGCAGTGTTTTAAGATTTATTTATTCATGCATACAGAACTGGGGTACAGGTCCGAAGTGCAGGGGCAGTGAGAGGATTCACCAGAGACAGAGTGGGGAGCAGAACAGTCAGGCTGACAAAGTCCACTGCTGAGGGGAGCCGCGGGCGGGTCAGGAGAGGTCTGCGCTCCGGGAAGGGGATCAAGCTCGCACTGAGTGGCTGCAGTGAGCTTGCAGTGCTGCGTCCTGACCCGTTGTGCCCTGGGAGTGGCCTATTGTTGTGTTTCCTAATGCTTTTTTGTTATTGTCATAAAGATACTTTTAGAAAAGAAAACGTTGATAATTTCTGATTCCAGAAATCAGTGAGAGTTAAAATTTTGTTGTTGTTGTTCCAAGCCTGAGAGACAGAATCAGGGAAAGGCAAAAGGGTAGCATTTCTAGCTGCACTCCTGACCTGGGAGGGTGAACCTGGGAGCTGCGGGGATCCCGAGCAGGGGAGGAGGTAAGGACGATCCCAATGCCACAGCTATTCCTTGGAGGTGCACTTGAGCTTCGTTAGTGAAGCCTTTGCCCTCTCGATGGCTCTCTGGCTGCTTAAATCACTTTCAGTTCCTGGTCCCCACTTGTGTCTAGCTCATGACCTAGGGCGGGTGCCCACGGGCCTCCAGGTCTAAGCTGGCAATGTTCTTTTGCATGCTTAACCACCCAGCCTGCCCGATGCACCTGCCATCAGCTGTCTCCAATCCGCAGTCCTGCGTTCTGGGCAAGCTGGCTGTCTGCATCTGGTCTGTCTCCATGCTTGCCTAGAAAAACCTTCTGCCTACTGAGTCAGCTTTTTTTGAATCATAATTCCAAACTGACTTCCTCCCAGAAAATGCATACATGAACCCTTCCGGTGTCTCTCATCAACAGCACTGACCTCAAAGCATGAACATCAAGGGTAGATTATTTTCATGCCCATTCTTTCTGGTCTCTCCCCAACTTCTGAAAGTCACAGCTCTCTTTACTATATTTTCTAGTTACGCCTTAGTGCAATCCTCAAGTGTCTTGCATAAGACCTTGCAAAATTACTGCTGACACACTCAGGGCAAGCACCGAGGCAAGAGGGCAACAGAATAAGGAAGAGGAAACCAAGTAGCTTACTTTCATCCACGGGCGAAAAGGTGATGTTCACCCAGTCGGAGTGATCACCTGTGAGCTCAGTCCGCACTCTTAAGGTGTGGTTACCATACTTGGAGAGATCTGAGAAATCGCACTCCGTCGTGTTCGTGTTCTTGCACTTGTCTTGGAACAGCCTGGAATAACTACAACAGGGAAAGGTTAAATTCATGAGGTCCAACTCCTTCATTGTGCCCTGGTACCCAAGGAAAATGAGAGAAAGGCAATTTGGGGTAAAATCTGTGAAATACAAACAGGTGTCTGTCTTCATAACAAGCCTGAGGTTTACACATCCTAATAAGTACATGCTCCCCCCAGCACCCCTCTCCGCAAAAGGTGCTGAGTATTTAGCACATTTGAGCAGGAAGCCTTCCTTTCTTGACTGTGTACTTCTGAGAGCAGGGGGATATGGCTTGTGAAGTGCGATATTTGCGGATGAACTAAAATATGCCGCCTTCATATCATATCTCAGCAATGACATTGGTTGCAACTAAAAACAATTCACTGATCTCTTGTGTCCTGTTACCAGCCCCTGAAGGGGGCAGGAACCGAAAGGGGAAAATATCTGACATTTGGGAACATCTACCACATGTAAGGGAGTTGAGTTCAGTAGGCCTCAGGGGGGGTCACTGGCCTAAGAAAGTGCAGAATCAACTCCTGCTAAAAATGAGGATTCTGTCCTCACTTCCCATATAAGGCCCAGTCTTCGCACCAAAGCCAATTTAGCTGCCCTTACAGGTGACAATGAAGGTGGCAGTGACAAAAATAAGAACAGCCAAACCTTAGCACCAGGCAGGGTGCTAAGGCGTACTTTGCATTTTTGCAACCTGAGGAGGGCAGAACCAAATTACTCCTATTTTCTAGATGAGGCAGAGGGCAAGAAGCCCAAGGCCTTGGCCAGCATCACTGACTTGGGCTGACCTCGGAGCCGGCAGCTCTAGGTACCCGGTCTCACTGCTTCCTTAGGGTGCCCAGCAAAATCTCTGGACCAAAGGTGGTCGAGATAACTGGGCTCATTCTCTTTTACCATCTGCTTTTCACTTAATGTACCACAGTGTTTCACTGTTCAATCCATCCTTCCTGGCACCCCAACATTTGGAAAATGCAGAGGTGTGTTAATGAATGTGGGTTTTTTCACGTGACCTGTTTTCTTCACTTAAACTCGGGCATCCATTGCCTGGAACACAGAATACTTAGAAAGTTGCTTTGTATTTACCTCTCTCTCACTAGGACATGATGACTGGATTTGCAATACTATTCTCCTCATTACAATTAGCTTACATCTAATTGTTCTAGATGTTCCATGTAAAATTCCCCAATCCATCCCCAAAAGTGCCTCTTCTCTGGCTGCCCCTGCTCGGCGCAGACACAGAAGAGAATTTATGCTACATAACTGCACAGGCTAAATTCTAAATACCCTCTGCAGACACTGAAGGGAACTCAGACTTTTCAGGGTCAAATGTCTGCCCCAGAGACACAGCCAGCACATGGCCTGGGAATTTCCCAGCATACGCCATGCTCCGTTTACTCTCCCATGCCGAGGGGACCTGCACCCCAGCCTCAAGCTCTGTGACAGGCAGGAACTTGCGAGATGATCCAGGAAAGCCCTCCCGACCCAGTAAACAAAAGAGCAAAGCCACCTGCAGAAACTGGCAGTCTGAGGATCAGAGTGTGTCATCTGTTGCCTGCGGGTAAACCAGCTTTTTCAGTGCCTACAAATGACCAAGATAAGGAATATTCAAGCCCTGATACCCAGACCTGCATCCCTGCGACATCTCCAGAAAGGAAGAAGCTAAGACCCAGCATTTGTCTTCCTCTGTGCAAAGCACGTTTGATTCGTGTCTAAGTCCAATAATTAAGATCAGAAGCCAGCTTGTCCAGGATGGTGATTTTTTTGTGTGTCAAGAGACTCAACGTTCCTATTCTAACTCAAGTTTATGATGTTCGAATAAAGCTCCTACAACCTCATCTCTGCTTCCCTGGTTCAAGTCCTCACCTTGACCATCTAGTATATCTGTTGTCTAAGTATCACTGACCGTTCTATTGACGTTAACCCAGGGAAGTCACTGGAGACTCTCATCTAAAAGAATAATACCCCCAAACTATCCCCCCGCACAATGGGCAAGAGGTGATGAACAGAGTAAGAAGTAAGGGAGAGAGAAGGAGAGCAAGGAAAGTTACGACATCTGACAGTGAGATCGCTAGAGCTCTTAGGGCTGAAGGCAGAAAGCACAGGGGCGCAATGACAAAGTCCATTAAGTGCGGGAAAATATACCACAGGAAACACCAGTCACAGAATGACCCACCTGAAGTCAAAACTGGAATATGAACTGTGATTAAACAATTGTGTCACTGTTAAATTTCCCAATCTTGCTTCAATGTACTAGTGTTGTAAAAGATCATTCCTGCTCTTCTGAAACACATAGTGAAATATTAAGGGGCAAAAGCCATGAGATATGGTGGGGAGGGACAATACATGGTTGTAAAATTGGTGAACCTGGATACAGCTGTTGACTTAAAAATTCAGGCCATTAAAAGGACAACATTATTTTGTCCCAATGCGTTGCAATTCAGGGAGGACAGGTTCAGGTAGAAAGAGTGTCCCAAGGAGCAACAGAAGTCAGGAGTTTTTACAGAGGGAAGAATGACATCATGGTCAGGCAAGGGTCACAAGGTGGAGTGGTCAGGTGGCGGCAACCCAAAGTGAAAGGAAGGGTGGTCCCCTTTTCTCAGTTCTTGCAAACAGGATGTCCTCATTCCTGTTGGCTTCTGGGCTGGCCTCTGGGGATGTCATTTGGCCAGGTGAGCTGCTGGGCCCAGTTTCAAAAGGACAGCAAAAACTACATTCTGCAGTGGTTTCACTGGGTCGCCTTTAAAATGGTTCCAGTGAGGTCAACTCCTCACGGGGAAGTTGGGAAGTTCTTTGTACTGCTCTTGAAATTTCAAAATGTTCTGATAGCCTGGAATCATTTGGAACTCCAAAATTAAAAACACATAATGACTATCTTCTTTGATCTCTCTACTTCTCTGACATGGCAGACCCTGGACATGCCTGCAAAATGAAGGCTGGATGTGGAACGTGGGCTCCAGCGATCAGGGCCCAGTCTCCTTCCAGCACACTGGAGAGCTACCTGCCTGTCTGAGTCACACCAGAAGCAGGTGTGTCTGTTCATCAGACTTTGGCTTCCAGTTGCAGGTGCACCTAGCATAAAGGCTTGTCATGTGCAGTCTGCTGGGGTGGATAGTGGCAGGCTGCCAAGGGAGGGCTGGCGCCGGGGAATAGTGACGGGCAGGGCAGGTCCAGGGCAGGAGGCACAGCACTGAGATGTTGATGTTGGGTGACACTCACTTTTCCTTCACAAGCCCCCACTCTTTTCAGAGGACAGAGCTTTGAACAGCCAAGCTGTTCGGGGTGGAGCTACAGGAGCTACAGAATGAGCCGCTACCATGCCAATCACCTGCCCACAGCATGGGGTGGGCTGGTCTATCGACGGACAGGGCAGGGGTAAGGCAGCAAGCTGCTTTGCAGGCCTCAGTTTTGTTGACGAGCTTCCACCTGTACATGGCAGACTTTTAGCAATGCCACCCTGTAAGTAGAGATGGTATCAGTGGCACTTTTCTCTTAAAAAACATCAATTATGACAAACGTCATCTGGTCTCATGGCAAGTAGGCTGCCACCGTGACATTCACCTCATGACACAATGTCCCTGTCTACCGGCAGCTCCAACATCATGCACCCTCACAGCAAGAGAAAGTAAGAATCCGAAAGACCCAGAGGCAGGTTCCCTTGGGTGTTTATGGTTATGCTGACGGTCACTAGGCTGTCTGGTGACCAGCCGGGTCCTATCCTATGATGCCTTCCTGTCCACCAGGCCCCAGACCTACCTTTGGTACTGAACCGTGAAAGTCAGATTCCCTTTGGGTAAAGGTGATTCCCACTGTAGAATGTTCTTGAAATTAACTGAATTCACTCTGATGTTCTTAGGAGGTGGCACCATTCCCAGTGCTGTAAAAATAAGGGGAAAGGCTTGCAAGTTATTTTCTTGAAAAGGCTGCCCCAAAGGTGCCCGAGGAAATGGCTGTATCAAGCACCCAGTTTCCTAGGTCAAATGGGCACGTGGAGGAGGGAAGACAAACTTGAGAAACATGTTGAGGGTTCGGGATTTTATTTGAAGAACCACAAGAAGAAATTGCTGGGGGTGGGGGGGTGGGATGTGGACTGAGATGGGGAGTGGGGATCGAGAAGGGTGACTTGGGTTTGGGTGGTGGTAGAAAGGTGCGAGGGGCTGGATAGTGGATTTGGATCAATTTACGGAAGCATAACTGCTAGACTTTCTGATACATTTGGTGTGAAGAAGCAGAAGTTAATATCAAGCCTGGCTGGGAAACAAATCAGATGACTCACTTTAGCTGGGACACAAATCAGACGACTCACTTTAGCTGTACTAGATTTAAATGGTGAAGGAGATGCCAGCAGGAAAGTTAGACAGCTGGATTGAGCCAGGAAACAGATTTATGCTGGAGATAACAAATTTTAAGTTTTTTCTTTTTAAAGATTTATTTATTTTACTCATACAGAACTACAGAACTGGGGTACAGGCCAGAGATGCGGTGGGTGAGAGGATTCATCAGAGACAGAGCGGGGAGCAGAACAGGCAGATCCATGAAGTACACTGCTGAGGGGAGCAGCGGGCGGGTCAGGAGAGGTCTGCCGCGCCCTGTGGTCACCTCCGGGGCAGGCGGGAATCGAACTCATG
>NW_004567104.1:72801247-72802709 GCF_000260355.1 Condylura cristata | reverse complement strand
GGAAGTGGCTTACGCTTCTTAGTGCAGTGCTTTAACCCGCTGTGCCACCAGGGAGGGCCTAAGTTTTGTTTTTTTTTAAGGATTTATTTATTTATGCATACAGAACTGGGGTACACTCAGAGGTGCAGGGGCAGTGAGCGAATTCACCAGGGAGAGTGGGGAGCAGAACAGGCAGATGGACAAAGTACACTGCTGAGGGGAGCAGCAGGTGGGTTAGGAGAGGTCACCTCCGGGGCTGGGGATCGAACTCGCATTGAAGCAGCTTGATTGCAGTGCTACGTCCTAACCCCTTGTACCACCAGGGAGGGCCCAATTTTTAAGCTTTTAAATAGAAAATGCCAAACATACACAGAAGTATCCAGAATATATAATAAACCACCACTTGCCCATGACCCATGCAGTGAGAACAGAGACATATTGGGGAGTGTGGGCCATGGCTGGTATTTAGTACCAGGGTCCTGCTGAGATCCCACCGTGGGATAGTGTAGGGGAAGGAGACCAGAGGGCTGAGGGGTGCACTTGGCGGTAGAAAGACGTGGTCATGTGGAGGCGCCCAAGTAGATACACTGGAGAGGGAGGCCAGCGGTGTGAAAGACCAGAGGTGAATTCATGTGTACGGTGGTGAAAGGGTGGGGGGGCCCAGGGTGTTAACTTTGAACCCGGCTGGCAATTTCCATTGGTTTTCACTGCATTTAGAACTCAGAAGCCACCGAGTTGTGGCGTGGAAGGGCAGAATTCAGGTCTTGGGGTGCCCAACAGGAAGCTGAGGGAAAGTGAGGGCAAAGTGAGGACACGTCCTCAAGCTGACACAGCTCTTGGGAGGTCCGGGTGTAAGGAGAGCAGGAGGGGTGGCCCTGAGGTCAGGGCAGGTATATGGGGGCTGGTAGGAGACCCCCATTAGACTTGGGTGGGGTGGGGTGGGGGCGTGGGGGAGGTGGGTGTCTAGAAGGGTCTGAGGACAGCAACGGTGGGATACTTTGGACCTTACTCGAACTTTCAGGTTGGAACGCACCAGCGGGGGTTAAAGGGGAGGTGAATGAAAAGGGGTGACCCCTAGAGGAGTTTGTAGTCCAGGGGGGGTTGTCATCCCAGAGTGGCTCGGGGTTTCCTACTCATTTATAGGACTGACGACAGCCAGCTGCAGTGTCTGCTTCTCCTGCCGGGAGGCCTGACCCGTGCACTCAGTCACTTTCCGAGCGATCCGACCAGGGGTCCGTGGAATCCCACCCTCACCGGGCCTCCGGGTTCCCCATCCAACCTCTGGGCGGGATGTCCGGGTCAAGACGCAGTAGTCCCACCCCGATGACCCCTTACCTGACACCAAGAGGCAGCCGCCCAGCCAGGTCCGGAGGTTCCGCGCCATGGCCGCGTCGGAAGCCCGGGAGGCCGGTTGTGGGGGCCCCTGGCTGCCGCCGGCCTCACGCCCGTGCCCCGAGGAGCAGTCGCGTAGCTGCGCCCCACC
>NW_004567104.1:72758395-72799992 GCF_000260355.1 Condylura cristata | reverse complement strand
TGTTTTTATTGAAGTACAAATGATTTATATTAATGCTTCATATGCACAGCATAATAATCCAGTATTTATACACATTATACAATGATCACAGTAAGCTGAGATAACATTTGCCATTATAGTTCCATACGTTTCTTTCTTATAAGAAATTTAAAGTTACTGATTTTAAAGACCGCTTTTATAAGTCCAATTTGAGAGGGTCTTCTTCCTTCCCAACCATACACAACACAAAATTAAGTCACTTATATGGCGATGGCTTGTTTCTGTCACAGGTTTGATTTCCTCTTTTTGAACTTGTGCAGTGGGGAGGCTGGAAAACCCACATCCAGTGAAATACTGACAGTGACGTAAGTGTGACTGGGTCTTTCACTCTGCCCAGAGAGCCAGACTGAGTCACGAGGGTTGTCTATTCCAGATGGCCCTTAAGGGAACAGGCGGGATAGCCCCCAGACTCTGGCTCCCCAGTGGGGGCTTCCCCCATGGCAGGAGGGCTGGATTTTATGAGAGGGTGGGGGAGGAGTGAGAGGGGGGCACAGGGCTTGGCATCTCAAGGCCCAAGGAGGGCACTCTGTCCAGGGGTCGTGAGTCAGGGCTTCAACTGCCCCAGCAAGGAGAGTTCTCAGCAGTAACTGATGTCAGTTTCTGATGCCAAGACCAACCCCCAGAGGGACACTGGGAATTTTCTTAGGGTTGTAACAATTCACTTTTCAAGGGCCCAGGGATGCGGGTGGGACCAGTTAAAGGCTAATCGTGAGGAGGACGAGGGAAGAGAGGCTAGAGTGGTGAGGGTTTAATTCCACTTAGCCTTGATTTTTTGTCTAGGGGGGGTTTGTAGTTGTTGTTGCAAAACAGAGCGGGTGCGCCTAACTTCTGACACTAGAACATGCCAGGTTAAGGCACCCCACAGGCCAACCCCTCTTTGGGGCACCGCAGGAGGGCAGGTTTAGTGCCCTGCTGGGAGATGCCAGCAGCTCACTACCTGCCTGTGCTGCTGAAGACGGCTCTGAAGATGACCCCACGTTTGTGCAAAAACGATCTTATAAACCATTACACAAAATGAAAACACCTCCCGTAGGCACTCTCCTCCCCTCCCACCCCACAGCAGTCACAAAGAGGTTGTTCCCAAAAATCACTCTGGAAATTTTTCAAACTGGTTAGGTACCATGAGGTCCTGTTTCACTTGGTTATTACGTAATAGCTCCCTCCTCACAGGCCTGTAGAACAGTGACTCAAAATTTCTATTCAAAATCTTCGAAACTAGGACTCTTGTACTTTTTGTTTTTCTTGCTTTGAGTGTGCCCAGAAGAAAGGTCTCCCGAAACTCTGCTGGTGGGATGTGGGGAACTATGGGAGAGCCCTCCTGCCTGGTAGCTCCTCACCTTGTTAAGGGGAATGATGTCCTAAAAGAACTCTACAGAGTCTTGTGGACTCCACTCCTACTTCAGTGGTTGGAAACTACAACTCCCAGCAGCACCAGGGAGAGAACTGCGAGGACCCAAGGGCGGAGCTAAGCAGGCATTCTGGGACTTTGGGGGATAAACAGAGAGCCATTTTCCAACTCTCGCTCTGGAGAGGTAACGGTTCTCTCTCTCTGGAGCAACTGCTCTGACCGTGTGACCGGGGCTAGGAGCGTTAGTTTGGGACTAGAGCTCCCAGTTAGCCACCCTGGTAAAGGATTCCAGCTACTGTGTAGCCCTCTCTCCTTCCCTGGGTTGGTTCCTTTTCCTTTCCCCTTTTGTAAATGAACCCACTACCCTTTCTGTGTGTGCCTGCACACGGGTGAGGCCCCACAGACAGGCAGCCCAGTCCACTCTGGGCTACCCTGTAACAACCTGAGTCTTTCTACCTACTGTGTAATATTTCTCCTGGCATCCTGGCACCCTCGGAACTTGGGGGTTGCACAGTCCAATCTCCTCATTCCCCTGTTTTGTAAATGGAGAAAATAAGGCTCAGAGGCTGTGCAGAGAGGTGAGATCACAGAGTGACATATGGAAGTCACACCTGAGTCCCCATTCTTGTATTGTTTGCTACATGACAGCTTCAAAGCTTCAAAGCCTTCCCCCACCCCTACAAGAATTGTAGTCACATTTAGGACATTTAGAAACAGCATACATTGTACTTTCTAAATTGTTAAGTTGGATCCTCAGGTTTCTATGCCTTGTTTTACCCCGAGGCCTGGAAGCATTATTGCATCTGTTCCCTTTCTTGTTTTTAAAGCGTAAGATATGGCACTGAGATTTTATGTTCTTCCTTCATACAGAATGGCTCCTCTTAGTTGCCTGACTGACACTAGCATGATTTCCATTTGCGGGTCTGTTGTCTTTCCTAGAACTGAGGAGGCCTGGAGGGGCAACTCAGTGTGGAGGCCACAGAATGCCACCTTTGAGGTACCCAAGCTGCCTCCCTCCTCCTTTCCCAACCTGCTGTCCCTTTCTTTTCCTGAAGCTCTGGAAAATACTGCTACAGGCCTGCTGAATGTCTTCCTTTCCTCTACCATGGCCTCATATGTTTATTTCCCAGAAATCTGGCTGCCCTGGGCCACCCCCTGAGAACCTCAGGTGAACTTAGTCCCTGCTCTGGGAGCAGAAGCATTAAAATGTAGGAGAGTAGAGCAAAAGGCAAGGCTTTCCCTCCAAGGTACAGCTTGGAACATGTAAACAGGCTCTGAGTGACACTATCACGCTGTTCCCTACCACCCCTTACCCCATTCGCAGTCTCTGCATAGATGGCATCTCCAGGAGAAGCCAATCACTGCAGGGGAGAGAACCCTGGAGGAATCTGTTAGTCCAAGTGCATCGGATGTGTTCTGGACTCATCTGGCGAGATAACCATTCCCCAAGTCAACATCTGACCCGGAAGTGTCACTTGTATTGGAAGAAACATCTTCAGACCAGAGGCCCTCCCCAGAGGTCCCTGTCCCTTCTTCGCCGGTCACCAGTGGGCTAGATTCTATTTCCTCAGGATCCTCTGGGTTGACTGTGTTTCCTGGAAGAGTTAACATTTGAGGGACTTCAGAGTTGTCCAGGGCCCTCATACACACAGAATTTAGATTAACATTGAAGACAACTCGGTTCCCAGAATGCTCAGGGGAGCTGCTGGTCTCCTGGAATAAGGGGTGCTGTGGCAGACTCTCTGGGCCCTCGGGGGTCCCTCCTGGGCATTCTGGCTGCCAGGTGCTGGACCCTGGGGCCAAGAGGGGCTCTGTGTCAGCCTCAGGCTCGGATAGGTCAGAGTCCTTGGGTTCCTCAGTGTCGGGGTCCATGTGTTCCTCTGAGGCCTCTGAGGAGGTGGGTGCCAGACAGAGCAGCCGTCCTGTGAGCCCGTGCATGGTGTAATCCCCCGCGCTGGCTCGGGGGGCTGCTTCCGTGTCGCTATCACTTTCATCATAGTTATAGCCCCCCACTCTCTTCTTTCTTTGGACAATAATGACCTCCACTTTGTCTATTGTTTCTGATGGCGGCAGTTTCAGAAATATCCAGGATGACAAGTTTTGCTTTAAAAGACAAAAAGACAGAGAGTAGAGAGTTTACATCAATTTGGAGTGTTTTTTGTTTTGATATCATAAAACTTCATGAGACTAAGTACACACTGGTGAGGTGGTGATGACTACGGTAAGGCTTATGGTGACACTATGGTTGCTGTTTTACCCTCACAACCAGTCCATGAAGTCAGTTTACTACTCTCACCCCCACTTTTTAGGTGGGAAGTTGAGACAGAGGTGAAGAAACTGCCCAAAGCTCAGGAAGAGGAAGCAGTAGAGTTGGGATTTGCCGGCAGTGGATACTATGTCCTGCCAGTTTCTTTCCTGTGTCTCTCACTGCTTCTGTCAGTCAGGGGACCCTCCCATCTAGGCTGGGTAGATTTCAACTCTGGATTTATCAGACATTCTTCAGGGTGGTAAGAAGTGTGGATGAGGAGGCTCTAGGAGCTGATTCTGAAGGATCAACCCTCTCCGGCTCAGTGAAGGCCTTCAAGATGCAGATGGCTTCTAAAGGGTCAGGGGTGAAAGAACAGGGGTGAAAAGAGCAGGGAGTATGGAGCTCACTCTGTTCCAGTCCTTAGGGAAAAAAATCCACCCAAGCTGAATAGAAATGTTCGAGATAAGGAGAATAGGAAGCAGTTTGAGTTTTACCCTGGTGGATAAAACAGAAGCTGGTGGGTTCTGTTTCCAGGCAGGCTACAATGGGCCAGAGGTGAGGAGGGAGGTCACAGGTCCCACTCACACATTAGTAAGCAACATTTTGGTTCACCTTCCTATTCTACTCCTGCACATAATTAGACAAATCTACTCTTCCCCTATTCTAGCCAGATAGAGCCTTGGGGTCTATTTCTATTGGGTTGTTCATTTTTGTTCTTACTGAGTCACAGGAGCTTGTTATATAAACTAGATGATAGTTATTTGTTGATTTTTAATGTCCATACATTCTGCCCCCTAATCTGTGGTTTATCTTTTTACTTGCTTTATGGTGACATTTGAAGAAAACAACTTCTTCATTTTTTTATTTTTATTAAACAAAATTTTTTTAAAAAGATTTATTTATTTGTACATACAGAACTGGGGTATAGGCCAGAGGCTCAGGGGCGGTGAGAGGCTTCACCAGAGACAGAGTGGGGAGCAGAACAGGCAGATGGACGAAGTACACTGCTGAGGGGAGCAGCGGGCGGGTCAGGAGAGGTCTGCCGCGCCATGTGGGTCACCTCCGGGGCAGGCGGGAATAGAACTCATGCGGAAGTGGCTTCAGCTTCTCAGTGCAGTGCTTTAACGCGCTGCGCCTCCAGGGAGGGCCCCAACTTCTTCATTTTAACAAGAAAATGTATCAATTTCTTTCTTATGCCTTTTAATTTTTTTTTTTTGTCAGAATCTTCCTTACCCCTAAGTTATAGAGAATCTCCTATATGTTCTTCTAAAATCTTGTCAATTTTTCCTTTTACATTATGGTCTTTAATAACCTAGAACTGATATTTGTGTATGGTGTATGGTCCTATTTAATTTCCACAGATATCATTAACTGACTAGTTAATTCATACCCTCTGCAATTCCTACTCCACTTTGTGTCAGTCTGTTTCAGGGCCCACTTGAATAAATTTTATTTAATGTCATTCATTAAAATTTGATAATTTTCTCTTTAAGGGGCTTGGAAGAAAGCTTCTGGTAGCTTTCTTCCTTAAATGCTTCAAAAATATTTTTATTACAATTGTAAAGGCATTTAAAAAAACGTATGATTTCATTTAACTGTATGATTCCGAGTTCAAAAAGCAGTAAAATTACTCTTCTGTCCATACTCAAAATAGTGGCCACCGTCCTTGGGAGTAGTGACCAGACAGTGTCAGAAGAGACTCCTGGGGTAGGTGGTTCTCTTTCTTCATTTGGTCATTAATTGGGTATGCTGAGTTTGTGCAAATCGACAGAGCTTTATGCAATGATTTGTGTAATTAATTTTTTGAATGTTAAAAGGCAGTTTCATGTTTATTTCCTAATTTGTTGTTTTATCAAAATAAAAATGCTTGTGCTTTTCATATCAAACAACCTCATTAAACTTATTAGTCCTAATAACTTATGTCTAGATTCACTGGCTAGGTGAAGTTTTTACCTAGCTAGTCATACAGTCTATAAATGATCTGTTTCTGCTCCCAATTCTCAGACTTTAAGCTCCATGAGGGCAGAGTTTTTGTATGCTTTGTTCACTTCTATATCTTTAGCAGCTAGAATGTGTGAACATATGATAAATGCTCAATAAATAGTTGCTAAATGCAAAAGAAATCACTCAGAAGTCTCAACACACACACAAACACAAACACACTAATGAGTGTTTTGTGTTACTATTCCTAGAGCTCATACTTAAACACAGAACAAACATTTTTAATGGAGAAACCCTAGGCAAACACAAAGTAATGCCTGGGATTACTTAGGGTTAACACAGTGACAGGAATGTCTGTCATTGGAGTATCATTTGAAGGAAACTTAGGGAGACCTGGAAGGAGGGATATTAATGAGTTTAGGGAATTCAGACAGAAGATTTATCTGGGGATGGGGTGGGTATGGCTAAGGATCTTTGTATCTTGAGACTAGCTGAGAAGTATGAGGCGGAATGCGATTTACCCAAGACCTCAAGGCGCGGCAGAGAGGAAGTGCTGCAATAAAGTCGAGAATATAGTTGCACGTGAACACCACTGTAAAGGACTGTAGCAAATATCTTATACTGCTAGATTCAAAATAAACCATCCATGCTCCTAAGACAGGGATCAGAGTGAGGAGGGCATCAGACACACCCAATGACAGCTAGGTTAAAAAACCAACTGTAATTAAAAGCTCCAAAGCACAACCCCCTCAAACAGTCCCCTCCTCCAACCCAATCTGAAAAAACAAGAAAAAGAGTACGATTTAATCAGCTGTGGAGGGATATTTAAATTTATGACTGTTAGACAATCTAGAATAAGTTCAGTCAGAAGAGTAAGATATTTCTGAATGAAAAATTCAAAACAAATACGGAAAGAAGCAATCGGGAAAGGGGAAATGATAAACGGTGGGCAAAAGCCACTGAGGCAAGAAATCTGAGGATGTTTCAGGGCTGTGTATGATCCAGCTGCAGATCCACGCTCTGCGCAGGATGTGTTCCAGCAACCACAGGGGACAAGGGAAGACCAGCAAAGTGGTGGGTTTCACTAACGACAAAGTAACACAGAAGAGAGCAAGTGCAGGGACTGCTGGTTATCTGTGTGATAAATGAGCTACAGCAGGAAAAATGACTGATCAGTGTCAGCAGAACTCTGGGGAGACATGAGCAATGGCATTAGAAGCTACTTCTTCATCCTTTGACAAGATAAGTCTGTTCGGTACATATGTCCCCTGAAGCAATCCGAAATAAAAAGATAACTTGCATAAAAATGTCCATTTGTGTTACTCATAATGGCTAAAGGAAGAAGGAAAAGAAAAAAAGTAATCAATCCAAATGCCCGGATTTAGGGGGAAATGATGCATTCATCCCAATGAAAAATATACGAACAAAGTATAAAAAGAAGCCAGAAAGGCTAACTATATATTTATAGAGATGGAAGAAAACCCAGAGAGAGAAAACATCTTGCTGTTTTTAGACGAAGGGATCTTTTTCTGTGAGGTATTTAAATAGATCATGAAAATCCTTAACTTAAGAGAGAGAAAATTTTAAAAAGACGTACCAAAACTTTGGGGAAATCATTTCGTAAGCAAATATAGCCAGTCCGTTTCAGTATTACTATGGTGCATATGACAATAACTGGTATTAAAAATGTAAAAATTATTCCTCCTATTTTTTCAGATTCCGATGATTCTGTTGAGGAAAAATTAAATGGCGTCATTTCAAAATAAATGTAGTAAACAATGGCAGATGTAAATAAATGCAGATGGTCTGCCGGAGGAAGGGGCGAGGCATGGGAGCAAAAGATGGAGGGTCTATTTTTAACACAAAAGAATGCAGAGTAGCCATGTGCACTTTTTAAAAATGGATCGAGTTTTGCAAAGTGAAATTTCCAGTTTGCAAATATGTTCCATCATCCCACTGTCCAGTGTGGTAGCCATTAGCCACACATGACTATTTAACTAGAAATGATCAAAACTGAAAACACAATCGCTTAGTTTCTTAGCCACGCGAGAAGCATCTCCAATGCTGTCAGCAAATTCCAGGCAGGCAGATGTGGAGAAGGGGTCTCTGCCAGGCAAGCAACGGGTGCGGGCCATACCGGCACCCAAAACCACAGCTCCACAAAGCTCCCTTTGGCCTGTGCTTACGACACCCAAAACCCCTTTCGGAAAGTGGCGACCTTCTGACTTCCTTTCTTCCATAAGTCCAGGCAATGGAGGAGAAATACATAGCTGCCTCACTATGACTTTCTGAAATTTCCAGGAAGAGCTTTATTAATCTTGTAATCAGAGCCTTGGGCAACATTGGCAATAAATACGCCTTACATAATTTAAAAGTCTTCTGGAAGGTTCAGGAATGTCAACTCAGGGTTAAAGCAAGAAACCCAATAAGGGCCCTTGTGCATCTGGACAACATAACCCCGGGACCCTGCTGCTGGCTCATCAGTGGCGCTTACAGAATCAGATTGGCACAACTTTTACACACAAAGCTTCCTCCACTGAAAAATATACTGTGAACCTAGATGATGTCATAGGATACAGACCCAAGTGTCCCCAGCCAGCCCGTCCGCTCCAGCAATCCCAGGCCAGAATTCCCATTTTAGACTCTGCTTTGAGAGGTCATAAACCCAGACGCCACCCTGACTTGAGAAGCACCCCCCACCCTCTGCCTGACAGCACCTTCACCCCATTCTTGCTGTTTTCTCCATGGCGGATACCATCACTTAATATATTAATCTCTTATTTAAAAAAAAATCTTTGCATCCCCTCTCCCAAATGCAGTGTAAGTTCCACAAGATAAGGATTTCTTTGTATCATACACTTTTCTTTTTTGGCAAAACAGTTGCAGACCTAGCGAGTTTCTGAGAAAATAACCAGGAGCGAGTGTTCCTAAGCCTGACTGTTCTCACGGCCTGTCTCTCCATCCCCGGAAGGCTCGGGGCTGCACTTCACTGCTCCGTCCACGACCGTCCCGTCCACCCTCGTGAGTGTCCCTCTATGCCTGTCTGCTTGGGGCCAGGTCACAACACCCAAGGTAGGGGCAAGGTTTCACCCTCACACCCTGCGGCACCAGTTTCCAGGAGCCTGCCTCCTGCAGCATGTGGGACAGCGTTTCACCCCCCCACTCATCGGGACAAGGTTTCAGGGGTACCCAGCCCCTCCGAGGGTTGATATCTGATGGCACCTGCAGTGTGGAGAAAGTGACTCCACCCTAGAGTAGAGAAGACCAATGGAAATCTCCTCTGCAAGGCACCTTTGGAGCAAGCAATACTTTAGGGTTCTGAGTCTTCAGGCTTTTGTCTTTAAATTGGCTCCCCTGCCCCACACTCCCCAGAGTAAAAGCAAACAATGAATCTTAAAACACTGTCTTACCTTTAGGTGGAAGGAGGATACATTTGAAGGGAGATTTAATGGTTGATTTTGGATCCGGATAACTTTGCTCAAAATAAACGGAGATACAGTAGTTTGTGTTTGGAGTTAACTGGTCAATGACGTGAGTGAAATTTCCAGTGTGGTTTTGATATATTTGTAGTTTGTGCTGGAAAAAAATGAGCAAAAAACAAATCAGTTTGACTTTGAGTGAGAATTTCATTGGACGGCAGGCTCAAAGAAACTCTTTGGAAACTTATACAGGGGTAGAAATACCATAGACTGATTTCATGCTCCTGGCAAAAAAAAAAAAAAAAAAAAGGAAAACAAAAAAAAGGAAAACAAAGAAACAGTGTAACCGTAGCAAGAAAAAGTATGTCAGCTGGCACAATCCTATTTGTCCCCTCAATACTTCAAACCATGAAATCTAGTCTCACAACTTCATTTTATAAATGAGAGTAATTACCAATGAGAAGTAAGAGTTCATGGTGTTATCTTATCTTACAATAAAAACTAGGAAAACGAAAAAATAAGGGGCCGTGTTTCACTAATGATACGCACTAGCTTACACGTCAGATCAAGTAATCAACTCACTCAGTTGATTATAACAGAAGTCTGCAAAGTAGGCATCCTCCCCATGTCCCAGATGGCCAGCAGTGGCTCTGAGAGGCCACGTGGCTTCTCCAGGGCTGTGTCAGACCATGAAATCGTGTGTCAGAGGGAGTCCAATCTCTGGGCACCTGGCTGATGTCGGAGAACTGGAGAGGTGATGCGATGCTGAGTCCTCTCTGGCAGCCCTGAGGCTGCTCAACAGTTCTCTCTTTTCCTCCTTAAAAACTTCCACCTTGCCTCTTTCCCAGCTAGTTCTGTTCCACTTGGGAATGAAAGCGATAGGAAGGTTCTTCCATGAAAAACCAGTTTGGTATAATTTTTTTTAAAGATTTATTTATGTGTGCATGTAGAATTGGGGTACATGCAAGAGGTGCAGGCTTCACCAGAGACAGAGTGGGGAACAGAACAGGCAGATCAATGAAGTACACTGCTGAGGGGAGCAGCGGGGAGACAGGAGAGGTCTGCCACGCCATGTGGGTCACCTCCGGGGTGGGGATGAAACGCGCACTGAAGCAGCTATAGTTCGCCTGCAGTGCTGCGTCCTTACCTGCTGCACCACCAGGGAGGGCTGGCATAGAGTTTTATAGCTTTCAAAATACATTTTTACTAGTAGTTTTATAAATCAGGATTTCTAGTGGTTCAAATGCAAACTTCTAATGATTTTCTGCAAGCGTCTATTTGGAAGGAGACATTATTGGAGAAGAAGGAAAAAAAAAAAAGCCAAATACCCATCAATAGCTTAGTGCTCAGCATAGCAGACAGGCAAAGACCAAACGACGGAGGTGGAGTCTGTGGAGTGTGGAACGGTGCTCGCTGCTTCCAGCTGGAATAGGCTCAGGAGAGCACGTGATTGATGATCCAGACCCTTCGATACCTGGATCACCTGAGGAGCTGACACTCAGGTGCTTCAGGAAGGCCAGGAGGGGTCAGAATTTCCCTTCCGTAGAAAGGTTTGTCCCAGCACGCTGACATGTATCTGTTCTCCCTGTCTACACCATACGCCTCTCGCTCTTCCTTGTGTCCCTAGATGTGGCTCATTCTTCGAAAGAATACAATGTATTTCCCCCACGAATGAACTAGAGAGTTCTTTCTTGCAGTCACACCACATTGGCTGAGGCCTTTTGATTTTCATTGTTCAGATCGTTACAGCTGTCTTTAAAAAGCAAGAGAGTCAAATGTCTTCGCTGCCAACCCAGACCTGTTCTAACCACCTACCTTCTTAACAATCCCCTCCGACTGCTCTTCTGAGACAAGAGGTGCATTGAACCGTAACTCGTCGATGATGTGGGAGGCCCTGGGTGGAATATTTAGGAGGACGTTGATGTGGTCAGTGAAACCAACAATCTCAAACTGTGGTGGTTCCAAGGACACTGTTTAGAAAACAAAGTCAGAAGCAGACCAGTGTCAATCTCTGATGGTCTAAAGAGGGTCGAGTGGCATGAGAAAGCTGACTTCTTGACAGCCTTCTGCTCTGAAATATTTTCGGATGGGTGAAAAACTGAAAACAGCAAAAGTGAAGTGATTTGCTTACTATTACCACAAGAAATGGTGGGCAGATTCTGGCATGAGAGTCATCTCTTCCCAATTTTCAGGATAAGAATCCTAAGCACCAAAGTAAAATTGACTTCCGGTTACCGTAATCACACCTAACCACTGCAGAAATATCAGAAACACAGAGAGGCAGAAATATGAGAAACAGAGAGGCACTGAGTGGCTCTACTGTGAGTTCACTGACTTAACTGTTTTGAACACGTAATTTTCCGAATAGTCTACGTACCAATGAGTATTCTTGGAGTTAGACCTTTTCATTTGTCCATTTTGATTTCTTTAGGATAAATTACTACAGAGGAATTTTGGAGAATTAAGATTTTTCATACAGGCAGTCAAATACCTTTAGAAAGTTGTTTCAAAGTCCACTCCCTGCATTTCATCTAAACCTAGATACTTACACATTTTAAATACTTACCATTTGAGCCTTGAAAAGTGCTATCTCATCCCTTCTGGACTGTATTTTCCTTATATCTGGAGGATCTCTAAGTGCTCTTTTGTGGACACACACTGACATGTCTTTGTGGACAGTGATAGAAAATGCACACAGCTCTGGTGAGTCTCAGGTATCTGAGTCACAGCTCCCGTGCATGCGAGCAGCTACTGTTACTTTGCTAAGCATGTGCATGTGAGTATTTAATGAAGAGCTAGAAACCAAATCTTCCTCATGGAAGAAGGTTGTGAGGACACAGAAGAAGTGTGGAGTCTGGCTGAGACACACAGAAGAAGTGTAGAGTCAGGTCCCTGGAGCTATTAACACAAGTGCCATCAGGGTAATGTCTTAGGGACGAAGGAAAGAGCAGGTCCTCGCTGGGGATCCAGCCTGCCCCAGTCTGGGCCCTGGAGCTGGACACTGACTTGTGCAGAGCTACTGGGTTACCTTGGGAAGGGCCCTCAGCATTAAGGAAAGTGGTGGCTCCATCATGGCAGCTCAGATACAGGCCACCCATGCCCACTTCCTGGCAATGAAACAAACCGAGGTAGCAGTCATCACTGCCTGGAATGCGTGAGAGTCAAATGGGGAATCACCTACAAACGTCCGGTGGCCAATGCGCTTTTTGGATAAGAAAACTGGATAGGAAGAAGCAAGGCAACTTCTCCCTGTCCAGAGCTAGGAGCAGCAGCAGTAGCGGCGAAGCTGGTCTCACGTCTAAAGCACCTGGCTTTCCTATGTCATGGAAGAGCTAAGGATGATGGATGTGGTGATGATGAACAGAAAGCGACTCACTCTGGGTTGCCAGATTGAACTGGCCCAGACAGGGGCCCAGTGCTCTGTTTCCCTGGACGCCAACGACTTTAGGGATGTAGGTCTCACTCATGTCCACCCAGACTTTTGATAGGTCGCAAAATGATCTCGATGTGTTCTCACAGCTCGTAACAGTTATCATGTCTTCGTCTTTACTTTGAGAGGAAAAGAAACAGTAAGGAAAACGTGAGCATCATGGCGAGAACACACTGGTGGGCCCTCACCCCATCTGCCCACTCCCTCCCTCCCTCCCATGCCCTGTGTGTGTTGTTCTTCACACCTTTACCACCACCTGCCATATTGCATCTCAGCGTGTCTCTCCACACTGCTTCCTCCTGCCAGGTCTGCTCACGGGGTATGCACTTTGGCTTATGGGTGAACCCTGGCTGTAGTTGGTGCCCAGTAAGTTGCTGGATGAATGAATGAAAAAGTCTTGGGTTTTCCTAGTAGAGCCCCAGATTCCCCTGCCCCCTGATAATCAGGACCACCCTTCCTGAGCCCGCTCCCATCACCTTCTCCCAGACCCAAGCCCAGGTGACCCAGTCCTAAGTCAGCTACCAAGGTAAAATATAGAGAGCAGACCTGGGGCTTCGCATTGGTAATGCAGGGGGCTGTCTATCACTGACAGAAACCTGAGACTTTGGTAGGCACCAAAGATGCCCATCACTGTGTAAGTCGGCGGCAGTCACAGCTCTCCGCCCAACAGCCAACCAAAGGCCCCTCAAGGGACTCTTGGGGCAGAGTCATGGCTTGAGAGGGTGATCATGAGCCATGGGTAGAACAGACCAGGTTGGGCCCCATCCATTTTGTCTCTCAATCCTGTAGCACCCCCTACACGTGAGGACTCGCTCAGGGAAGCTGAGGTCTGCACCGAGGGTCACCACTGGTCCGTGACAAGCCAGAGTTTGGACACGGGCCACACACTTCCCTGAGTGAAGGGAACACAAGCCAACATGACCACCAGATCTCGGAGCCCTGTCCCAGGAGAACAGGACTTCTAACCCCCTCGACTCAGGACTAAAGAAATCATTGCAAAGACCATACAACCTAATTATTTTACTCCTGAGGCTCTGACCTACAAAAATGGGGTTTGGTTATAAATATAAGCTCCATCAAAATAGCTCTGGGTTGTTAAAACATTCAAATTAATTAAAACGGAAGGGCGTTTTGTCTTCCCGACTTTGAAAGTTCTGAACACATACACACACACACACACACACGCTCTGTCACAAACAAAACCAACTATCCCCCACGGACTAAATATTTAGCAAGAGATAAATGAAAAATGAAACCAACCTCATGATTATATACGACAAAGTGTAGTGAGTTGGTTCAGCTGAAAAGGGTTTAAATTCCCATGATAGGATTGGCCGGAGATTGTGTAATGTCATCTTAAAAGTGCAAGCTTCAGCTGGAACATCTAGAGGATGGGCAGGAAACAAACACCATCATTTGGAATCTAAGGTTGTGTCTTGGCCATTGCTCAATCTGTCTCTTAGGATCGGGAGCCCATGTCCTTGGTAGAGATCTCAGGAGCACTGGCATCTTGGAGACAGGAAGGAAAAATTTCTATCGAACATAAGAAATGAGCTTATTCAATTAATTAATGAGCATCAAATTGTCAGAGCAGGCAAACAGGGACTCAGCACCGTGTGCATAGTATTTGGCTTCACCCCATTCTCATGGATTCTGGGGACTACTGGAGGAACCAAGTCTAGGTCCTTCTAGATCGTTCCCAACTCCTAACTCTACCTCATTTCCCCCTGAGCAGCTCAGCCTACTGCACACTTTGCCTCCTCTGAATCCTGGCTGCACTTAGAGAGCAGGAAGGGATAATGTGTGTGAGATGCCCCTTCCAGGCGTTTAAACCCCTCAATTCTACTAAAGTAAGTGCTATCAAGAGACCCACTTTACAGGCCATGAAACTGAGAAGCTGAGTTCTGCAGTGCCATGAAGCTGGGGTTTAGAGGAAGGGGAAAAAGAGGGAAAGGACAGTGATGTCTGTGTTCCTTAGACTTGGGCTCTAAAGTCACACCTGTCGATCCTGCCTTAGAAAGTTCAAATGCTTAAGAACATTTAAATGTTAAGACCTGATTGGCTTCTGGGTTGCCACCTCTTTGTCCCTGGATGTGTGTCCCAAGACCAGACACATATTTAATGCTTAGTGAACTTCTGTGGACATATATCAGCAGGAGATTTGATTGCAAAAATTATTTTCCCTTATCTGATACCAGATACCAGCTGAGAAAATGCAAATTAAAGAGAAATTATTTCCCGATCACTTTTGTTTGGCATTGTCTGTGTCTCCTTACGCTTCCATTAGTGAGAATATTAAGAGTTGAATGTTTTCGGAAGGACTTAAATATTATGTCTAGTGTTAGTTTCTTCTAAAGCTCTGTGAGACAAATGTGAAAACCAGAATTTTTATAAAAGTATTTAATTGAGGATTCAAACAAAAAATGGGTAACAGATCTGAGATTGGATATCTCCCCTATTTTAATCTTCTGGGTGGTGGTCCCCACCCCTCCGATTGACCCTTGTACAAAATTTAGTCCAGCCAAGAAAATCTCTTACCTGCAAAAACACATGAAACCCTCAGCAAAAGGCTGATGAACACTAGGAAGAAGAAAATCAAGTTAGACTAACAAGACTCTCCCTTGGGGTTCCATTTAGAATTGTTGCTCTGGGGCCTGACATTGGTTCACACACACACACTATAGGATCCCGATTGTCTTGTGCTAAGAAAGAGCTCAGCTAAATGGTCCTCAGTGAGGTCACATCGGACCCGGGGCCCATGGGCTAAGGATTTCATTGCGAGTGGTAAGGTCCTCTGAGGAGCTGAGACTTACAGCAGGCCTGGGTTCTGAGAAGAGTGTTCTGAGAAGCAGTTATTTGGAAAAAATTCTCAGGAAAGGGACAAAGATGTTGCTAATTAATTAACTTTCCAAGTAATGGTATTTCATGGGTGGTGGGAGAACAGTGTTGGCGATGGGAAATAGGGGTGCTCATTTGTTTCTTTCGGGATGTCACAATGACTTTTTTTTGGGGGGGGATATTGGCATTTTAGCATTGCTAGAACATGGCACACTCCAGTGCCTATTCGGACCTCTGAAGGGCCCCTGATGACAAACTCTGACACAGAGGGCAGTGGTAACCAAAGTAGAATCTGAAGAAAAGCGGAGAACAGGCACAAACATTCCAATCCTAAAGAAATGGAGAAACCAAAGTGCAGGGAACCTTTCTAGACTGGTGACATGATAGGAGATAAGGGGGTTGGCTACTTGTCAAATCTAGGGGTAGAGGGATAACCCCCACTGTGGGGCTACTAAGAAGACTTCTTTTCAAATCACACGCAAGGACGGTTCCGTCACTGGGAAGCCTGCTATTCCTGTTTGTTTTCCTAAGATGAACAGCAGGGCAGAGACCTGGCAAAGCACCAGCATGGGCTTCCCGTTTCCCTCCCCTGGGCTCCTGACATTGGGGGGCTGATTCTGGGCGCTCTGGTCAGGAACATCCATGTGCTGCTCCCGAGGAGGGTCTGGTGAGGGCCTTCTGGGGCTTGGCCCTGAAGAACTATGATTAAAAAGTAACACTCACCCAGGCCAGACAAAGTATGAAGTGTAGTTGCTGGGGCATTCTG
Organism: Condylura cristata; assembly: GCF_000260355.1. Taxonomy (NCBI): domain Eukaryota; kingdom Metazoa; phylum Chordata; class Mammalia; order Eulipotyphla; family Talpidae; genus Condylura; species Condylura cristata. Next base: position 72,783,963 of record NW_004567104.1, on the reverse strand, counting down.
GCTCCAAAGCATCTTTGTTATTTGGTGAGTCCTTTATTTACTCTCACATCTGAAAGGAAATCAATGTCAGGTGAGCAAAGTTCTGGAGAGTGTAACTGAACAGTGAGCAGCAAACAAGGCTGAGATGAGGTCAGGGGGATCAAAGTTGGCCTCCTGGGAGCAACCCTGTTGGGGGCAGCCTTATCTCAGCTCTGGGAGCAATTCTCTACTGTCAGGGAACATTCTAAAATGTAAGTTGCAAACAGGTCACGGAGTCTTCTGACTCTGACGTTTTGAACATGTTAAAACAGGAAACCGAAGCATCTTCCTGCTTCAGAAAACAACTTTCATCCTCCCTTGCGAGTGCTCCACAATACAGAAGGTCTTCGAATTACATGGCTTTGTTCATCGAGGTCTCATTCTGATGTTTATAAGATATAAACATTCTGGTGGATGTTGAGTAAAAGGCTGTGGCTGGAGGACCCGTTTCTTTCTATAGCCTTGAGCTCGAAGTAGCTGTTTCCTACGCAAATCAAAACCACAATGAGATGCGGCCTCTGGTCAAGAAGCCCAGAAACAGCAAGCCTTGTGTGCTGTTGCTGGTGGCAGGCAGACTTCCTCTGCCGCTAAGGAAACAGTATCATGGTTTCACAGAATATTACAAATAGATCGAGCAACTCTACTCCTCCTAGGTAACTAGCCCAAGAATACAGAACACTAATTAGAAGGGGTATCTGCACTTCTCTGTTCTTGCAGGACTATTTCCAACAGGCAAGTTCTGGAAACAACTTAAGTGCCCGACAACACATGAGTGGCTTAAAAAGATGTGTTATGTAGACAGGGTGGAATATTACTCAGCTATAAAAAAGACAAAAATCTTGCCATCTGCAATAAGGTGGATACAACTGGAGGGGATGTTGTTGAATGAAAAAAGTTAGATGGCTTCAGTCATATGTGGGATGTAAGAGGACAGACAAACCCAAATCAAAACGTTCCTTGTAATCTGAGTGGAGAGCTGAGGCTACCAGAGGCAGAGGGGAATCAGGGAGAAGGGAGCCCAGGGACTAAGAGAGGATTACTGAGGCTTTGGTGGTGGGTGTGCAGTGGTAACATACACCCTAAAACATATATTGCTTCAAAACAGCAACAACAAAGTCTGAGTTTCCAAAAAACTGACAACATTGAGTGAGGATGTACGACATACACATAAGCCAACCAATTATGTATTTTTATTTCCCCTATTTTTACAGAGATAGTATCGACTTTCCCTGTCCTGACCTTGCTTTTCATTCAAAAGTATATTTGATACATCCCTCGACAGCAGCATCACAGAGAATTCCCTGCCTTTTTTTTTTTTTTAAAGTCTACTTCATGGATAATATCATCATTTATATAATCACTCCCTACATGGACAGTTGAGTCGCTTCCAGCCTTCTCGGCAATAAATTATCTTGGGTACACATCATTGTGCACCTGTGCAGGTGTAAGCACAAGGCAGATTTTTCAGAAGTAGAACTTGGGGGCAGAGGGCAGACCAAGCAGGGTCATGGTGGGACAAGCACATTCAGGTTAGGACACCTTGAAGACAACTACTCACAAAGGTGTGAGCAGAATGGTGGCAAACCCCTGGGGAGCAGCGCAGCCAGCTGACAACAGGGGGTTGCTCCACCTGGGACTTGAGGTGGGGGGAAGGTGCCACACTGGACTCTGGCGAGAACCCTGTGTGAGGAGCCAGCCCGCGGCGACTGTGCAGGAGGGGGGCTCAGGGGCAAATAGGTGTCCCCGTCTTTTCCCCTGCTCTTGGTAGGGGCCGTCTGTTGGCCGAACTCAACCAGACCCACACGTCAGGACCCCAGAGGGATCGTGGTCTGGGGGGCGGGAAGAGGGACGGGTAGACAGAAGACACCTGTCCCCAGGGGCCATGTGCCATTTTCATGGAAACCACACCCGGCTGACAAAGGCCTGTCCACCCCATCACCTCTTCAGAGACCAATTCTTAAACTTTTAAAAATCAAATTCATGCAAACTGGCATCAACTTCACAAAGAAACCCATCAGTTCACACACTGCTGTCCTCACGCACTAGGCCCTGGCATTTCTCTTCTCCCGAGACAGAGCAGGCTGGCACCTCGCGAGCGGCAGCTCCCTCTGGCTCATTGCTGCCTCTGCCTCTGGCTTTTTTTCTCACTGGCTTGGGGCAACCTTTAGGTGTGCGGGGGTGGCCCTCTGTGCAGTGACCCCATCTCATGTTTCTCTTGCCCTTTGGCCCTTGATTTTCTTTTCTTTTTAATAAAATAATAGTTTGTTTTACATCACTTTGTGCCTTTTCCATCTCAGCTGCGATCCCCGTGGGCTTCTCATCACCATCACCAAATCGCCCGTGTGCCATCACCATAGTCCAGTGCACTCCCTCCCCCCACCCCCACCGTTTTTGATCCCATTCCCCACGCCAAACCCTCGATTTTCTTAGAATGTTTCTGAGCTGTTCCTGGCCTGCTGTTCCTTCCTTTCAACAGATCTGCCTGTTCTACTTCCCACTCTGTCTCTGGTGACTCCTCCCCCCGCCCCTCCCATTACACCCCAGCTCTTGTCTGCAAAATTAATAAAACGAAAATCTTAAAAGAAAATCCTCCTAGCTGTCATAGAGCTGTTCCCATCTAGGTGTTCTAGAGGAATCTGAGCAGCCACGTCACAACTGCCATGCCAGCTGCAGGTTCCACCACTCCTGGGCTGTCCAGGTATCTCAACCCCAGCTTAGCCCACGGTACCGCGAGTCCATCTAGAAACATCTATGAGATATCTTAGAGAGACGGCTGTCCTCTCCCGCTGTTACTCTTGCTGGAGGCTTGCGAATCTGTGGGCATTCCCTGGATGCTGGGCACACGGGCTGCAGAGAGCCACATGCTGTGAGGTTGTGTGGGGTGCTCCCTTACTCTTCCACCCCGTGGCACTGGTTCTTCTGCTCCCTGCCCCCTGCCCCCACAAGATAGCAGGACATCTTCTAAGAGTATTTCGGTACATTTCAGGTACAGAACATTTAGCCCTTTCGGCAGTGGGGAGCACAGAGACCCAATTACAAGCTCACTGGCACACACATGCACGCCCACACACACACAAAGTCCTGCTCTGCTCAGGGATGACTCCTCCCCTGTCCCTGCCACTGCACTTCCAACCAGATGTCTGATACCTACCTAGCTGGTTGCTGGGAAAACCTAATTTCCTCTCTTGGCAGCCTGCCTGCAATAGTTCAGGTAGCTCCTTAGAATTTCCCTATTACAAACAGGCCAGTCTCCCTGCAGCAAAAGCCCAGGGCCGCTCACCTCTGAGTGGGGTCAGCAACGGAGCCCTGGGGCCCTGCGCCTGGGAGGGTCCCGCCTTGCTCGGCTTACTGCTCTCCTGGGGCCATCCTGAAATCCTTACTCATTTTTGTCCTTGAACTTAATGAACTGTGATGGGGCGACACGACACCCTTCCGTGCCGAGTCTCGCCACTCTGGGTCTTGCTCTCTTGCCTGCAGCCTGCATCCGGTCCTGCCTGGCCTCATTCTCTTCCCCGCCATGATTGCTGATGCTCTTTTATGGGCAGCAGTGGGTCCCGGTGCACAGGGTGGAGTGTCCCTTGGCACCCTGATGCCCCTCTTGCGTCTGAGCGGGGAGGTCTGGAGCTGGGCAAGGCGGAAACTGTCCCTGGCATGCTCTGGCAGTGCCCTGACGCACCAAGGGTGCAGGTGGAGGTCAGCCTTGACCCTAGCACGATCAGGAGCAGCGGCTTAGAGACCTTGGGTGTTGCCAATGTGTTGTGGATCGGGGTGGCGGGCCCTTGAGAAGGGGTGACTAAGAGCGGGATCCCCCAGAGCCTTCCAGCAGAAGCAGGGTTCTGGGGTCCTTCAAGCCCAAGTGCATGCATGCTTAAAGTTCCCAGGGGGAGGGCTCCCAGAAATGTGGGGAGCTGTTCTGGTCTTGAAAATATCCCTTCCCCTGAGGGAGCCCTCCTGGGCTGACTCTTCCTCCTGGCAACCTTCCTGAGCCTGGCTTGAGTCCTCCTGCTGGATCCTTCCTGGCACTCTCCAGAAATGGGCTCTGAAAGGCCAGAGGCATGATCTGGTGATTCGCATGTCTCTGCTTCAATCTGGTTTTGCACAGTCTACACAGAATGCTAAAATTCATGCTAATCAGTGAAAACTTTATTTTTTGATTTAAAATGACATTGAAGAGCAAGAGAAAACATGGCAAGTTGAGAGAGTGATTGTGAAAGAAAAGAAAGTGTTCTGTTCTCCTTGTGCTGAAGCTGCCTTTATTTTGCCCTGGGCCTTGCTGCTCTCCCTCTGAGCCACTTTCATTTATTCTTCCCTGAATTGAATGTGTCTGGTCTCACTCACTGAAGGAACAAAAAGTCCTCAGGGAAAAGGACCTCCAAGCTCTGCCCTAGTTCAGATGTTAAATTATCATTCTGTAAACCGCCCAAAGTACAGAATGCAATTTTCATTCTTACGTTTGAACATCACTGAACTCAGAATGCCTAGCACAGAGATAGGATGTAGACTGACATTTCAGTTTTGATGAACATTTTTAAAAAGATTTATTTATGCATGCATGCGAGAACTGGGGTACAGGCCAGGGGTATAGGGGGTGAGAGGATTCACCAGAGACTGAGTAGGGAGCAGAATAGGCAGATGGACTGAAATACACTGCTGAGGGGAGCAGTGGGGAGGCAGGAGAGGTCTGCTGTGCCTTGTGGGTCAGCTTCCTGGACAGGGATCGAACTTGTGTTGCAGTAGCTGCTTGACAGCTTCATGGTGCTGTGCCCTAACCCGTTGTGCCACTAGGGAGGGCCCCATAGACATTTTTAAGGATCAATCAATAATGAGAATATCTATGCTGTTGACTCTTTGGTAGTTTGAAATTTTAGAAATCTAACAGGAAAATGAGTCTAATATGGGCCTCTCAGGTGGAGCAAGGGGTTAAGTCTCAGCACTATGAAGCTATCCACAGCCACAGCAGCATGAGTTCAATCCCCCCTACCCCAGGGAGTGACCCACATGGCGCAGCAGACCCCTCCTGTCTCCCCACAGCTCCCCTCAGCAGTGTATTTCAGTAGATCTGCCTGTTCTACTCCCCACTCTGTCTCTGGTCAATCCTCTTATTCTCCTATGCCTCTGGCTTGAACCCCAGCTCTTGTATGCTTAAAATAAACTAAAAAAGAAAATGAGTCAAATATGACTGTGCTTGCTGATGGGAGGGGGAGAATACACACTTCAGTTTCACTTTCAGGTACAATTTCTGGACAGGGTTCTTTTTCTATTTTTTTTAGACAAATCATTGTCAAAAGTCAGGAAACAAATCTCAGGCTAATTTTAACTTTTAACATGAGAAACTTCAGAGGAAATATAAGTAAGAATATGAGTTTGCATGATTTAAAATGGAAAACAAAACCTGCCAACTACAGCTTTCTAAGTTCAAGTTCTTTCTGAGAGAGGAGATGGAGCTGAAGCAAGCCCATTAGCTAAGCACATGTTCGTGCTTCCTTCTCAAAATCTTTTACTGAGGAAATGTTGGTTCATTTTACATATCGTAGGGGTACTGGCTCAACCCCCCACATATGCATGTTATCATACTACCAAAGCCCCAATAATCCCTCACCCTGTCCTTGTCCCAAAATCAAAGCCCCAGAATTGATGCTGGTTTGGCCTCTGGACCAACCCTGAATCGGAGGTTGGGGGGAAGTGAAGGAGTAGCACGAGGGTGCTTAGAAGCCCTGTGAAGCCTGGGACAGGTGGAGGCTGGTGGGTCTGCCCCTCGGGGTCAGTTAGCCTGATGGTGGGAGTGGGGTGGAGTAGGGAGGCCCTGGAGGACTCCCAGGGTCCCTGGGCCTGCACCTGCCACTCAACCGGCTAACAGTCAGGGCTGTCGCTACACTAAGGTCCAAAACCTCCTGCCAACCCAAAACAAGGAAATCGAACAAATATTAAAAGAACATAGAATCCTCAGTTCCCTTTCCTCCATCACTGGCCACAAAGGCCTGCTTATGGCTGGAACTGGTCCCTGATATCAGCAGTTGTTTTGCTGGGGTGGAAGCAGGAGCAAGGATGGGAACCCAGTTTCTGTTTCCCTCCTGACCCTGGGGGTGGGCCCACTCCGTGGTGGTCACCAGGCCGCCTGGGGTCTCCCCCTTCGCCTTCTTAGGGAAGGGTCTGGAAGGACGCAGGACACTCCAGCCCTGCCAGCCCTCCTGTCAGTGACCGCTGGGGGTGGGGGTGGGGGGCTGTTGTGGTGGGGGGAAGGCTGGTGAACCTGGGAGGTCACTGAACACCCACGGAGACCCAACCCTGCCGGGAGGGGGCTCCAGTTTTGCCAAACGTAGATCTTTAGAAATCTGACCCTAGCACCTCACGAGAGCTCCCATGTGCAGCAGCGACGAAACTCCAGGCGTTTTGGGGACGAGGGTGGGTGCAGGGCTTGGCGCCCAGCAGGGGGACCTCGGGCCAGGCGCTGACCACAGCACCCCGGGCAGGGCCAGGCGCGGGGACAGCTGGCCAACGCCCTTCAACGACCCCGCGGGGATGGGGGGGCAGGCGCGCGGCCCCGCGAGCGGTGGGGGCGCGCGGGGCAGGAGAGTTCCGGGAAGCGGCGGCAGGCACCCCCCTACGCCCCCACCTCCCCATCCCCCCCACCCCCGGCCTCGCGGCCGCGCTTACCTTGGCAATCTCGCCTCGCCGCTTCGCTCCGGGGTGCTCCGGGCTCCGGGGCCCCTCCGCGCCGCCATTCGCGGGTCGTAGCCAGGGTGCCGGCGGTGGCGGTCACCCCGCGGGTGGCGGACAGCCCGCGGGGCCCGCAGGGTCCGGGGCGCGCCCGGCTGCTCGCAGGATCCTCTCTCCGCGGAGCGGCGGAGTGTGGCCGGCTGGAGCCCAGGCTGAGCGCAAACCCTGTTTGCACCCCGCGGGCCGGCCGGGGCGGGCCCCGGGAGCAGGGGGCGGGCTCGGGGGTGCCGTGGGCGGGCTCGGGGCGGGGCCGGGGCGGGCTGAGGGGCCCCGGCGCTTGTCATTCGCTGACGTTCATCCAGCCCCGCTGACCGCGCTCCGCCGGGTGGTGTCAGACGGGAAAGGATGAGGGGGTGGCTGCTTTGTTTACTGCAGGCTCTCGGGGCTAGGAGAGTGGGCATTTCGGTGCTCAGGGAAAATGCTGAATGAATGAATAAACGGTGAGAGGATTCTCTCCCTGTCTCGTTCTATACGGTGCCTATAATCTGCTAGTTTAGATGAAATGGACCAATTTCTTGAAAGACACAACCTACCAAAACTTACGCAAGAAAAGACAGATATCTGGAATCATCCTATTTCAATTACAGATGTTGAATCAAGAATTGAGAACCTTCCAAAAAGAAAGGAAAATGTCCAGATGGTTTCACTTGGTATTTTACCAAATATTTTGGTAAAATACTCTATCATACTCTATCACATCTAAAGGCACGGGAATGCAAATCCCCGATAATCTTCAGGGGGTCACAGCCCATTAACCTCTTGGCTTTAGGATTTCTGATATGGCAAACAGAAAGACAATAATTCTCTACAATGTTTTCCAGATAATTGACGTAGAAGGGATACTTCCTAATTCATTCTCTGAAGCCAGATTATCCTAACACCAAAACCAGACAGAGACAACACAAGAAAGGGAAAGTACAGACCAATATTCCTCATGATCACAGGAGCGCAAATCCTCGGAAACATTAGCAAGTAAAAGCAACCACGTATAAAAGCTATGGTCTACAACCAAGTGAGCTTTATTTTCATATTGCAAAACTCATTCAACCTTTAAGAATCAGCCCGCATACTCTATCATATCTAAAGGCACTGGAATGCGAATCTCCGACAATCCTCAGGGGGTCACAGTCCATTAACCTCTTGGCTTTAGGATTTCTGACCTGGCAAACAGAAAGACAATAAATGTGTGTTGTTTTAATCCACAAAGATTGTGATAATTTCGAATAGCTAAAGCAAGTAACTAGGCGTGGCAGACGGCTCCTGACCCGCCAGCTCCGCTGCTCCCCTCAGCAGTGTACTTCGTCCATCTGCCTGTTCTGCTCCCCACTCTGTCTCTGGTGAATCCTCTCACCACCTGCATCTCTGGCCTGTACCCCAGTTCTGTATGAATAAATAAATTAATCTTTAAAAAACAAACAAACAAACAACAACAACAAAAACAAGTAACTAATACACAGAGAGGAATCCAGAGTAAACACAGAAGGTTGGAAAAGAGAAAAAGCAATCTGGAATTTTTGTTGTGAGTATGAACAGTGAAATAGGGTGGGTGCCATAGGGGACTGTGGATTCCCAGCCTGCCTTGTTCTTGGGATGTTGCTTGGTGTCCGAAGTTGCAGCTGGTTAAGCTAAACGTAGAGTCAGGCAGGGAGCCTCTCACCAGGACGAAAGTCTTGGTATGAGGAGATCTGCTAAAAGCTGCAGGCAGACATGGCCAGCTGAGCATGATCAGCCAGGCTACCTTGACAGGAAGTTAAGTGTGAACAGGGACTAGAGATAAGATGTTGTGGTAAGTGGGATCAATGTCTCCCCCCCTCCCCCCACTATTCTGTATCCCCAGTCCACATCCCCACCAGCACCTTCCTCCACGCGTTCTTCTGTGGACTTGCCCACAAGTAAATCTGACCCTCAAATAAATGAAATAAATGGGAGACTTGCCACAGTGGAAGGGGATGCTCCTCCAGAGATGTAGCCCCTCTAAGTGTCTCTCTCTACCTGGACTTTGAGTTGTTTTTGCTCCATCTCATGCCTCTCTAAGGTCGCCACGCCACAAGGCAACAGGGCTAAGAGACAGTCCCTTGATTCTTGTATTTCTCTTTCAAAATCCTTTTTCACAGCTTGTCCTTATTTTTAAAAATTGTGTCATTTTTATTGCTGTCACATTGGTCTATAACATTGTGACTTAAAGATAGTTTCACCCCTCTTCAGATGTAGGCTACCACACCATGCCCCCACAAAACCAAAGCCCCAATAGTCCTTCCTCACAGCTATTGGCCCCTCCTTTACCCCCACCCCTTCTTCCTCCAATTTTTATATGTTTAAATTAAGAGACTGTAGTTTTTAGAGCAGTTTTAAATGAATGGAATATACAGAGTTTCCATGTTAACTTTTCCTACTAATAATATCTTGTATTAGACATTGATAAAACCTATCTATATTATTGACATGTTAGCATTAACTGAGATCCATAGTTTAGATTAATGTCATTTGGTGTATAGTCTGAGAGTTTTGAGAAATGACTGACATACAGCCACCATCTCGGTAGTATACAGAACAGTTTCACTGCCTGAGAAATGCCCTGTGCTCCAACCTCCTGGCCCTCTCCCCTGGTCTCCCTCCCAGGGTCAACCACTGATCTTTTACTCCCTTCATAATTCTGATTTTTCCAGCATGACATGTTGGAATGATTCTGGACTAAGCGTGTTCAGACTGGCTTCCTTCAATTAGATGAAAAGTTTCATTTCAAGTTTCTCATTTCTCTTCCTCTCTGGTGACTCCTTTCTTTTTAGTGCTGAATAATATTTCATTGTATGGGTATGTAGACCTCAGGTTGCTTATCCAGTCACCAACTGAAAGACTTCTTGATTATTTCCAAGTTGTGGCATTTACAGACATTTGTGGGCAGGTTTTGTGTGAAATGTTTTCAACTCATTTGAGTAAATACCAGGGAGACAATCGCTGATCATAGTGTGACAGTGTATTTAGTTTTGCATGAAACTGTCTTCGAAAATTTTGCATTTCCTTCAATGGTGAGTGAGAGTTCTTGCTCCCCAAATGCAGCTTCACCTGCATTTGGTATTGTTAGTGTTTGGGATTTTAGCGGCTGTGGAGTAATAACTTGTTTTATAAGATGGGCATTTTTTTTATAGTTTATTTTTACATCATTTTGTACATTTTTTTTCTATCTCAATTGTAATCCCCATGGGTTTCCCATCACCAAGTCACCCGTGTGCCATCACCATAGTCCCGTGCACTTCTCTCCCCCCCCCCGTTTTTGATCCCATTCCCCACTCCACCCCCACAAAATGTCTCTGGTATATGGCTGTTCATTATTCTTGTTATTTTCTCGCCTGGTCCATTATACTCCTGCTATGAGTGAAACCATCTGGTATTTTTCTTTTTCTTTCTGGCTTATCTCACTAAGCATGATCTTTTCCAGCTCCAGAAAGGGCATTTTTAAGATGGGAAATTAAAAATCTTGACTATTCATAGTTTATGGACAATGACCATGTAGAAAGTGATAAGCTAATAAAAGGGAAGAGATGAGATAAAGTCTTTAAACTGGAAGGAGGGACTTTCCAGGAACACTGGGAAGTTTGGTCTCAGGTAGGTGCCATAATGGAAGAAAGGAAGGCAAAGAAGTGGATAGACTTGGAAGCAGAAGGTAAGAGAACATCTGAAGCTCTCTCTTTTGCAGAAGTTTTGTGACATAACTATAGGCTGATACAGAGGTGTCTTTAGAGAGCTGTGAAAAGGATGTTTGTGACGAAAGAACATTCTAAATGTGAAATACTCTTGGGTATCAAAAACTTCCTGACGAGAGGTGACTGTGAAGGCATTTTTTGTGGAGAGAGAATTGGCACTGTTTTGTCACTTCAGTTCATGAAACCCAAACCCTTACACTGTGCTACTCTTCTAGGCTGGTAGAGGAGAGGACATGCAGTTGGGAATTAGCGGAGCTGGATCTGGCGTCCACTCTGCCGTGAACACCTCGTTGGTCAACTGTATTTCTGAGGCCAAATACTCAGCTCTCGCTCCCTCTTTGCGGCCCTGGTTGAGGAGATTATTGTACTCACATAAGCCACAGATGCTGACTTAAACATGCTTATGTGGAGATCCAAGGAGCCAGTTCCTTTTTTGAGTTTCAGGTTGAGAAACCCCAAAGCAGATCTTGAACATACAACCTCTCTCTCTCTCTCCAGCTGTCCTCCTTAGTGCAGGCAGGTGGGGGAAAAGGGTAGGAGGGCCAGTTTCTTCAGCTCAGTTGCAAAGTGTCTCGCTAACAGCACATGGCATGGCAGCCTTGACAACTTCCTCTGCAGTAGACAGAGAGATTTCCTCAACTTGGGTACTACCTCTGATCTGTCGTTACCCATTTTCCTTTTTTTTTTTTGCCATGTTTAAAGCTTCACCCTCTAGGCTTAACTGTACCCATCCTGTCACATGGGGTGGTGTGATACAGAACCTACCTAGATCAACCCCCAAGTTTTCTTCAGAAATGGGTGCAATCAGAGCTTGAAAGAAAAGACAAAAGGAAGTGGAAGGTATTTGTGCTCTTTTTCATCAAGAATGTACTGACGGACCAATATTCCTAGAGTCTCTCAAGACTTTGTAGTGTGGGTATGAATTCATTTTGACATACATTCATGCATCTCCTCTGGTGCATTAATTACAGAAATACAGGTTATTACAGCCTCCCCCCCAAACCTCACTGTTTTCTCCAGGTACCTTGAGTCTCCCACTGGCCCATGGGCATCTTCTAGGTGCAGGGGGAGATGATGGAACCCCAGAAGAGCCTGCTTTTCTAGGAAGTAGCCCAAGGAACTTATAAAGGCTGTTCAGGGACCTGGACTTGATCCTGACGTGCTGACTGATTGTTAGGAAGTAGCTGTGTCTTTGGGCGTAGCAGTCCTCAAATGTCCCCGAATCTCACTCAGGGAGAATTCAATGTTCCCCAGAGGGAAAAACTGTAAGAAGCCCCAAGTTATTGCTGTGGAGCCCGCATAATTGATCGGTGCCCTTAATAGAAGAGAAAGAAACGTTCACCAGGAACCAAACTGTTGTGCACCTTGAGGGTGGATTTCCAGCCTCCAGAACTGTGAGAAACAAATTTCTACCATTCCAGTCACTGGCCTGTGGAATTTTGTCGGATCACCAGGAACAGACTGAGATGGTACGGTTTTAATTATAAGTATAATTTTAGTTTTTATTATAAGTCTTAATTATAAGTATAATTGAATTTTTCAGAGATGTGACTTCTGGGTGAGAGAAGACTGTACTTTGTTTTGTTCAGAATGTTCTCAGCTTTTGGAAGATCAGAGACTTATAACACCACTTCTGAGAGCTGAGCCAACAGTGGCTCTCTCAGCCTACATGGCAGTGATGGTGCTTGGTGGCATCAGCGTTTGGGGCTGTGGCTGTTTGAGCAGGTGTTCATGGCATCTTGCTGGTTTAAGGGATGGGCATTTTTAAAAAATTATTATAGTAGCCTATTTTTACATAATTTTGTGACTTTTTCTATCTCAATTGTAATCCTCATGGACTTTCCATCACCAAACCACCCACGTGCCATCACCATAGTCCCGTGCACTTTCCTCCCTCCCCTATTTTTGATCCCATTCCCCACTCTACCCCTGAAAAATGTCTCTAGTATATAGTTGTTCATTATTATTACTCTCCCCCAACCCCAGTCCTCTGTGCTCCTGCTATGAGAGAAACCAAGGGATGGATATTTTCTTAATATATATTTTTTAAGTTTTATGTATGTATGTAGAACTGGGGTACAGGCCAGAGGTGTGGGATGGTGAGAGGACTCACCAGAGACAGAGTGGGGAGCAGAACTGACAGATTGAGGAAGTACACTGCTGAGGGGAGCAGCGGGTGGGTCAGGAGAGGTCTGCTGTGCCATGTGGATCAACTCTGGGGTGGGGATCGAACCCATGCTGCAGTGGCTTCAGCCTCCTAGTGCTGTGCTTTACCCTGCTGTGCCACCAGGGAGGGCCCCAAGGGATGGGTATTTTTTTTTTTGTAAAGATTTATTTATTTATGCATACAGAACTGGGGCACAGGCCAGAGGTGCGGGGTGGTGAGAGGCTTCACCCGAGACAGTGGGGAGCAGAACGGGCAGATCAAGGAAATACACTGCTGAGGGGAGCAGCGGGCGGGTCACGAGAGGTCTGCCGCACCATGTGGTCATCTCCGGGGCAGGCGGGGATTGAATTCATGCTGAAGTGGCTTTAGCTTCTTAGTGCTGTGCTTTAACTCGCTGCACCACCAGGGAGGGCCCGGGATGGGTATTTTTAAGGGACTTAGCATGTGCCAATGAGCCAGTGTTCTGTCTTTGCTGTGTCTAGGGGGGACTTCAAGGAGGTGAGACCGTACTAGAGAGAGTAAAGGCTTTGTAGCTCAGAGATGGTGGGGCTCTAGACTGAGTTGGTAGGGGTGGGGAAGGACTAGACACATTTAGGAAGATGAATAAATCATGGTTGTGTAGAGTTAGGGTATGAAAGGATTCAAGGCAAACTGCCAGGATCCTAGAGCAGGCATGGAAGATGGTGTCTGTGGCGGGTGACATCAGGCAGCCAGGTGGTGAGGCACATTTTGGTTGCTTCCCAGCCTAGCTATGACTGTGAAGATTTTTTTTGAATTATTGCTGACATTAAAAGAAATAAACCTTGAGTAGAGCGGATTGGTTTCCATAATTAGGGTGGTTTAGTGGCCTCCAGAGAAAAGTCTGAAGTTTTTTGAGGAAGAATGTCTGTCTTCATTCACTTTCCCCCAGATCTTCAGCTTGTGCACAGTTCTGTCAACTAGTTCCTTAAAACTGCAACCCTTACCCCACATCCCATTGGTTCTGTTTCTTTGGAGAATGCTGAAGGAGCAGGTATTGACTGTGGAGGAAATAATGAGCACAGAGCATTCTGGAGGTCCGTGAGGAGCTTTCCAGGAGGTAGTGGGCTCTTGGTGGCAGGAACGAGGAGGGCGCGGGCTGCAGGAAAGGTAATGGAGGCCAGCAGCGTGTCAGGGGCTCCTCACTCTGTGTCCCCGAGTGTCTCCAGGGACTCGACAGCAGGGGCTGGGCCGAGCATGAGCGCAGGCCACCTTCGACATGCACGGGATAGAGGGACATGCCCCGGCAGATGGGCTAGGGAAGAAGTCCTCAGAGAGATGCTAGAAGAATCACTGTGGAAACAGCACGCACGGAGGAAGTGGGTGACAGGTCAGAGGTGGGTGGTGTCAGGAGCTGCTGAGCAAGTGGGTGACTTGCTGGAGCACTGGCTTTTGCACAGTGGGGAGGGCAAGACCAGCGTGGCCGTGGACAGAGAGGACCGAGGCGGAGAATGACATGACAGACAAGTTTGCAACAAGTTGTGTGGGCAGAGTGCGGGGCAGAGAGAGTGCTGTGGCCGAGGAGGGGCCTGTGGGCGGGAGGGGTCTTGCTTTGTTCTTGCCCTTTTCTCCCCCTGATACAAAGAAGCCAGCAGCGGTGGGACCCTGAGGCCACAGAAAACAGGGTGCAAAGCCACCCAGGTCTGAGTGGTTAAAAGTGGAATCCTTTCCGGGCATTACCGAATATTTTCACACAAATATTTTGTTCTTGTCTAAGAACAAGAAATCATCTGACTTCCTATTTTGCACACTTTCCCACTGAGGCTGATGTTCCCCACCTGATGTTTTCTTTAGCTCACCACAAGCAGCCCTTCCGACATGCCTGGAGTGTTCCCTGGGGACATCTGGACCACAGGCCTGGGTGGGTCCAGTTGCCCCGCACTGGTGGAGAGGGCAAGAGCGGATCTCAGAGCGTCTTCGCATTGGGCCCTTCTTGTGGCCAGGCCACTGAGCCGAGCCCGTGGCCAAACCCCCTCAGCCCTTCACAGCTCTCTGTTCACGTCCCCGCTCCCAGTGCGCCTGCTAACTCCTCCCAAGTTCCTCTTGGGCGGAAGGGACACTCATTCCCCATCAAAACTGGCACTGGAATCCGCTGCCTCACACACTCTCCCCTTGAGAGCTGCCACCCAGAGAGGACACAGAAACTGCACACTGTGGTTTCACAGAGAGAGAAAAGCTGGCAGGAGAAGCTGAACGGTGGCCAGAGAGACTGGAGAATTCCCGGGCTGAGTGGTGCTGGGTGAAGTCCAGAGGAGCGTGTTTTAGAAGAGGGTGGCTTGCGGTTAGTGCCTCGGCCATGTCAGGCAGAGGACAGACAGGTGTCTCTTCCACTACGGAGCCTGGAGGTGGGTGAAGAGCTTAGCGATTAGAGTGTGAGCTGGGGTGAGGCAGTTGAGAAATGGGGGTGAAGAAAGCAAGAGGGTGGTCTCTGTGTACACCTGCATCTCAGAGCCAGTGGTTGCAATTCAGTCAAAACATTGGAAGTAGAATTGACCTTTATATTAACACTATAGTTTTCATGCCAATTATTTGACTTTGTGTTCTTAGACACATTAGAAAAGTCATCCAAGTAAGACTCCTTGTCATAGTTTTTCAGTGAGAATATTCTAAACATGTTGATTTCTCAGACCATTCCTGATAGGCTGCCTAAGGACCCAGGTGAGGGAAGTTCCATTCTGTACTTCTGGGTCTTGGTCTGGGTCTGACTCTCTGGACATGATTGTTTCTCTCTGCCCAGTGCTGACAGCTTCATCTATTTGGGGCAGGGGTCCTGCAACTCTGATGAACAGTAAAGATCATTGTTGACCTGAGAGCTTCTGAAGTGACTCTCAGGCGGTGAGTCACTGCCGATAGGCCGGCTCAGGCCTTTTAACATAGGAGGATGGTGGGGGGGGGGGAGTGAAGGTTACCCAGGAAAAAACTGGTTGTGAAAACACTCAGTTCCCACTGAGTCAACATCTGGCAGGTCAGTCGCTGGCTCTGGGCTGGGGAGGTTTCCTTCTGTTTTCCAGTCTGTACTTTTTTGAGTTGCTCCATTCTGTACTTCTAGGTCTTGGTCTGGGTCTGGGCTGCCTGTCTGTGGGGCCTCACTGGTGCACTCAAAATGTCATTTTCTGCAGGCACATACAGAAAGGGTAGTGGGTTCATTTGCAAAGGGGAAAGGAAAAGGAACCAACCCAGGGAAAGAGAGAGGGCTACACAGTAGCTGGAATCCTTTACCAGGGTGGCTAACTTGGAGCTCTAGTCCCAAACTAACACTCCTAGCCCTGGTCACACGGTCAGAGCAGTTGCTCCAGAGAGAGAGAACCGTTACCTCTCCAGAGCGAGAGTTGGAAAATGGCTCTCTGTTTATCCCCCAAAGTCCCAGAATGCCTGCTTAGCTCCGCCCTTGGGTCCTCGCAGTTCTCTCCCTCGTGCTGCTGGGAGTTGTAGTTTTCCAATCACTGGAGAAGGGTGGAGTCCACCACGCTCTGCAGAGTTCTTTTAGGACATCCTTCTGACTCACTGGACATGATTGGTTCTCTGCCCAGTGTTGACAGCTTCATCTATTTAAGAGCTGGCTGATCATAGAAAAATAATGACAACCCAATCTATGCATGCACACACACGCACCCCCCAACATCACACACACTACACCTGTCACACACACACACGTCACATGCATGCCACACAAACCACGTACCTCACACAGTCACACACGTGACACCTGTCACACATGCCATATTGGTCACCACATGTCACACACCACACATGTCACACATGCTACATAGGTCACCATGCATCACATACCACACATCACATATATCATGACACTGTGCATGTCACACACCATACACCCCCCCACATGTCAAACATACCATACACATACCATACACACACATGTGTTGAGGAGGTAATGATGGCAACTGCAGCCCAAAAATTTCTCTTCAATACTCCTAAAACTAAAGAAGGCTTTTACTACCGTCAAATCTTTGAATGCCACTACCCAGGCCGGGCTGACCGGTTGACCCATTACTGGTGCCCAGGTGGATCAGTGCCATGGACCCTTCTGCCCGCACTCTGACCCACGACAGGTCTGATGCCAAAGCTTGGGGTGAACAAGTAATTGTTTCTTCTTATTGTGATAGGCAGGGGGCTCGTGGGCAGATAAAGCAGCAATGAGCTCCAACCACCCAGGCTTGCTGGGACATGAAAAAAATGTCTAAAACCTGAAAAAAAACCAAACCCATCACATGTCACACACCATATGACACACACATCATATGTTATACACACCCATACATGTCACTCACACCACACACACCACACACCATACATGCTATATACACACCACCCACACCACATGTCTCTATACTACATGTGCCACACACCACACACGCCACCCACACCACACAGTCGCACAACATACACGTCACATACACATCACACACCACCCGCATCACATATGTCACACAACCACACACACTGCACACACCACGGGTCACACATGCCACACACACCACACACACCACACACTGCACACACATCAAATGTCACACATACCACAATGGCACACACACCACAGGCGGCGCACACACTTCAAATTACAAGTATCCTCGCTATGTGACGTGCTCTGCTTCTAGTCCATTCTGTTCTGTTCTGTTCACCCCACCCCACCCCAACCCCATTCTTTCCATTTCTTTAACGCCGTCTGAAATTCACTGAAGTGTCTCCTCACGAGCAAGTCCGAGCTGCAGCTTACAAAACATTATTTGGAGGAGGGCAAAGGAAAGTCACAGGCCACAGTGAAGTGAAGGATTGATTAGAATAAACCACTGGTGAGTCTTCAGTTCAAATCGCCTTGGCCAGTGCTGTGAAGAGCCTCCCGCGGCTCCCCATGCCACCCTCTGGGTCTGCCTCTACCCGCGTACGGTATCCGTGGGCCATGGCTGTGCCCCCAGCTGCCTGCAGTCTGAAGCTCCCTTCCACGGTGGCCCATGGGGCTCCTTTGCCCCATAAAATCCGTGTTTTCCAAAACTGCGGTTCAAGACCTAGTGGGTCATGAAATCAATTTTGTGAATCTCAGCATTAGGGAACAAAAGAAAATGGAATAGAAGAGAATTTTAACAATAGCACAGAAATTAGCAGAGCATGTAATATATAGAAAAGGTCAGTGTTGACTCAGGTGTGGCTGTTGTGCATGTTGTATGTGTGGTGAATGGTGTGTGGTGTGTGTGTGCTTGTGTGGTGTGAGGTGTGAGGTGTGTGTGGGGTCTATGGTGAGTGGCGTGTCTGTGTGCTGAAATGGTGCATGCTGTGTGTGTGGTGAGCGGTGTGTGTGGTATGTGTGTGGTGTATGTGATCACAGCGGCTTTCTCTGGGGCTAAGGACGTCTGACCCCAGGGCCTACGCGCCCCAACAGAGCCCTAAGTGGGTCTGGCATCCGACGATCTAACACGTTACCGTACATTTCTTGAAGGTGGCTAGAGCTCCATCCTCCAATCCTGGGCCATTTCCAGTTGTAGTGTAGCAGCTTCACTTTCTGTGGGTCACAGTCCATCACCCGCCACCCAGAGGTGCACGCTCACTTCCCGCACAGCAACCAGCACCATCTCGCTCCACTGCAGATTCTGCACCCTGGCTCAGTGTCACGTAAACTCCTTAGAATCAAATGCCCAGTCATCAGCAAGGCCCACAGGCCCCAGTGCTTGTCTGAACGTATCTGGGGCACTCCTCATCTCTTCCCTGGAGGCTACAGCAGTATCCTGCCCTTGAATGCTTTGTGGGCCTGAACCCAAGACGGTTTGCATCAGCTTCCTCATTCCCGCGGCGCTGTCTCCTTCTCCTGGAAGCCTCGTCTTTCCCAAGTGTGGGCTGGTGACCCTCCAGCAGGGCCCACTGCAGCCTGCATTTCAGCCGCAGAGCTGTGGCTGGGGGCCTTGCCCGGCCGCTGTGCTTACAGTTCGTTCAGACCTACCGGGTGCTGCATGCTTCCGGCATGTCCGTGGGGTGTCGCCATGTCCTAAGTCACCCGGGTAAGGAGACAGCGATCCCGAGAGCCAGCTCAGGGAATGGACGGCTGGATGGTGATATTGAAAGGCCCGTGCCAGCTACCCCTTGGCTTCAAAAGTTCTGGCTGACTTCTGGGATCTGGAGTGGATGTCAGAATGTATTAGCAAGGCTCTTATTTGCTTAGAACTGCCCTCGGGGCGTGGAAGCCTTGCCTGCCTCTGGGGCCAGACTCTGGCTTTCCCTCTCTCAGGAGTCAGACTGTAACTCGAATGTCCTGACATGCTCAGTAAATACACCTAGTCATGGCAAAGCAAAGCCAGTCTTACGTGACCTTCCTCGGTCACATCTATGACGTTCAGGGTGGCAATGGTGAATTTTGCATTAGATCTCAGATATGTGAATGCAGGAAGAAGTATAGATGCTTCTATACCTTTCACTACCTTTGTAGTGATGCTTATTTGCAATAAACTGATGGCCGAGGAAGGCAATGAGCTACTGTCCAGACACATGTGTCCAACCGCATGACAGTCTTTAGACTGGATCCACCAGATTTGAAGTCTGTAGTTGGGTCTAGGCATCAGTTAGTCAGACCCCTTGAGATACCGCCTGTGGGATAAGGCTCCTTTGGCCTGGGGGTCGAGGATGCTCCGTTTAGTCAGACGGCAGTTGTCTAATTGTGGGACTCAGGCCCATGGAGACTCCCGGTGCAGTTACAGGCCTGGTGTGGGTGCGGCTGGACTGGCAGACGGGAAATCGGGGGGGGGGGGAGAGTGTCCTCGAGGTGCCTGTTGCCACCTTGACTTTATCGTGTCGGCCAGCCCCAAATTCCTACCCCCAGAACCTCACATGTGACTGTATTTGGAGATAAGGGCCTTTCTAGAGGCAGTTACAGTAAAAGGAGTTATGAGGATGGGCCTCTAGCCAAGAGGACTGCAGAGCTCCAAGGAGATATAAGGACACAGACACACAGCGGGAAGGACACAGGAGGGTCCAGCTTTCCACCACCGCAGGGTGGGGCCCGAGGGGCCCGAGGAGGATCAAGCCTGCCCATGCCTTCATTTCAGACAGACCTCAGGCTGCGGGGACTGTGACACAACACCCTTCTCTCATGTGAGCCACCCCGTCCTGACCCAACGGTGGTGTCCAAGGCGCTTGGTTAGGGCAGCGCTGACCCAGGAGCGCTGTGCACCTGGGGAGATTCTGTGGCGCTTTCCTGCTGGGAATATTCTGAAGCTTTTGTGCTTGGGGTGGCTCCCTCTGCCCTGCCCTTCTGTTAAAAGCCCAAGGAGCCCCAGAAAACAACGCCGATGTCATGTTTGGATGGTACAAACTTAAGAACAACGTGCTTGTCCAGAGCCTCTGTGGAATCTATGCAGAACAGGGACTAGAGAATCTTGATAGCATAACAATGCTGAACCTATGGAATTCTTCGTTGAATCTGCCAGCTCTGCTTGGCGCTGTGGGGTTGCTATTAAAAATAATTTGGGCCCTCCCTGGTGGCGCAGCGGGTTAAAGCACAGCACTGAGAATCTGAAGCCACCTCCGCATGAGTTCGATTCCTGCCTGCCCCGGAGGTGACCACATGGCGTGGCAGACCTCTCCTGACCCGCCCGCTGCTCCCCTCAGCAGTGTACTTCATCGATCTGCCTGTTCTGCTCCCCACTCTGTCTATGGTGAAACCTCTCGCCGCCCCTGAGCCTCTGGCCTGTACCCCAGTTCTGTATGCACAAATAAATAAATCTTTAAAAAAAAATAATAATTTGATGGGGCCCTCCCTGGTGGCGCAGAGGGTTGGAGCGCAGCGCTTAGAAGCTGGACGCTGCCGCTTCAGCGTGTGTTGGATCCCCGCCCTGGAGCTGACCCACACGGCGTGGCAGTCCTCCCTGACCCGCCCCCGTCCTCCCTGATCCGCCCGCTGCTCCTCTCAGCAGGGTACTTTCCTGTTCTACTCCCCACTCTGTCTCTGGTGAACCCTCTCACCGCCCCTGTACCCCACAGGGGCCTGTACCCCACTTCTATATGCAGAAAGAAATAAAATCTTAAAAAATTAATTAGCGATTGGCTGGCCCCTGCTGCGCAGGGCATTGACCTCGCGGAGGCTTGACCAGGAGGGTGGTGGGGAGGAGCAGAAGGGAACTTGTCCCTGCTCCCAGGACCACTGTCTTTCCCTCAGAGGATCTCACTGTGCTTCTACGCCCAACCTCGGAAGTCAGATCCAGACTCTTCTCCTTGCTTCCTCCTGGTACGTGGGGCGCGTGGGACGCACGCGGCAGATGCTTCCTGCAATGACAAGGGACACCGGCCTGCGAATCTGCCGCTCTCGGGGCTGGCGAAGGGTCTTACCAGGGTCCAGTAAGGATTAGCTCGGACACTGGTGCTGTCTTGGGGCTCGTTGCACACTGTCCTTTTAGGGGCACAGGCTGTTTTTCCATTTAGTTATTGGACTTGCAGATGCTCTTTATGGAGAATTATCTGCTCAGAATAGCTGAGAATTTACTAATTGGGTTATTTGTTTTTCAGTCTTGAATATGTTGTAAAATTATATATATGACATCTACATATATATATGTTTGCTTAGTAAAAGCTTTTAATTTGAAGCACTCACAATAATTTATTTTTGCTTTTATTTCCTTTGCCATTTGGGTCAAATCTTCAAAACATCCATGTCATGTCCCCTATGCCAGTATTTTCTTCTATATGTTTTATTGTTGCAGTTCTAAATCTTTAACCCATTGGAATTTACTTTTGTGCATGGAGTTAGGAGATGATCCCCTTGTTACCTTTTACGTAAGCTGCCCAGTTTTCCTAGCAGCATTTGTTAAAGAGTCCTTCCAACTGTAAGGTCTTGTCTGCTGTGTGGTAAATTAAGTGCCCATTGGTATGCTAATTTCTCTCTGGGCCTTTGGTTCTAAGCCATTGAGTCTTGTATCTATTTTCACGCCAATTCCATTTTGTTTGCTTTAGAGTATAGTTTAAGGTCAGGTAACAGGATGCCTCTGCTTCTCTCCTTAGGTTGCTTTTGTTACTTAAGGAATTTTATGTTCCCTAAACTCAATCTTTTTGGATCAGCTTCTTTGAAGAAAAATGTTGTTATTTTCATGTAGATTGCATGTAATTTATATGTTGCTTTAAGCAACATAGACATGCGATTATATCAATTCTCTCTATCCACAAGCATGGAAGGGCTTCCCATCTCCTGTCATGATCTAAACACTGCAGTTCTGATGATGTAAAACTTGTATCAGTCCTTCACATCCTTGGTTAGGTTCATTCAGATTTGATTACTTTTGAAGGGGTTATGAATGGAATTTTTTTTTACTTTTATTCTCTTTTAGTTTGTTGTTTGTATATAAAAATGGAATGGATTTTTACATGTTGATTTTATAACCTGCCACTTTGCTGTTTTAATAGCGTTATTAGTGTATTTTTTTTAAAGATTCATTTATTCATATTAAAGTCTCCTAGAATCATTGCATCATTGTCAACATCTCTCTTTAACTCTGTTAGTTACTGTTTTATGTATCTTGGTGGCCACCACTTGGTGCACATGTGTTTATGAGCACCACTTCTAGTTTGTATTAGGCCCTTAATAATAATGTAATCTACCTGTGTTTGTGTTGCCTTTTAAAATCAGAAGTCTCTTTTATGTGACACACTGACTTTTATGGTTGTAGTCTGCACATAGGATTGCCTTCCAGCCTTTAACTGTGAATTTGTGCTTGTGTTTGTTGGCAAATGATGCTCCTTAAATAACAAAATGTTTAAATCCATTCAGCCACTCTGTACCTTTAAACAGGTGAATTCAGATCATTTGCATTTGAGGTGATTATGAGGCATACGTGCTCACAGCCAATTTTTTTGTTGTTGCTTGTATATACAAGCAACAACAACAGCTTCCTGTCAAGCACTCCTTCCCCCCCCCTTTCTTACCTTATTTTATTTTTTTTACATCATTCTTCATTGTGTGCATTTTTTTTATCTCAGCTATAATCCCCATGGGTTTCCCACCATCAATTCACCTGTGTGCCATCACCACAGTTCAGTGCGCTCTTCCCACCCCAGTTCTTTCTCAACTTCTAAGTAGATGCAACTGGGTGATCACCCACTCTTGAGTCATATCATTTCCTCTGAGTATAAGAAGACACTTAAAATTGAGAAATTCTTGCTTACACAATATGTTATTCTTTTTACGTTCTTCGTGTTTGGCATCTGTCTTGTGGTTTGGAAGTCTTATCTTAATGTCACGTTCCCTAAAGTGTCTTGTGCCATCTGGGTGTCGTGTCTACCTACGTCCACACATTTCTCCCCTCTCCCTTTCTCCAGATTCCTTCCTGGGACTGTGCTCTAAAATAACTCAGTGTCATCTCCAATACGTCCACTCCTCTCTGCATGTATAGTTCCCGCTTCCCAGATGTAGATTGTGGATCCACAGATATTTAATGACTTAGTCGTTCTGTGCCCAGTATTTTGTGCCTGGTCTTGCCAACCAAGACCATCTAAACATGCGTGAAGGTAGGAAAGAATGAACTAGGGAGCCCAGGACAACCCAGCACAAAGCCCCGGCTCCCGCCTCCTTCCTCAGTGATGCACAGAAACATTTCCAGGTAGGCTGCACCCAGGGACTAGCAGTTTCTCACTCTCTTCCCAACTAATAATAATAATAATAATAAAAACAAAAAACTTATGGAATTTAGGGAGTGAGAGGATATTATCAAAGGGACAATCTTAGATATTCTGTATTCTATTTCTCAGAAGAGCCATCACTTAGAAAGAGCGAGACTGGGTCTCCCTGGTGCACAGGTGTTAAAGCCAGTGCGATCAAGCTATCAGGAGCCACTGCAGAATGAGTTCGATCCCCCGCCAGTGAGCTGACCCACAGGGGCAGCAGGACTCTCCTGACCCACCCACTGCTCCCCTCAACAGTGCACTTTGTTGATCTGCCTGTCCTGCTCCCCACTCTGTCTCTGGTGGGTCACCTCCCTGTCCCTGCACCTCTGGCCTATACCTCAGTTCTGTATGCATAAATAAATAAATCTTAAAAAAAATGGCAATACTTGGTAACAAGTTACCACATCACACCTTATACACTAACTCCTCACCTTAAACATGAAATCGTCACCTATTATCATGGAGAAGTTCTTGGAAAATACAAGGGAAGTGACTCTAAGGGAAATGGGGTTCAGCATTATATCAGGTCCTTGAGTAATGTTCTTTTAGCTGATGTTGCTGGGATTTTTTTACCCCTCAACAAAATGACCTTGTTTGAGTAGCTGATGTGCTGACTGTACCCATTAGTGACTCAGGGAACTGTAGTTGAAGATGGTTATAAAAGATAAGGCTGTTTCTGGGTATAGATTACACTTCGGAGAAATAAGCAGATAATTGGAGCTACCTTTGCTTCCAGATAGGTGGCTGCAGTTGGCAGCAGAAGTCTGCACTGGGACATAATTTCTTGCAAAGTGGGCAGCACTGTCCTGGGGAGGACCATGTGAATGTGCTCACAGATGCAAGCCTGGAGACCAGTGCTTTCCATTGTGGGTGTCTCCAAAACTAATTTCCATGCTGAAACCTGGGGTTATTCTTTTCTATCTTGCAGAGGCTGTTGTGGACACTCAGTAGAAATCATTCTGGGAGTCAGCACTGTGCTGACTGTAAATGGTTGCTTGATAATATTTGCTAAACTGAAAAAGGGCATTTACTTAGAAGTCTGCTATGTAACTTCATAAAAATGTATGAGAGCTGTCTCTGAGTAGAGCGTGCTAAAATAAAAACAGGTGGAACTTGTCTTGAGTGCAATTGCCTAAGAACAGGTGGGCCTGCTGCCATTGTTTTATGAGTCTCTCTAGTGCACTTTGTACCTTTCACCTGAAACTGCTGTGGCTGAGCCTGGTTAGCTGGGGGCTGGGATAATTAGACTGAGGTGGTGTCTCTGTCCCTCGTGGCGCAGTTAGTACAGCTTGGCTCCATGTCCACACACACTGATCTTAACCCAGCTGGCACACTCACTAAGGTGGGACGGCATCCCAAAGGACTCTCGCCGTGAAGGGGTTTTGTGGTTCTGGCAAATACCTACCTTTTCTCTGCTGGGCGAGCACCTCCCTGATCGCGGTTATGGTCATTGCGACCTGAAGGTGGCGCTGTTTCTCAAGGAAGAAGCTCGGGGCTGTAGGAAAGCGGATCCCACTTGGAGAGACTTTGCGGTTGTGTGGTTTAATTTTCTCACTTTCCAGGCAAAGAAAGAGAGACCCAGAAAAACAAAACTGTCACTCAAAGTCAACACAGAGGCGTAGCTCTCCAAGATGATAAGCTTTTGCTATTTTCACCACAGTAAGCCTTTCCCAGCACTACATGATATCAGACAATTTATTATGCTTGACTTGATACATAAATGTGTAGTATTTCCAAAGAATTAAATTACCATTGCATTTCAGATATCTGTTACTCTCATCACAGGTCCAAGCTTTTTTGGTTTGTATTACTAAAACATTTTTATATGTCTGTGATTTAATGGATGACTTTTTTCCTACACGAAACACCTAAGAGGAGCAGGGAAATTGGTGCCAGTGAAATTGGATTCTCGACTCACTTTTTCTGGACATGCAGGTAAACATGACTATGTTTAAATGATCCCTGTAGAGGTACGGGCTTTAAAAGGTGCTTGTGGGCCACAGCAGCCTGCTAGTCCACATAATTCCAAAGTAACTGTTCTTAGTCTCTTTCATAAGTCACAGAAATTGGAGCATCTGGGGACATGAATGTGGCAGGCACCTCCCCGCAGGCACGAACAGAATCCAAGTTTAATTTTTTAAAAGTTTCTGTTCTGAAAACAATCTATTTTTTTTTTAGATTATTTATGTATGCGTTCAGAACTGGGGTACAGGCCAGAGGTGCAGGGGCGGTGAGAGGCTTCACCAGAGACAGAGCGGGGAGCAGAACAGGCAGATCGATGAAGTACA
>NW_004567104.1:72681307-72758080 GCF_000260355.1 Condylura cristata | reverse complement strand
TGCCACGCCATGTGGTCACCTCCGGGGCAGGCGGGGATTGAACTCATGCGGAAGCGGCTTTAGCTTCTTAGTGCTGTGCTTTAACCCGCTGCGCCACCAGGGAGGGCCCAAAACAATCTATTTTTAAGAGTAAATTTTGTTGACTTTCTGGGGGTACAGGGCAGTGGAAAGCGTGTCCGCCTTTTTCCTGGTGGGGGGGGGATGTCAAGATGTGGTCAATGTCCCTGCCCCAGGGGTTCAGAGCCTGTCAGGATCGATAAAAAAGACAGTCCAGAGCTTTGCTTTTGACCGCAGGTGAAGCCTTCCTTGAGATGCTGGTTAGCCAGGAGGCAGGACTCAGTGGGGCAGTGCCTCACCTCACAGAGGCAGGCTTTGTGATTCTTACGTATTTGCCGGGTCTGCATCACTTGTATACTATTTGCTATTTTCCTTCAGAGCTTCCCCACGAAAAGGAATGGGTGGTTTCTGAAATCTGTGCCTACTAAATTTGGAAGACCGGATTTCTGTGTCCTGAAAAATCTTGCTTCTCAAGTACTTAGATTTCTCCTCTCATATTTCGATAACGTAACAGAATCACAGCACCTTCAGTTTGTGGTCTGTTCTTCAGTTTTACCTTAATCTAGCATTACCCGGAGCTGGGAGGAAGGAAGAATCCAGACCTGTGGAATCAGCATCTGACAAGGGGGCCCTCCCAGGTGAGTGGTGCACCTGTCAGACCAGAAGCAGTCCTGGCCGGTGCAGAGGGATCTATCAGGAATGAAATGACATTGACCTTCATCTGGTGTTCACGTCCATATTAATGCTTTCGCCTTCTCCACATGGTTATTCTCATTTATGCAATTTGAAAAATATTTATCAAGACCCATCATGGGGCAGGGCAGAGAATAAAGGGCTGAGAACTCAAAGAGCTGAGACTAAAGATGAAAATCCTTGTCCTTATGGAGTTTCTGGGAGCAGAGATGAACTTCACTTAATTAAAATATGTCGTGTGTCATATAGAGTAAGCTAAGGCAGGAGAAGGGAGACAGAAGTGTGGGAGAAGCTACAGGGGGGTGTGGCTGGCCCAAGCCCTCTCTCATTAGGGGCCGAGATGGGAGCAAGTGAAGAGAGGGACACACTGGGCAGGGACTGGGGAACAACCCCTCTAAAGTCGTTACATGATCACTGGGTATCAGGGTTGTCAGATTTAGCAAACAAAAATTCAGGACGACCTGTCATTTTGAATCTGAATTTAAGATCAATCATAAATAAGCTTCTGATATGTGATAGTAACTCATCACATCACAAGAATAAATGTGTTACAATTTAGTACATGCCACGGTATCTAGTACATGTATGGTTTGATACATACACACATGTGTGTGATACAATTATATCCTATATGTTCCATGCCACATATTTACCAAAAAGTCACCACTTATCTGAAATTCGAGTTTGTTATTTATTTGGTGACTTTCTGTGTGACCGACGGCAGGGGAATTGCCCTTTTCAGCTGAACCCTACTTTCCTCACCCCGGCTTTCATCTTGCTTCCTGAACCGGGGTGGGGGGATGCCACCGGTTGTCCCAGACCTTGTTTCGTCATCCCTAAGTGGACACCCGGATGCGGTGTCTTGGACCTACCAGCTGTAGTCAGCTAAGACTCTCGCAAACTAAATGCTCTGAAAAGTAAGTAGACTGGAGGCTGACGCCTCTGGTCTCGCAAGGCTTTGTGAATGTGTCACGAAACCCACTGGGGAAACCTGTTGACCGCTCCTTTGTCGCTCTGGTATGTTTGGGAGAATGGCAGTGTTTGTTTTGCAGTTTTTCAAGCTCTGTTTTTGATGTCGGGCGGGTGGCCTCTCCCACTGCTTGCCAGAGCAGTCTGTGGGGTGACATCCATGTCTCCGTGCTCAGAGCCAGACCACTAACCTTCTGGATTTACAGAGGGGATCTTGCCCCACCATGTTCTTCATTTATTTTGACCTATACTTACTGCTCCAAACAGATAACCTATTCTGAGCCACAAAACGTGACTACTGAAATACAGCCTTATGTCACCTCTTGCAGAGCCCAAGCTGGGAGGAAATTTCAGATTTCTAGAATCTGAAATCTTTGTGTGTCCTAATTAGGGAAATGATGACTGTAAACAGATTACCTGACTTATGAAGATGTCCTCACTTTGCCAAATTCTCTCCCATGCTCCCTGGTAGCTGCTAACATAAGTTAAAATGATGATCCCCACCCAAACAAAGCTTAATTGCATTTTGTAATAGGGGGAGGGGCTGGAGTGGACTAACAATGGTATAAGTTCTGCAGAAATAGTTTCTACAGGTAACATCAAACTCAGCTTCAAAAGTTTTAATCAATCCATTAATTTTTATACTGTTTTACTGATGTACAGCACTATATGAAGTTTGGGGGTACAGCTTCATAACTCAGTATGTGCCTATATCCCATCACACCCACCATCAAGATTCTGCCCTTCACACCATCAAACTGACCTTTCCCCTCCCAAGTCCTTTCCCTGCTAGTAAGAAGCATCTTTAAATTATTTGAAAGCACATCGATTTTAAGTTACCCTGCAGCTAAGAATTGTTTCCCAAGCAACTAGAAATACACTTTGTTTCTTATGCTCTATTTTCAGCAAAATATGGAAAAGTTACATAAAAATAATTTTGGCCACTTGTTTTCCGCTTTCTCATGCATTGGGTGTCTATTTATCAAAAGAGTCGGTTTGCCATTTTAAAAACTTTTGAACATTTGGGAGAGTCAGCAAATGTCTACGGTGCACTGCTTTGTATTTCTCACACTCGACAGGCTTTCCTGCGCTTTCGTTGTGTCTTGGGTTTGCAACACTGGGGCCCGCGGTTGGAAACTTCAGGATGAGAACAAAAATGGTCAAGAAAGGTGAAATACAAGAAAACTGACCAACAAAAGGCAGAAGAAAACAGTCAGCCACAGCTGCATTTTAATTATGCACCAGGATATTTCAGGAGGAATTTGAAAAAATTAATGCATTGGTGAAGACTTTAAAACCTAAAAGCTAAGTGTGACTATGATGGTAATATTAAATGTTTGTGCATGGAGCTTTCTCAGTTAGTAGCCGAGTGTTGAAATTAGGCTCATGTGTTCTCCTTTGGAGCAGCTGTGTTTTTTATTCTTTACAAAATGTAATGGACATTTCCACCTGAGAGTTGTATTTTTAAAATACAACTGTTTTCGTGTGACAGTTATGATACCTATACATTGTAGGAAGTTTAGGACAGAGAGATAAGCAAAAAGAAGAACATAAAAATTACAAGTAATTGTACCAGGCAGCGGACCTCTTTGAATTTTAGGATACATTTATCCAGTCCTTTTAAAATAATATATGTATTTATTTTAAAAAATGCTATCACCCAGGTTCGTTTCAAACGGTGAGCAAAGGAGGAGCCTGGGGTGAAGAGGAGGGAAGATGAGGTTTTCCAATGACTCTGTAACCGCTGAAACAAAGAGGTGCTAGGTAAATGGGGTGTCATTTATTTAGCCACAGGTCTCCATTGTTTTAAATAAAAGTCACAGTAAATGGCCCGTGACGCCCTGAGGTCTCCATCACCAGATTCCTGGGTATGTTTCTGTGTTGGCTGAAAGCATGATTGCAGAATGAACCCGTAGAAAGACGCTTTTCTTCAACTGTGACTCATTTTGGATAGATTCGGACCTCCCACGTCCTCTCGTGGGTCAGCCTGAGACCCCAGCGCGCTTCCCTCTTTGCTTTGAGCAACGCCGCGGTCCTCGTCAGGAAATGTCTAGCTGCGAGACTCGGGGTGGAGGCACGGTGATGAAGGGGAAGCTGAGAAAACGCAGTGATTTACACCCCAACCAGAGGCCCCGCCAGAGCCTGCTGGAGGAAAACCCAGCTGAAGTGAAATGCGCACAGAAGGAAAATGAAACCCTCTCACGGCCACCTCTTCCCTGGAAGAAATAAGAGCCCCCAGGAAACAAACGGGCAGCTTCACCAGCAGAGAGATCTCCGACAGAAGCCGGCGCAAAAACAAGATAAAAAATAGCCGTATGTTTCAGCTGGGTGTGTCACCATATTGTGCTCAGCGTGAGGCTATTAATTTCACAGTTTTCGTAGATAAGTTTATACATAGGAACATGTCACAAATAAGCAGGGAGGCTACCCCAGCTGGGATTTCAGTCTGCAATTTCTAAATTCAGCCAGGTCCCCAAGGGCCAATCAATATTGGTGGCAATTATTCTTAGTACACAGTCCAAATGAAACGGGTGGTTTTTTTTCTTTTTTATCAAGGTGGGAGATTGTGATATAGAAATAAGCAAATCCCTGGTGGATGGCAATTGGACTGTCTAACAGCTGCAGCAAGCCTGCTATAGGTCTCTGCCCGGTCCCCGGGAACAGAGCAATAATGGACCCATTATTTTAACCCTTCCAACAAGCTGGGTGTGATAGCTGGCTTGGAAAAACCTAGCATGTGTCAAACAAAGAGAGAATGAAAAAAAAAAAGTTAAAAAAAATCAACAAACCGGGAGAACCTCCCCAAGCAGCTGCGGGGAACATTACCGTATACACAGGTTTTATTTACACCTGGGTTTCTAAGCCACAACCTCTAGAGGGCTTAAGCTTGGGGCACAGGGATGTTTTCACCAAGCAGAATCAGTTTACATTCTAGAGGGAAAGGTGGTGAAAAGCTTTTTTTTTTTTTGAAAGAATTTTCTAAGGGTGGAGATGGAATCATGCCAATCCCTACATAGTCTTTGAAAAATTAGGCTTTTTTCCCCCTAAAATATGTTTGGTTTATTCTGGGGCCCTAGAGGGGGTCAGTGGTGGTAGTGGAGAAGGTGGGGAATGAGGAAGAGAAAATCAGAGCAGTGGTCTCAGAGTGACAGTTCAAGTTCCTTTTCCAGGTGGGGCCCAAGGTCAAGTTAGCTAGCTGGAGACACTAACTCACGGCATCGAAGGAGAGGGGGCAGGAAAATCGCACGGTCACTGCGGATTAGGGGGTGCAGACGTGTCTAGGACTCTCCTATCCAGGAAGTGGGGCTGGGCGTTAGCCTCAGCCCACACCTGCATTTCTGTCCATTTTGTTTCTTGTCTAAGGGATCACTCAAAATGCCCCTGGAAGGAATCTAACTTCATTACAATGTCCACTTGTGGAGGTGTGAGCCTGTGACCCCTAAAACAAAGATAGTGTTCTACACCAACATACCTCTGTACAGAGGTGAGTGTAGTGTCACTTTACGTTAGCTGAGAACAGAACAAAACAAAAAGACACAGAGACGCAAGGTGGAAGGTCCGTGGTGAACGTAGCTCTGTGGTGCTTACTGTAGACCCGACAGCATGCTAGCTACCTTGCAACTGGGGGGCTTTAGGTGGGATTTGGTGATTTTCTTTCAGTTTGAAATAAAAACTGGAATGAATGAAAGGGAAATTTTAGGAGGGGCTTCAGTCGGAAAAACTGAGTTGCTCTTTGAATGTTCCAGGTCCACGTGGGTCATTATCATTATCATTATTATTTTGTGCATACAGAACTGGGGTACAGGCCAGAGGCTCAGGGGCAGTGAGAGGATTCACCAGAGACAGAGTGGGGAGCAGAACAGGCAGATCGACGAAGTACACTGCTGAGGGGAGCCGTGAGCGGGCGGGTCAGGAGAGGTCTGCCACGCCATGTGGTCACCTCCGGGGTAGGCGGGGATCGAACTCATGCGGAAGCAGCTTTAGCTTCTCAGTGCTGTGCTTTAACCCGCGGCGCCCCCAGGGAGGGCCCCACGTGGATTATTGTCCATAGTTTAGAGGAAGCCCAGGAGAAAGTGCAGGAGAGCGCCAGCAGGGTGAAGTCCTGCTGAATTGACTGTAAAGTTGGATTTCATTCTCTTTTCCCGAAAAAAAAGGGGTCTGGATGAGGTGTTCCCTCACTCACAAGCTGGACTTTTAAAAAATTAATCACAGATCTTTATTATTTTTCTTTCTTTGAGAGCTACATCAAAGTGCCAGGAATTGGTGGGCAGAAGTCAGAATTCTAAAGCTCAAAACCACTTTGTTTTCTTCCCTTCCTCCTCCACTCTGAAAATGCTTTAGAATCAAGGTTTCTGATTGCAATGGTTGACTTGTGGTTAATATCATTAGACTTCTGGTTTGGATTAATACTGCTAATTAGTTTCTGTCCTTGGCTTTTTCCAATTAAAGCATAGAAGCCTTGGTGCTAAACACCTGGGCAGATTACCTAATTAGAGGACAGAAACATACACAGTCATTCACAAGTAATTATTTTAACTTTCACTGCTGGTGTGTTGTATTAAACACACTTAGAAAAAGGGCATTTTTTCTCTCCTGCTAACTGCAAAACATCAGCTCGTGGGCAAGACAACGCGCACCCCCACCGCCTTCTCAACAGAGAACGTTGAGTCCCTTTCTGGTGAATGTGCAAGAGTGACAGATTTGGGCTCCTCCCTTCTCCCCCCCAAACCCACGCGAGTTATCTCCACTCTGTCCCCAACATGTTCCTTTGCGAAGCCAATTGCCTTTGAAGAGCCAAGTGGAGCTTGACCTCTGTCTGGGTTCATGATACTCCTGGAAACACACCTGTCCTCCCAGGGCTGAATGTCCGGGAGCCTTGTTCTGAAGGTGGGATGCTGTCTCTTTCTTAGAATTCAAAATTGAATACTCAACTTCTGCCTTTTATGTTTTCTTAAAAAGGAATCCCTGGGGTCCCTTCCACCTTGACAGCAGCACCATGGATCATTCCCAGCTCATGGGAGGGCCAGACCCGGATGTCACGGTGCGGGCTCTGAACCCCCTGTAATCTCAGCCCATCCGGCCCCCAGTGGCACCCCGGGACTTCGCTGGCCATCTCTGAGCACGCTCTGGTCTTCCCCCCTTCAGCTTGTGCCGCTCAGCTCATTCTCTCCCCAGGCACAGCCACACCTTCTGGCACGCAGCCATCTCTGGAGACCCTCTTTCCCGTGGAGACCCGTCCCCCTGCTTCCCCTTTGCCAAAGCCTTGCCTACACTCTCTCTCATTTCTCTTCCAAACCTTCTAGCGTTGTGTACCTCTCATAGGTGCGTTGAATGGACGTGTCAGGAGGTCTCACCTCAGTTCTCTGAGGATGCCTCAGGCTCATTCATTTGCTCAGCAAGCTTCATCCCTCCCCCCCAACCCCTACAGGTCCTGTCTGTCGTGCTGACGGCTCCCTACTTCCACCCGCGTTGAGTTTACCATCCAACGGGGATGCCAATGAGAGAGCTAGAGAGAACCAACAAGTCTTCAGCGAGGGCAGCTATGATGGAAATGATGTCGCCAGAGAGCGATGACGGAGTGACTTTGGAAATAGGGACATTCATGGATGGGCAGGGATGAATGCCGTGGAGGCCGGAACAGCTGTGCGCCCAGCCTGTGGGTGATGCACCTGTACTTGGGGAGCATCCCGGGTCATAAATGCACCAGGTACTTGGGGTGCCAGGTCCTGGCGGGCACCCTCTCATTCTGGATGGCACTGCACGAGGCAGCTGTGCCCTGGCCTTTTGAGCACGCGCTCCTTGCCTGGAGAAGTGGCCATCTTTGAGTCTGCACCTCTTCCTGGAAGCAGCCAGGTTTCCCCTGGTTGGGTGGCGGCAGAGACTCCTGGGTGCCGACTCCGAGGCAGCCTGGCCGGATTCTGGCAGTGAAGGTGGCGTCCTGGGCCACCTGTGCACCGCTGTCTCTTCCCAGCTGGGTGGCGCAGGGCTGTGGGGGAGGCGCTCTGTGGCCGAGCTCTTGGTGTGCGCTGCTTGGTTACCCCCGTCGGTGCTGACAGCCACCTGGATGTGGAGGCTTAGAACACGGCATGGTTTGCAGCTGTGAGTCCGTATCTTGGCTCAGGCTCAGCCGGGACAAACACTTCTGTTCTGCTCAGCCTTGGCTATAGTGACTTGAGGTGGCGGGGAGCTCTGGGCTGGGCCCTCTCAAGTTTGTTCACCCACGAGACTGGAGGCTGGTGTCGCTCCTGGCTGCGCTCTGGGCTGGGGTTGTGGCCGGAACGCCCGCCCATGGGCTTCCGCGGCTGCTTGGCTTCCTTTCAAGATGGTGGCAGGTTTCCAGGGAGAGGAGGAAGGAAGGGAGGGAAGGGAAGGAAAGGAGTGAAGGGAGGAGGGAGGGGAGGAAGGAGGAGGGAGGGAAAGAAGGGAAGAGGGAGGGAAGGAAGGGGGGAAGGAAGGGAAGGGTGAGAGGAGGGAAGGAGAGAGAGATCCGGCCAGAAGCTGTGTCACCCAAGTGGGCAGTCACTAGGTCCAGCCCACAGGCAGGGGGAGGGGCCATCTTTGATGCAGGGAGTGTCCAGCGTTTCCAGACAGGTTTGAAAACCAGCCCAGCTCGCATGTTTGACCCATCCTGTTCCCGGAGCTTCTCTGAGCTCATATTTGAAAGTAAATTCCTTGTAGAAATCAGCTTTCTAGACTGGTCTGGCCATCCCATTTGTTCAGCTCTCAGTCTGCCTGATTTCAAAGTCGTCTCACCTGAACCCCCAGCATCCAGCCAGTGTTCTTGGAGCTTCTCTGGCACCCGGCTTTGTTTTCTGCTAGAGATTATGTGTTTTAAGCAAAAGTGAGATGGAAACTTGCAGGGAAGGTGTCCTGTTTCAGAGAAAAAGGGGAGTGGATAGTCCCCTGGCAGAGAATATTCATGACTGTAGATGGATTTGCCACCCCTCCTCCCACACCCTCTGCTTCTTCAGTTACTTGCCCGTGGTGTTGGGATGCATGACCCCAGGACGCCGTGGGCAGGGCCAGGAGTGACGGAGCCATTTAGTTCGACAGGAACAAGGACTGAGCTATGATGGAAAGGATTCTGCCAGAGCTTTGGGCTGGGGCTGGGGCCAGAACACCTGCACGCGGGCTTCCCTGTGGCTGCTTGGCTTCCTTCAAGATGGCAGCAGGTTTCCAGGGAGAGAAGGAGGGAAGGGAGGGAAGGACCAATCTAGCCCTGGACTACCTGGCTGGCTGGAACGTGTTGGCCCCGCCCCTCCAGAGGCATGGATGCACTGAGTCAGCAGTGGATTTTCGTAGTTTCTTCTTGCTCCCACGGTCACTCCTAAATTCAGTACCCTGTAGCAATAAATCAGTTCTAGGTTCCAGGTGAGTCAGCCGGGATGACGTCTGGGGTGCTCATCTGCGGCCCAGTGGCCAAGATGGCTTCTCGCCCCCCAAGTCCTCCCCGAGGGCTCCTCCATCCTGACATGGCGGCGCCAAGCATAAACTCAGAGACCCTGACAGCACAGATGTACAACTGGGTCAAGGCTACCGCTGCCACATCCTATTATTGGTCAGGGCAACTGTAAGACATTTGAAGTCCAGGGGCGGAGATAGAGACTTTCCCCCTGGAAGGAGCAGGAAGAGGGGCAGACAGCTGCTCCCCACCCCTCGCTCTAAGAGGCAGATTTTAAAAGGCCACTTGGTCGCCCCATGCACTGCCCCAGAACCCTGTCAGACATAGCCTTTCCCACGCACAGGTCCCGGCTAGCAGAGCCGCGTGGATATGTAGAGACGGGCCCTCTTCAACCGACGGTTGGCTTCAGCACACCCTGGTGGCACTCAGCAACTCTGTAACCTTCAGTATCAGGAGACTCTGATGTGCCCCTTAACCTCCCTCTGCCTAGTCTCACCAGCTGCTCCCGGCTGGTATCTTTGTCGTAGCCTCGTCATCCTCACTGTTGTCAGCAATGCCAGCCCTTCCTTAGGTACCTGACTGCGTGTGGATGGTGCAGGAAGAAGGGCAAGGTGCCTGCTTGCGGGGCTGATGCCAGAGGCTGGAGAGAAGGTTCCAGACTCACAGGGAGGCCGTGCAGCTCCACAGGGAAACCTTGAACAAGCACTCAGATGCACAGCAAAGGACTCACATCACGGACCGTGAAGGTGACTTCGTGGGAGGGGACGGGCCCCACCATGTGGGTCCTGTTTGCTTCTTTGTGGTATCTTGTATTTTCCCTCTGCCTCAGAGCTCCAGGAAGCGGGAGTTAGTCATGGACGCTTGATTCGATGAGCTTCAACTTTTGGTGGTGAGACTAGGTGTGCTGGGTGTGTTTCACCTCCACAGAGGCACACCTTGCCCAGCCGGAGCAGGCCTGCAGATTTCAATGGCCTTGGTAGCGGGGGAGCAGTTTTAGGGAGCACTAACTCCTCATACCCGAGGGCATGTGCAGGACGAGGCTCTTTGCTTCTGAAGTTAGAAAAGGATGCTGCCTGCATGCTTTTGGAGAGGGGTGTGTATCGATTTGTGATCCCTGAGGAAAAAGGCTCTGCACCCCACCTCCTCTGGATGGAGGTGAGGGGAGGCTGCTCATTTGGTGGCGTAGTCTCTATCTGTGGAGCAGTAAGGTGGCAGCGAAGACTGACCTTGAGCACAGCTGCTGCCTCCTGGCCCCGGCCGGGGCCTCCGGGCAGGCAGCAGAGAGGACCTGCTCGGGTCATCTCCCTGCTCCCACTTTCTCTGTCCCCTGGAGTCTCAGGCAGCTCGGCGGCTCCTGTTTTGGTGAGTCCTGCCCGTTCCTGCGCAAGCGTGCGGCCCCCAGGGACTGTGGGCAATATGCGTGGGCCCAGGCCCTGGGCTGTGAGCTGGTTAATTGGCACTGGCGTCCAGGAAGCCCCATCTGGCTCCAGTGCGTGGCGAGGCTCCCTGACGCCAGAGTGGGCAATCCCCTCCTCCAGCCCAGCCGTCCCTAGATGGGCGCCTCGTCCTGGCCATAAATCAGTTGTCACGAGCCTCAGTGAAGACTGCTCTGTGCTGCCTGCCGGACAGATGGACGGACGGATGGACGGATGGGGAGTGTGGGGGCCGTAGCGGCGCCTCCTGCCCGTCACCCCCAATGCTCCCTGGGCTGTCTGGGCATCCTGAGTTCCTTGTCCTTTGCCAGGAGTAGGCAAGGCCTGTGATGGTGATCCCGGGGTCCTAGCTGGGTTCCTCCATAGGGGAGCCTGAGACAAAGGCTTGGGTGTAGGCTTTTTGGGGAGCAGGGGCAGGGAAGAGGGGTTCCGGGTGCTGCCAGGTGCAGGCAGTGGGGGTGTTGCTGGCATAGAAAGTGTCTCTAAAGAGTTGGCTTCTCAGGTTCCGGTCTGCGTTCTCTTTCCTATTAAAAGTGACTTAAACAAGAGAAAGGAGATCCCTAGTGGAGAAGGAACCATGAGAAAAGAAAGCTAATAAAATCTAACAAAGCAGAAAAGAAAATAATAAAAGATATTGTAATTAAAAAATAATTACATATAATATATATAATTATATAAGAATAATTATATATAATTTAAAAATAATAAAACATTGAAGCAGAAAGCCGATTTAAATTAGCTAAAACAAACGAGTTTAAATGTCTTTAGTTGAAGAGGAAAATAGATAGGATAAATCTCTAACAAGACTGGTTAGGACTAAAAGGAGAAAAGCCTGAACTATTGGTATCAGGAACAAAAAGTTGAGATACCAGGCACCTTACATTAAAAAGATTAGAGACTATAAAGAATGAATATGTAAGTATATTTAACAAGCAGAATGAATAAATGACTCGAAAGCCACGAATGACCAGTGACTCATGAACAAGTAGAAAACGTGTTTATTCTGACAGCCTGCTAGTTGAATTTGGAGTCTGGGGTGTGGCACCTGTCCCCACAAAGTGACTTAAACATTCTGCTGTGCTGAGTGGAAAGACAGATGACACGGACAGGCTGTTGTTGGAAAAAATCTGCCAGTTAGACCATAATGTGCTGTCAAATGTAGTCTTTCCTAGTTCAGATGTCAAAGTGTGAGCTTG
Source organism: Condylura cristata (assembly GCF_000260355.1). Lineage (NCBI taxonomy): Eukaryota > Metazoa > Chordata > Mammalia > Eulipotyphla > Talpidae > Condylura > Condylura cristata. Next base: position 72,746,330 of record NW_004567104.1, on the reverse strand, counting down.
AGAATCTTGGAATAGGTGCCGTGTATACTTCTCCCTAAAGGACTCAGAGGGGAATCTTGATTAAATCTCTTCCCTGCCCCCAGGAGAGGAGAACCACCATGCAGAGAGAGCACAGTACCGCTAGCAAGATAGAAGATGAGGGAACAAACAAGTGCCTGGTGCCTGTACAGCCCAGAGGAAGGTGAGATTAATACTGGTGGAGAGAAATCAGGGAGGCCTTCTTGGAAGAGGGGGAGGTACCAGTGTTGCACTCGGGATGGCAGGGTTTGGAATAAGGGGAATGAAGGTAAGGAGAGCTCCATGTGGTGGAAACCACACATGCAAACGCACTGGGTTACCTTAGAAATCAGCGATGGTACTCTTCAGGAGTGCATGGTTTGTGGGTGAGCAAGAGGCAAAAATGGAGAATTAGAAAAACCACGAACGCAGGATTTTGTCTAGAAATTCCACTCTGGAGTATTTCCCCAAGAATAACTTCCTCAAGTGCACATGGGGACGGCAGAACGATAGGGATGCGACCTTATTTATGAGCGTAAACATGGGGACGCCCCTCAGGGTGAGAAAGAACGGGGAGCAGCTTGCTCGGAAGGCGACCTTAGGAAAATGGACCTGGGTGGATCACTGTAGGGGAGGTTGACCCAGAAAACAGTTTTAGGGGTTAGTCCATGGGTAAAGAGGTTCTGGACCAGATGGTGGTGGTGGTAACAGAGAAGAGGGAGCAAGAATGGCTGACATTTGCCGGAGGGGTTGACAGGGCTTGATGACAGGAGATGTGATGCCAGGAATAGAAATCAGGAACTTCCTACAGAGAACAGGGACGTTGTGGGTTTTTTTGTTGTTGTTGTTAAGGGAGTGGGAGGTCAAACGACCTGTTTGGTCTTGTCCAGGGGACCCTCCAGGTCACTTTTCCCTGAGTCCTGCAGGCCCTAAGCCTCAGGCTTCCGCCCCCGCCCTTTGGTCACAAGGTTCCGGCCCTGTGCACGTGCTCCCTGGGTGTTCTCACTCATCTGAGTCCCCCTCCTGCCTCCTCTGCTGAGTGCTCCATTATCACCGAGGTTCCCACAGTCCTCTCTGATCAGCATTTCTCCCGAGAGGCTTCCTATCTTACCTGACTCCCACTTTTCCCTGGGCCCCCTACACAGTGGGTGCCCTGCCAGGTTGACAGGATCGCCCAGTCCAGAATCTGGCTCTTCTCTTCACTTCCTCTGCCCAGCCAGCTTTCCCTTCCTCTTTGGCCACCCTCCTCCCCCTACCCCTATTCTCTGGACTCATCGTTCTGTTCTGGGTGCTGCTGTGACTGCCAGTGCTAGGTGTGGGCCTGGCAGCGGCTGCTGTGGGTGACTTGCTTAGCCATTAGGGCCTCTGGGTCAATTTCGACATTCCAACGTGATAACGTCGGGGTCTCCCTTGTGGCGTAAGGGGTTAAAGCACAGCACTGTGAAGCCATTTGCACGCAGCCGCAGCCCGGGTTCGGTCCTGGCCAGGGAGTGATCCACAGAGAGCAGAAGACCTCTCCTGGCTCCCTGTGGCTTGCTCCCCTCGGCAGTGTACTTCAGTCATTCTGCCTGTGCCGCTCCCCACTTTGTCTCTGGTGAATCCTCTCACCCCCTGTGCATCTGGGCTGCACCCCAGTTCTGTAGACATAAATAAATGAATCTTTTAAAAAAACAAAAAAAAATGTTTAACTTTCAAAATATATTCACTATATCAGCCTTCATTTTTGTACAGTGCATGGTTTCCTGGTGAAATTCCCACCCCCAGTTCACCCTCCACCATCACCACAGTCCCTCGTGCTCTTCCCACCCCTGTCCTGGTCCTTCTCCCTCCTCCTCCCCCACAGAATAATGTCTCTGACCTATAGTTGCCTAATGATTTTGATTTTTACTTTATTATACTTTTTTTTTGGACAATTCCTTTTTTGTATTCTCTACATTCCTCCTGTAAGTGAGACCATCTGATATTTTTCTTTCTGGCTTATTTCATTGAGCATGATTCCTTCCAGCTGCATCCACATTGCTGTGAAGAGCATGAGTTTATCCTTTTTGATTGCTGAGTAATATTCCACATGCAAATATACATCTTCTTGATCCAGTCATCTAATTTTGGGCCTCTGGGTTGCTTCCATAGCTTACCTATTGTAAAGTGTGCTGCAATAAACATAGGGGTGCAGGTGTCCTTTCAAATGAATGTTTTTGTTCCTTTAAACAAAGTCACTTTTGATGCAAAGTCTATGTGGCCGATTGTCAGGCTGCTGGTGTGTTCTCAGCTGCTAGGACAGTGGGGCACCCTCTCCCATGCATGGCTTTGTGTGAACACTGCTCTCGTCGCTGGGCCCTGTCTTGTTCACTTCAGAAACAAACACCCCAGTTCTTGGCGCCACATTTGGGTTGGTCCCCAGAGCTGTCTTACAAGAGCCACAAACTGGGTGGCTTAAAGTAAAAGCAATGTATTTGCAGTTCTGGACCCAAGCAAGGGAGGAACTGAGCAGGGAGGAGAAACAGAAAAAGAAGAAGACCAGGAAGAGGCATGAGGAGCAGAGAAGACAAGTGAAGAAGCAGGGCTTGCTTCTCGGCCTGGGACTGGTCTCTGGGGACATGGAAGGAGACACTAGAAAGAGTCATGAACTGTGGGGAGATTGACAATGGCAGCCTTTACCTTGATGTGGATTTTGATTTTGTTCTTCAGACGTGCCTGCCCTCCCTGCCCTCTCCTGTGGGTCCCTACTGGTAGATGCCTTAGTCCTGTGGCAGACTTGCAGGCTGCAGGGGCCCAGCTTTGGGCCAACTGTTGGCTGGGAATTTGCCCATGAGGCGATGGATAGCTGTGGGAGGTTTAACTGGCAATTATTCTACACTACATATATTCTTTCTCATCTTTCTATTGCACACTAGTTACACTGAAGTTCTTGTCTATCGAAAGTCTTACGCACTTGAGTATGTTTCGTTTTGAAGCAGTGGATAGCAGAACCTATCTAGAGCAGGCAGGTTTGGGGGTCTTCAGGGTCCCCGTCATTCTGCCACTAACAGTTCCACATGCAGGTGTTCACAGGAAGGCCAGTGGCGGCTCTTCTTGGTTCTGTGGTGGCTGGTCCCAGCTCCCGTTGGCAGGTGAGGTGCTTGCAGGGCTGGGAAGGTGGCGAGCCTCATGTCAGCCTCGCCAGCAGCCGCGCTCCAGGCCCCTTCCTCATGATAGCCCCTCCTCCTCCACCTCTCCCCTCCCCCTCCCCACTGGGCAGGGCTGGGGGTCTAAGGCCCCTTGCCCCAGCTCCATATTAAAATGGTATCATAGATGTCAACTTGTCACAGAATCACAGTCCTGAACTTTATTTTTTTTTTTTAAAGATTTATTTATTTATTCATACAGAACTGGGGTACAGGCCAGAGATGAGGAGGGTGAGAGGATTCACTAGGGACAGAGTGGGGAGCAGAACAGGCAGATCAACGAAGTACACTGCTGAGGGGAGCAGTGGGCGGGTCAGGAGAGGTCTGCCGCGCCATGTGGATCTCCTCCGGGGCAGGCGGGGATCGAACTCATGCGGAAGTGGCTTTGGCTTCTTAGTGCTGTGCTTTAACCCGCTGCGCCACCAGGGAGGGCCTCCTGAACTTTATTTTAAGGACAGGAAATTCTTCCCCTGAGTGGGCTCTTAGTGGGAGCTGGGGGGCGTGTGGGGGGGGGAGGTTACTTTTGCTGGGACTATTCTCAGGAGGTTCAGTTTTTCATTTAGAAAATGAAGATTAAAATCTCTCCTTCATAAATAGTATTTCTTTAGCTTTCCCTTAAAAGATACTTTTTCCCTTATGAATGGGTGTTAAGAAATACCGCTTTCCAGTTTATTGATGAGGAAACTGAGGCTTAGGGAAGAGACCCAAGGTCTGGCATGATAACAGAACCAGGACAGACTCGAATTAAGGAGTTCTGATTTCCATGGGGGTCTATTTAACACCATTCAACAGTACACTTAAAAATGATTAAGATGTGAAATTTAATCTCCTGTGTTTACCATAAACACACACACACACACACACACACACACACACAGAAGATTTATGGTTTCCATACTAACGGCTCCATTAGGTGATTCCCAGAGGTGGGTAGAAGCTGCTTGCAGCTCTCAGGAGTCATTTTGCAATGTCTGGGAGCTGAGGACACCCCCAAATTCATACAGAATTGAAAGAGGTTTGCTCCCAGCTGTGAGACTTGCAGAAGTTCCCGGCACCCCATGAGGCCGGGTCTAAATCTCTGCAGCCTGTTCCGGTCCTCTGTGATCTGATGTGCGCCCTCAAAAACTGCTCCTGAAAGGGGGACCCCACAGGGGAACTGGGAACCTCACCACCCACACTTTCAATAAAACCAAGGGGTGAAGTGATTGGGTTCTTCAAAATTTATTCACTCTTGCTGGAGGTCTACAGGCATTGGTACAAACGACAGTTTCTGGAAAAGTCACTGCTCCGTTACGCCCTGCCCCCCACCACCACTTTCTTGAACTGTTCTTTCGGGTTTTAACAAAGCAAAGACCCATTTTGAAAATTCCTTTGTTCCATCTGAGTGAAGCTGAAAGAGAGCAGGCTTCCCATCTGGGCTGACAGGAGTGACGGGGTGAGGGCAACAGGCTGCCGGGGAGGCAAGAGAAGTCTCGGGGAAGTTTCCATATGCCGAGGAGTGTGTGCAAGAACGCGAAGCCAACTGCGCACGTGTGAACGGGCCTGTCCACCCCATTCCACCGGTCTCAAGTGGCCCCGACAATTCTTACTCCATTTTGTCCACCCGTGGATACCGTGACCTAACGCGACCCACTCAGAAGTCTGTTTTGGCAATGTTTTCAGCGGGGACCGAAGGGCCAGAGCCGCCGCCGAATTGACAGTGTTTGCTTTAATCAGGAATGATGGCTTCTGGTGGGAGGGGAAGGCAGGTGGTCCAGGGGGCGGTGAACTTTGTCACAGAGCGATGACTTCTGCAAAACTCACAGCAGTGCCTTCCAGTTCTGTCGGAATGAGCTGCAGGGACACAGGTGTGGCCAAAGGTCTGCAGGCCACGATGCAGTAGGATCTCATTTCAGTCTTGAACCCGCGGGAGGGAGGTTTAATGGGCAAGATGCAAACTGGTTTAATTGCTCAGAGGTATTTTACCTTGCTTTTTTAGTTTAATAAATCAGATATATAAATGACAGAAATGAAAAATATGTTTCCAGGCTTTGACAATTAGCCTATTTGTGGGCGTGTCTTCCAAATTGCCCTCAAACCGCCCGCTGGTTGGTTAAGATCCCCCGAGAACTGAGGGCCCAGAGACAAATGCTTGGTTTCCAAAACCATGGCAGGTTTTACTCTGAAGGCCCAAAAAAGGTTGAGGCGTTTCTAGGTGCTTCTAAGTATGACATGGTATCAACAAGTTCCTTGGGTTATCGGTCACTGGCGTCAGCACTGGGATACCTTGAAGCCAGCATTTCATGATCTGTTTTTATGACCGATCTGGTATCATTTTATCAATACCTTTACATCTTACATTTTGTCAGTTTCTTGTTAACTTTCAGCCAAAGTCAAGGAATTCCCCCACCAGGGCATCAGAAAAGTGTTTCTGGTAACAGCAGCATCATCTTGGTGAGCTGCACTTACTTTTCAGGTGAATCTTAGTGACCTTGAGAGAAATGGAAGCAAATAAGAAATAGTATGGTTTTGCTAAAAATACATTAGCTGCAAAACATTGATGTGGTAGAAATGTTTGCAGACATAAGGGCATCTGAAAAAAGAAGGAAATCACACCCACCACCACCCCCGAGAGCGCTCGTGTTAGAACCCTGGCCTTCTGGAAGTAGCGCCAGCCCGCTGAGTGGTGGCTTTGGCTGTTTATGATGTTAGCATTGTTGCCCAATATGGCCTTAGCACGATGACTCTTCCAAGAGGGCCTCTGGCTTCATTCCAGTGGCGTCACTGCCCTAGGCAAAGCACATGCGATGCTACAGGAGTCAAGACTCACAAAACTCAAAAGTAAAATAACTACTAGGGCACCCTGTGTATAATCGAGTGGAATATCATTTTCACTTACTACGAATACAATGAGCTCCCCCGAGACTTATTTACATATGGAGTGAGAAAAGGAAGAGGAGAATAAACTTTTTTTGGAAGAGAATAAAAATTTTTTGGCTGGTGTGTGACCAGATGCTGGCTGACCTGCCTGCAGGTGGCATCGGTGGTACAGAACCCAGGGTGCCATGGAAACCAGTCAAATAAGAGCCCTGTCCCAGCTGGCCCTCTGTCTTTTAAAGACCACGTGGTGGCTCTGCTCCGCCCCTTGTTCCCAGAAGCCCCTGTTCCGGAAGTCAGGGGCGGAGTCTGACCTGGCTGAGGTGTCACTCACTGACTCAGAGACCTTACCTCACCAGTCTGTTTAGCAAGTGTGTTTCCATATAAATGAACGTGATTTAATTTTTTTTTTTTTTGAGAATATGTTTCGGCTTTTTACTCTGGTATTTAAGGAATCTGGAGCTGCTTTGGGTTTCATCACGCAAGGCTGAGAACAGTCCATCTGGACAGATTAGCGGCAGTGCTTGGGTACCTGTCACATGACCCTTCTCACCGTAGGAGTGTAGAGACAACTGAGGAGACTCAGCAACCTGCGGGGCTGTGGTGAGCGGGATACTGACTGGAGAAGACTGAGCAGTGCACTCTTTAGACATTTGAAAAAAAAGATTTATTTATTCATACAGAGCTGGGGTACAGGCCAGAGGTACAGGGGCGGTGAGAGGATTCACCAGAGACAGAATGGGGAGCAGAACAGGCAGATGGACCTAAATACACCGCTGAGGGGAGCAGCGGGCAGGTCAGAAGAGGTCTGCCGCGCCATGTGGGTCACATCCAGGGCTGGGGATTGAACTCGCACTGAAGTGGCCATGGCTTGGCTTAGCTTCACAGTGCAGCGCTCCAGCCCAGCGGGGCCACCAGGGAGGGCCCTCTCTAAACATTTTCATGGTCCTACTTCCATGCTTATCACATACCTGCCTTGTTGCTGAACCACGGTGTTGGTTCAGAGTCCCAAGCCATTGCTTCCTTTGTACAACTCCTGACTGGGGCATGTATTGACCATGGGAATGAAGAGGACAATTTTCCCATCCTTTCTTCCTGAGAGGTGTGGCCATGTGGCTAATTTCTGTCCCATTGGGCAAGTTGTGAGCTGAGGAGCAGCATGATCACTTCTAAGAGCCTGGGGTATAACGGTTGCCTCATCCTATCCTCCCGTTTCCTGCAGCCATAAGGACAGGGACAGTCTGCCAGTCTTGGGGTGTCTGAATCTGGAGTCTGCACGACAGAAAAGAAACAGATTATCTGTAAGCATCTTCTCCAGAACTTTTACTGGAAACCCAAACTCACTTTAACTTGTCAGTTCTTTTTCCCTCCTCTAATTCTGTCTCCCTGTATTAGTTCCTTCATATCCGAGCCATTCTCGCTCTGATTGATTTGGAACATTGAGTGATTATTTTCTACACCCTCAAATTATATTTTCTCAAATTATATAGCTATCTGTTTACTAGAACCCTCAGAAGATTGCATCCTAAATTGGTAGTTTCAAAAAACTTAGTTTCGATAGAAACCCAGACCCCTTTTCATTGTTTCTGAAGATTCCTGGTGTGAGTGTGTGTGTGTGTTGGAGTAGGACATGGGCTTACTGGTTAATGTCTGTCCCCTCTTTCCCCTCTGGTCCCTGACTTTTCCTGTATCATGTCTGAGGGTTTTCTCATTGCTCCACTGCTGCTGTGCCTCCCCTCCCCCCCCCAAACAGGGAGACAGCCTCCTTCCTTCATTTTTCAGGGCACCTCTAGCTTAATGCTAATGGAATGTACCACATAGTGGACTTCAGTGAAGGCTTGGGAGTACTGGAGTACAGTTAAGTGTCCAGACATATGAAAAATGTACAGCTTGGTTCCTCGCCATTGCAGCCCTTCCCCTCCCCCCACTCTAGGTCCATCAAGGAGTCTTGACTAGTGTGGCATTGTCTGCAAGTTCATTCGCTCACACGTTTGCAGTTGGTGCTCACTGTTGGCTGAGCTCCTAGCTGAGGCTGTCAGTTGGGACTCCTCCAAGTGATGCCTCCGTGTGCTTTGGGCTTCCTTACTATATGGCAGCTGAGATTAGAAGGCAAATATCCCGAGTAGACTAGGCAGGAAATTGTATTACTGTTTATTCCCTAGCCTCAGAAACCATGCAGCAGCTCTTCTGTTACATTCCATTTGATGAGACTCTCACAAAGTCCTGCCCATGTTAAGAAGAGTGAGATGGAAAAGTGATAAAATACTGGACGAGCATGTGGGAATGAAATGTTGACATCACCACTGGGGAAGCGCAGTCTACTATGCCATGATGGGGCCCCTGTGCTGCTCACCACTCCTGGATTCTCTTGGCGGGGGGGGGGGTCCTTGTTCATCTCTGTTATTTTCACATTGTTTGTGTCAATAAACCCCATTTGTTTTATTTAAAAATTAAAAATATTAAAACAGTATTATTATGTAGAACCATTTGGTTCTCTTTGTTTCACTCTTAACCATTCCCTGTTCTGTCCTTGACCTTACTTTTTAATAGCCAAGAGACTCATTAAAGCATTGCAACTAAAAAGTCTGATTCGCTTCTAAACTCAAATGGACACAACTATTAGAGGCTTTAACAATAGTATTTTTCTTTCTCCCTCATAGATCACTGAACATTTCGGCTTAGATCCATGTGAGGTTAATGACTTTGGGGAGGGCGTGGAACAGTGGAGGGGCTTTGGAAGAAGCCAGAACAGTGAGAATCCTTTTTTTTTTTTAAACCATTAACTGCATTCTTGGGCAAATCATGTAGCAATCTTTGCCTTTGTTTGTTAACTATAAAACTAAGAGCAGCTCCTCACTGATAGGGTGATGTGAAAACTAATGTGATACTGTGTGGTGAGGGGATTATGCCACAGGAGGTATTCAAAAATGAAAGCAGTTGATCTTATTAAAGCTGAGTTGGGGGTTGGGAAGAAGGATAAAAAAGTTTTGAAAGTTGTTAATTTTTAATAAATCCCCAAAGAGATGTTCCTTTAAAAGCATACTTATTAAAAATCTTATCAACAGGGGAAAACTTAGGAGTGAAATGGAAAATTTTTTAGCATAAAGCTGATTTTCTTATATTTGAGCATTGCATATAGAAAACAGTCCATAGCTCCTAAACTCTAGGAAGGTACCGTAATATTGATAGAACAAGTTCTTATTTATAAAATGTTGAGTATGTGGTGTTAATCTCTCTCTAAAATATCATACACCTGGGCATCTGTCCTTTTTATGTAACATTATATATATATACACACACACACACACATACACATATATCACATATATACATATATATGTATATATACGTGTGTGTGTGTGTATGTATCGAATGCGAACTAAAGTATGGATCACATCTAGATCTTTTTTCCTCCCTGCAATGAGAATAGACTAGAGTTGTGTTTGGGGTGAGATACTTTTCTTGGTGAGCTGGTTTTCTTGGTCTTTTATAATAGAGTGGTCCCTAGCAGTTCCCAGAGCACGGGAGGTGTCCTTGGTGCTGAATTACGTTCAGCTTGGACGTCAGTAATCAATACCCAAGGTCAACACCTCTGCTTTTGATAAGGAAGGAAAATAGAGCTAGAGATGCTAGGGAGGGAGAGGGGGAGAGTGAAGGAAAGAGGAGGAGGGAGGAAGAGAAGGAACCAGAGCAGGAAAGAGAAGGAGGAAAAGGTGAAGCCTGACGTATGACACGCTTCTCGGTTGTTTATTTTGCTGATTTTTTTGAAGGCATGTCCTGATCAGAGAAATTCTAGAAAGAACAGTGTTCTCAAGAATAAAGCTGTGGTGATGTCCAGGAGGTGGGGACTGCTTAGAGTTTTTCAGGGCTTCCCTCTGTTGTCATGGGGATTAATTAGTCAATGTTTGTGCCATATTTTGGAGTAATTCTGAATTAAGCCTTTGTAGGGAGCTGGGACTCCGCCACTAAACTATTTTCAAAAGGGAAAAATGTGTGTTAGGGTTTCTGGGTAGTGGGGCCCTTGTATGGGACACATTGCACCTCAACTGCTTTCTTTTGAACTTGATAAATGGTATCTGGCCAAAATATGTTGATGATTTATTTCAAAAATATCTTAGGTTAAAACTAGTGTAACTTGGGCCCTCCCTGGTGGCGCAGCAGGTTAAAGCACAGCGCTGAGAAGCTAAAGCTACTTCCGCATGAGTTCGATTCCCGCCTGCCCTGGAGGAGACCACATGGCGCGGCAGACCTCTCCTGACCCGCCCGCCTGCCTGTTCTGCTCCCCACTGTCTCTGGTGAAGCCTCTCACTGCCCCTGAGCCTCTGGCCTGAGCCCCAGTTCTGTATGAACAAATAAATAAATCTTAAAAAAAAAAAAAAACTAGCGTAACTTGTGACGTGGCTGGAATCCACTGTGGGTGAAATCTCATTCTGAAGTCCAGTGTTGGAAAGTACTGTGTTCTGCGCGGGGGTGAGGGGAGGCTCCCTGGCGTATTGAAGTAGAGGAAGCAAATCCAGTTCTGTCCACTAGGAATGACAGTGGCCGAGGGGAGGAGTTCCAGGGTCTTTGACAAGGATGCTTGTCCTCAGCAGCCATTGACAAGTGAGAGACGGTCACTGGCTTTGGAAAACAGAAAATGCTTGTCAGTGAAAACCCTTTAGCCTCCCAGGAGGGCAGAATTCGGGGATCCAGGATCTCTGCTTGGGCGCTGGTGCCATAGGGGCCCCTGGGCCCCAGCCTGGCTGCAGGTATGTGACACAGTCACCTGTTTGCTCTGGGCCCTGATAAAAAGTTTTTGGGTCCCTGGAGACAGATAAATCTGGGTCCTCAACTCACTGTAAGATAAGTCTGTGACAGCTTCTGTGTGCTCACCTGGCAAAGGGAAACCTGGACATCCTTCTGGGGGTCACAAGCCCTGGGGCTGGGAGAAAAGAGGACAGCAGAAGTGCCATAGGGGGGGTCTTCCTTAAGCCACAAAGCCCAGGCCCACGCTGAGGGGAGAGGCGAGGGCAGCTGACGCCTGGCTTGTAACCTGCCCCTCCTTCCCAGACTCCCCTTCCAGCCACGGAGGTCAGCTTTCCTTACAAAGGCTGAGAAGTGGTCTTTTAAGTTGGCCTCTCAATGTGCAACCCACAGTGAAATTCAGAGCAGGAAGTGGGTGGCCAAAGAGAGTGGAACTGGTCCTTGAGCCCTGAGCATTGTCCTGCGTGTGGCCGGAATCAAAGATCTCCAGGGTCATTTTCCCTTCTGCTTTGTTCTTGAGGTTCAAACAGAAATACCCCTCCTGGTCACTGGCGGGGTGGGGGTGTGTGAGACAGAGAGGCGGAGGGGAGCATACACCGAAAGACAAGACGAGACAGATGAAGTCCAGTGATGGCCAGTGGGCCACGGCACTGCCCCCGGCAGACGGGGGAGGGGGCATAAACAGAGGCATCTGGTACCCCAGCAGGGAGTGCGGTCTCCGCGCCGTGGCAGATGCAGCCTCAGCTGTGATTGGGCACGGGGCCTCGGTGTTCAGGCCTGGGTCACGCGCGGGGCCGTTTTAACTGTGACAGTGCAGTGTCAAACTGCCATTCTTTCTCGGGTGGTTTTTTTTTCCTCTGAAATCTGCCAGCGTTTGGAAGCAGCATCGACTAGGCCCCTCGGGCCCACAGGCTGGAGGAAGAGGCAGGGAAAAGCCGTGAGTGACATCCAGAGAGGGAACAGAGGGGCAGAAGCCAGGAGCCAGCAGACGAGGGGCTCTCTGGGCTTGGAGGTGCAGGTGCAGGACGGCGAAGGAAGCCAGCACATTGGCCTGCTTTGCTCCTGGGGTGTGAACACGGGCGCTGGGAAGACTTAAAGAATCTTCCGGTGAAATAAGTTGGAGAAAGACAAATAGCAGATAAGATTTCACGCATGTGGTAGAGGGAAACCAGGCACACAAATAAAATAAAACAAAAGTACACGGTGGGTTATAAGACCAATTAGCGGTCACCAGAAAAGAAGGGGAAGGGGATGAGTAAGCTGGGGCAAGGGGCCTCGGGGTGAAGGATGGCCTGGACATTAGAGGTGAACCTGATGACGTACTTGTTGATTCCCAGTGGTGTGCACCTGAAACTTACAGAATGTTTCGAAGACATGTTACTTCAAGTTTAAAAAAAGGTTCTTTATTAGGACTTAGGAGAAACCCAGGGGCATCAAGTCTTTTACAGAAATCTTTTGATAAAAAGCACAGATCTTTCAGGGTAAGAGATGCTATATTCTGGCAAAACGAAATGTCGCCGTCCAGCTCACTGGGCTGCTTGCTTGATGGAACACCCGTGTTTGTGGGCAAGTCGGTGAGGTGCCTGCTTGCCTCTGACAGCCAAGGCCCCCCACCCCCTCTGTGTCTCTATGTCTCTGTCTCTGTGTTCCTCTCTCTCTAAAGGAAGGAATTACCTTCAGAACTTGGTTTAGTAGAAGCCCACACTAGTCACGAGCCAGCCTTTTGCTTTCTGTCGTTGTGGTTTGTCCTGAAGCCTGGTGGTAGAGGCCTGATGGGTCAGGCCCCCCCTCTGGCTCCCAGGTTATTGCCCCCCCTCTTGGCTGAGTGTCTTCAGGGAAAACCACATGTCTCACCACCCCCCTATGCCACAGTGAGGCTTTGTGCTTAGCTGTTGGGTTTTTTTAAGTGCCTTGTCCCTCCTACGGCCCCTCACCCAGCAGGGAGAGGGTACGAGCAGGTAAGACTTCGAAATGTCAAAAAATAACTCCCCAGTTCTGGGAGGAGAGACCTCACAAATATCCTAGCAGAGGGGCATCTTCAGAGCCGGGCCGGGCTCCCGGTGTGTGTGCGAGCTTGCGCTTGTGTGGGGCGGGGCTAGGAGGGTGCAGGGGGTGGGTTTAAAGTAACAAGCAAGCAAACACAAAAGCCTCATCATGTTTTTCAGCACCTGACAGAGACTAAGCCCAGCCACCAAGCCCAGCTTGATTCTTCGCAGTCTTGGATTCCTGAACCTTCAAACCTGTGGTTTCTTCTCACCGTAGAATTATCCTCTTTTCACTTCCCTGCCTTCTCTCTTTCCTGATACACAGCCCTCACGTCCTCGGTGTTAGACGTGTTAGAACGGTGCATTTCTCACTGGGCGTGCATTCTTAACCCACACCAAGTCCCTCCCAACTTCCAGTTGGGGGCAGTTTCTCCTAGCCTTGCCACGGGCCTTCTCACCCTGGGTGTGACTTTGTCTTTCTGTGTCACTCTGTGACTCTTCCTGCTTCTTCCTCCTTTGCTAAAGGGCTGATCAGCTGTGGGCACTCACCCTGGCTCCTTTTCGTACCCAGATGCTTTAGAGACGGGGCCTGGGGCGGTGTCCTGACCCCCCCCCCCAGCCTTTTCTGTGTGGGTCAGCAGGCCACTTCCCAAAGACATGCCATCGGGGTCTGTGCCCTTTGTTTTAGTGGGGTCTGTTTCTGTCCAGAGCAGCTTTTTATTCGCCCCCAGTGCAGGTTCCCTGAGAAGACCGTGCGTGAATTTTACAACGGCTTGGGGAAACCCAAGGCACGGCACACTCGAGTGCACATGGTGGCCGTTGTGACGCGCCCGCCATTCCCCTCCAAACATCTGGCCCCTTGGTACACGGTTCCAATGCCCCTGCACCAGCGGGGGCCTGCGTGTCCTGCTCGGGATCTGTTCTCAAGTTGTTGCGGGGACCCTGCCGTATGATGACAATTAGGAGCTGTTAGTGTGCACATGAGGTCCGCGAGTGGCAGGTGGCCGATCGGGCCTCAATTAACTAACAGGCACCAAATCCTTCCTAATGAGGCTGGGCCACCCAGATGAGCCGGGAGGCATGTGTCAGTGACAGCAACAGAGGATTTGAGCCGGAGAAGGGGGGCTGGTCAACAGGTACCTGCCTGGCTGGGTTGCAGAGGCAGTTTTCCTGTGCTTGGCTCAGAGAGACTAACTGGGGGGTGGGGAGGGAAGCCAGGGCTTTGGGGCACGTCGCATCTGTGGGGGTTTGCATGTTTCACCCCTCTGGGTAGCTGCCCTCCCGCCTTCAGTCAGCTCCCACCGTAGCGTGGGTGAGAAGTAGCCTGACTCCAGGATGCAGCTGCATGACACAAGGCTGGCCAGCGGGTAAGGTGGCGGTGGTCAGAGGTACCATGGGGCCCTGGGAGTGGAATTTGAACCCCAAACCAGACACTGTCAAGACGCTGCAGGCAAGTTGTGGTGTTGAGACTGCAGCTTGTCAGGCTCAGGTGAGCTTTTAGGAATTGAAAAAAAGAAAAGAATAAACCTGTAAGAACACACTGAGGGTTAGGAGGGCAGAGACATGGGGGGAGGCCTGTGTTTCTTGGGGTTAGGAGGGCAGTGTTGGGGTTGCCAGTTCCTTGAGGCCTGCGGAAAGTTCTGGATCAGCAGGAGCCAGGGCGTTGCTCAGTGGCATTCTAGTGTTCCCAAGAACTTGAGACCAGTCACGTGTCACTGCAGTGTGGAGGAGGGCCCCATCTGTGCGGACCACAGATGATGCCCTGGGAGGCCAGGGAAGGGCCTTTGTGTGAGCCCCCCCCCCCATCATAAAGCCTTGTCCCGGCCTTGTGGCTTGGAACTGATGGAGGAAGGCATAGAAAAAGGGCATCACAAGACTGACTCACACAGGGAGTTGGGGGTTGAAGGGATGAGCGTAGCCAGTGACCCAGCTATAGAAGCCAAGATCCTCAGGCGCCAATGCCTAGATCCAAGCAGGTAGCAGACAGCTGTAGGTGTGTCCACAGTGCGCCACAAAGTAAAAGACAAGGAGATAGAGCCCACTGTAGAATATTCTCTCTCTTTCAGATTCTATTCAAAACCAACAAGCCCAGGCACACAGGGAGTGAGCCCCTCCCAGAGGGAAGCAGCCTGTTTCAGGCAGTCTCTGCCCTGCCCAGGGCAGCCATCCTGCCCACCTGTGCCCATGCAGGTGCACCTTTCCACCCCCTCGCCCTCTGCAGGGCAGCAGCCTCCTGCCTGCCCATGACCTGCACCTGCCGGGGCTTCTATGCACTGACCTCCCTCAGCGGAGGCCGCTCTCCTAGGCCACCCGCCTGTGAGCATGCAGGGCCCTCAGCAAACCTGTGCCTTCTGGGGCAGTTCCCCTGCGCATTTGTGACCCTGCAAGAGTCCTTTACTCCTCTGACCTTTCCCCTAATAAACCTGCTCTTTAAATATAACTGACATCTCTGACTTGTGGCGTCTGGGAACGCACCACGTGGTGCTGAAAGGGGAGTTCTGGAGAAACCTTTCCTAGGGTGAGCCTAAAGAACCCCGAACTCCAAACCCACTAACTCCAAAAACGCCATCAGAGCCACGCTTGAAACACATCATTTGCCACCCTGTCCCCCTCTTTCATTCATTCCTTTTTTACAGTGCAAACTTTGTTGACAGGGTCTAAAAGGGTCTTAAGAACAGGGGACAGAACTGGGGGCTTCTGTGCTCACGTGTTACGGTGCTTGATGCTAAAAGGGGCCATATGGGCTGGCTGTGGGGCTCAGGGGCCCCGGGGACCCAGGACCCCACCAGGGGCAACCGCACGCTTTCTCCAATGGCTGTTTTCTGATCCAAAGAGTATTAATGGAACGTTTCTGTCATTTCTCTAGTGCCGTTATATCAACATATGCTAGAAAAGTGTTCTCCCTTTGCATGGGGCCATTGCCAACCTTTGTCATCTACTCAGTTTTATCTTTTCGTGCTTTAGCTCCGTGATCTGGACAGCTGGAGACTTTCTTAAATTCTGCCTTGAGCTTCTACTCCTCTTGAGTGTTGTGTCCCTTAGGTATTTGCTGGATCTTTTAGGAACAGTCTAGAAAACCGTGACAGTTAAAGATGGTACAAATTTCATTTTCTTTTTCTTTCCTTCCTCTCTTTCTCACCTTCTTTCCTCTCATGCTTTCTCTCTTTATTTACTTTTTTGGGCAAGACCCAACACCACGACCACCTTGTTCAAATATGTCTTTACTCCTGCAGAGGCTGTACAAAGCATTAAATCCCTCTTCCTCAAGACTTCTGGCATCTTCCAATTACCCAGAGGCCTCCCCAGTGAGTGCTTTAGTCTATCAGAGCCTGTGTTACCCTTCCACCTTGTGTGGCCCCGGGACGGTCAAGGAACGATCTTGAGTGAACCCACTTTATGGAGGAAAAGGAAGCCTCAGCTCAGCTTGGCTATTTGTTAGAATCCTGACCCAGAAGTGGACTCTGAGACAAAGCTTCGAGGCCCATAGTTATTTGGAGATGGCCTCAGAACCCACTGAAATGACAGTGGGCAGGTGAGACAGAAATACAAAATTCATTATAATGTAGGGGGCCAGTACAACTTCTGCAGTCCCTGGGGACTGACAAGCCCCTAGGGAGAGTGAGTCAGTCCAGGGAAGACTTCTGCACTGGCTGAAGCTGCTTCCAGGGACCCCAGTGCTCTCCACATGCAGGAGAGAAGGCTCCAGGTCAGAAGGAGCCATCAGAGAGAGAAGCGACTGTGAGGAATCTTCAGGACATGGGGCCACTGGCAGCATCTGGGAAGGGAGCAGACTTCTGAAAATTTTCGTAATATGAGGCATGATGCTTAGAGTGAGAGATGCCAGTTCCAGTGGTCTCCAACCTTGAGTCTGATGAGTGGATATGTCCAGTCCATTGTGCCCCCTTGCTATGGACGGGACCAATGGCGCAGCCTGTGGAGGGCCAGCGGCTGTTACCTTTTCTGTGTGTGGACAGATACAGCTAGAATCACAAAGGCTGGCCCTGGAGGTGGGCCCAATGCCTGCTGTCGAAATAAGACAAGGGTTGCCCTTCTTCCAGAGGGCTTTGGGAGGACTTAACGTCCTTTTCATGGGCGTTTAAAAATCCATGAACTACAAATGCCCAAAAGTGGATGACTGGATTAAAAGGATGTGGTACCTATACACTGGAATATTACTCAGCAACCAAAAAAATATATAAATAAACACATGCCTTTTGCAGCAACACGGATGATGCTGGAAGGGATCATGCTGAGTGAAGTCAGCCAGAAAGAAAAGGAAAAATACCGGATGGTTTCACCCATAGCAGGAGTATAATGGACCAGGGAGAAATAATAATAATGAACAGCTATATACCAGAGACATTTTAGGGGGGTGGAGTGGGGAACAGATCAAGAACAGTGGGGGGAGGGAAGTGCACGGGACTGTGGTGATGGCACACGGGTGATTTGGTGATGGGAAGCCCACGGGGATTACAGCTGAGATGGAAAAAGGCACAAAGTGATGGGAAAATAAACTATTATGTTATTAAAAAAAAAATCCATGGGCTAAGCAGCTGCTCTGTTCACTTCTGCAGAACTTTCTAGTACTGGCTTCTTCACCGCTTCTCCAAGAGAAGGAAGGTGACAAGTGCACAGAATTTCAGCTCGCCTGTGAAGTCCCTACACGCACCCCTGCACGTCAGATCAGCCGGTCTCCCTCGGTTAAGTCTCTGGCTGGCCGACTGTGATCCCGGTAAGAGGCTTACAGAACTGGCACCGCCAGGTGAGAGCCTGCTGCTGTCACGCTAGAGCTGAGCATCCAACCCAAATGCCAGCACCTCTGCCGCCTCCCAGGGCGCGGGCAAGCGAGCCTGGACTGCTGCACGGTGCAGGGAGGCGCCTGTGGCACAGGCGTGTGGAGCCCAGCGCGTGGCTGCCGTCTGACAGCCCCTCCCGCTGCTTTCTCTTAGGGTCTGCAAGCTCCCAGCACTGGGGACAGGCCCCGGCCTGTGGGGTCTGCGTGAGAGCGGTGGCTCAGATACTTGTTCCCACGGGCGAAGACAGTGTTGCTCCCACAGGGCGGGTCATTGATAAAGGGGGAAAACAGCATCTCCGGTGGAGTCAGGCAGCGCTGAGATTAACTGGACAAAGACAGACTCTTCCTGAGAAGCCAGGCACACCCCTCAGGCTGGGAGCACAGAGGTCCTGCCATGCCAGGGTCCCGCGGTCTGTTCTCCTTATGCCCCAGAGAGCAACAGTGTGGCCCTCCGAGCCCTCCTGGCCTGGGACAGGGACAGGCGCACACAGCCACAACCTCCTCTCTCATGTTAAATGAGGTGCTTCCTCTGTTCATTTTTTTTAAAGATTTAATTATTTGTGCATCTATTAACAAAAGGATACAAGAAAGTAAATATTGCTGAGGATATGGAAGGAATAGAAACTCTATACATTGTTATTGAGAATGTAAACTGATACCACTATTGTGGTAAACAGAATGGATATTGCTCAGAATTTAAAAATATAACTACCCTATGCATCCAGTCATTCCCTTCTGGGTATATGAAAAAAGGAAATGAAAAATGATTTCAAATAGATCTCTGTAACCCTATGTTCATAACAGTATTTCATAATGGCTAAGTACTGAACTAACCAAAAGTGCCTGGTGATAAATGAACAGATAGAGGAAATCACACACACCCACTCACACTGTAATAGAACTGGGGTACAGGCCAGAGATGCAGAGGGTGAGAGGCTTTACCAGAGACAGAGTGGGGAGCAGTACAGGCAGATGGACGAAGTACACTGCTGAGGGGAGCAGCGGGAGGGTCAGGAGAGGTCTGCCGCGCCATGTGGTCACCTCCGGGGCGGGCGGGAATCGAACTCATGCGGAAGCGGCTTAAGCTTCTTAGTGCTGTGCTTTAACCCGCTGGGCCACCAGGAAGGGCCACTATTCTGATTTTTAATCAGGTGTTTCTTTCGCACACACTGGTAAGACCCAGTCTAAAAGGTTGTCATTTTGAAGTTGTGATGGGTCAAGAGAATTTTGAGATAGTTCCGACAAGCAGAACTTGTCGTGACAGGGTCCAGGAGTTTGTGTGGTGACAATCCCGGGGTGGCTCACACCCTACATTCGTAATCCAATTTGAAATTTCAGCTAGAGGCTGGCAAAAATAAAGATGTAGTCTCTCCCCTTCTAAGTTCACCCAGCCCAGTTTCAGCACACCTGCTGTGGCTGGAAGCCTGTCAGGAAGGACGTCACCCCACCCTCTCACTTCGTCCCACCCCCAGGACCAAGGCGTGTGAGCATCTCTGGAAACAGGGTGGCTGCAGGTGCTGTTAGCTAAGATCAGGCCCCGCTGGAATGGGGTGGCTCCCTGCCCAGGGTGGCTGGTGGCTTTCGGAAGGGGGACCTTGGGGTACAGAGACGCGTACAGGGACGTGGCAGACCTCTGTCAGGGAACCAGGCAGCAGTCGTGAGGAGTCTGAGCCCAGCAGTTAGGTAACAATCTGTGGCCTTCGCAGGGTAGGTGGGTTTGCACTTTCAAGCCAGCAGGGAGTGCAGAAGCAGGAGATTCCTAAGTGGTTGCCTGGGGTCCGAAGCCCATGTCCTGGCCTTCAGAACCTTGCCAGTTACTCTCTGGAACTTTGGTCTGCTTTGGTGAATTAACAGGTCAGTCTGACATTTTCTTGTGCACAGAAGAACACAGTGAACACGGAAATGGAGACTGGGGTGATGCATCCACATGCCAGGGGACACCACGTGAACCCCCAGAAGCTGGGAGAGAAGGCGGGAACAGATTTGGCCTCACCATCTTGGGAGATTGCCGCCTCACCTCCACTTCCCGCTTCGTCTCCAGCACTGAGAGAGAACTTTGCTCCACACAAGTGTCCTTTCAGCCCCGGGTGAGGGCACCTCACGGTGACCCCGCAGGCTACACCCCGCTGCTGGGGCCCAGGTTCCGGCTCCGGACTCATAAGAGTCGCCGGCTCAAGTCCAGCCCGGCACTTGCTGAGTGTCCAGGCTGGGACAGGATCAGCTTCTGGCCTCAGTTTCCCTGGGATCATCTTCGTGCCACCTGATCGCCAAGAGCTGGCACCTGGTTTTCAGCAGCAACAGTTCTACCTGGGCCTCGTTCTTGTGGACAGGTGAGTTTTCTCCTTCAGGTTTGAGGCCAGTGAACACAGGGTCAGCCTTTTGCCTTCACACCCGCAGCCCTTTTACATTGGGGGGGCGGTTTGGGAGTCTTTGATCCTTAATATTCTTTTTAAAATGGTTTATTACACTGTGAGATTCAGGAGTGTCGGATCCCACCTCTTCAGCACACTGCCAACCCCCATGGTCCTCCACCATGGACCCCCCTGGCCCCTCCAATCCTCAGCTCTCTGCTCCCCTCTTCCCCTATGGTGGCCTCAGTTTTGCAGTCAGATTTCTAGGATTTTGTTTTTGGGACTTTTTTTTTTTAGTTTCATTAGAACATTCATTTACGTGCTTCTTATCTATTTGTTTATGTATTTTGTGTATTTTGAAAATGATTTTATGTATTTTTGCACAGAAGAACTGGGGCACAGGCCAGAGGTATGGAGGGGTTAAGAGGATTCACCAGAGGCAGAGTGGGGAGCAGAACAGGCAGATGTACTGAAATACACTGCTGAGGGGAGCAGGGGGCAGACAGGAGAGGTCAGTCTGCCGCGCCTTGTGGGTCACTCCCTGGCCGGTGGTCGAACTCCTGCTGCAGTGGCTGTGGACAGCTTCATAGTGCTGCAGCTTATGCACCACCAGGGAGGCCCTATTTGTGTATTCTTTATTGAACAATTTGATCCCCAAATCTTTTTCCAAAGAGGGCTTGGGTTCTTTCCAGGGCACAATGGATTCCTGGGGAGACCACGACCAGCACAATTTTCAACATCTGCAGGGAGTCGGACACTTCTTAGCACTGAAACAGAGATGTCGCACTTAACTGCTGGTCCCTGCTGGACGCTGGGGTGACCATCCCTGCTCAGCGCTGCTGCCTGGGCCGCCTGCTGACCGAGTTCTCTTAAACAGTGACCGATTCGCTGTTAGCATGCAGCTTCTCCTGCTAATTGGACACCATGAGTCAAAGTTAATTTGGTGGAAAACATTTCTCAACTTAATGACATTTATGGGCAATTAGGCACGTTGTGGCAGGAAGGCGCATTTACATTTCAGCCCATTTCTGGGCTTAACAAGAATGTCCCCCTTCCTGGTGGGAGATTTCTCATTCTCTGAGGAATATGCGCAATACAGACATCATGGGGCCTCCTTGTTATGCTAGAGACCAGCAATTGTTTGCAAGAAACCAGCTACCACCCAGTAATGAGGTGCAGATGGAGATCAAGATTAGGCTGGGGAAGGCTTTTGTGTCGGGGAGGCCTCAAGACTCAGTTACACGTGTGTCCAGCGTGTCTCGCTCAGCCTGTCAGAAACCCTTTCCAGTCTCAAGGTCAACCCTTTCGAAAAACAGCTAAGAAGTAAAAAGCAGCTCTCCTAACTTTCAAGATGGCACGCCTCTGCAGCTGGGGGTTTTTGTTTGGCCAGAGACATTGTCAATGGGCCCCTTGTCTCATGAATTGACACCTCTTTGCTCCAGTGCTGCACGGGAATCAGTCTGAGCGGTAACTGAGAGGCCAAGGTGTGGCCCTGAGTCCTGGCTCAGCTCCTGCACGTGTCTACTTGCTCTTGACTTTACCTGCTTCCTCGCTCACTGACCTCACTGACGCCGGCCGTCTGGCTGGGAGGTAAGTGCTCTCATTAGGTTCTCCCCTCAGCATTATATGCTTTTCCTTCATGTGAAGACCTAAGACTGAACTAGACAGCACACCCTGGCAGCGCCGAGCTGAACTTCTTACAGTGCACCAAGGCCCAGCCAAGGAGCGCTGTCTCCCCGGGCCAGCGTGTCCCACGTAAATATTGTAAAACTTTTATTTTGTTTAATGTACAACCCGCATATAATTACATGTCAAACAGTCGCTTTTTAAAATCATTTTCTGGATGGTTGAAGGGCAGAATAAAACTTTATATAACAATAACAACTTTGGAGAGCATTTACACTCACCTTTAGGTGTTTTCCAAGGAAGAACAAAATGCAGTGGAAGCTTTTAAGAATGATATTAGTATTTTGATACACGGATACGATTATGACATATAAGTATATATGTATGCCATCAATAATACACAAATATAAAACTGGGACTGCACAAAATGAAATAATGAAGCGGTTAATGCTAAATTCAGCAAAATATATAGCTCTTTTTTAACAAAACTTCCATGAGTCAAATATAATTTTTGCTCGTCTGCGCAGCCAGGGAGCGGCTTCCAGATCAGCTGGTCCCAGACGCTCACAAAGGCCACATAGCTGCCCTGCCCTTCAGGAGCAGACACTGCCTCCAGAGCTGACAACTCCAACTCCTCCCTGCAGACTGGGGGTTGGGGGGCGCAGGTGGGATGTGCAGGCTGTGGGCTGGTGCTGAGAGAGGGGTGAAGCTTCTGCCTGTAGCTTAGAGCCGAAGGCAGCCTCCATCTGGCTTTCCCAGGGACCACACGCTATTCTCGCCTCTTCCTTCCCCCATCACAGCACGCCTAACTGGTGTTAGGGAGGCCGATAACACCCAATCCTGAAACACGAGCAAGACAGTGTGCTCGTTATCTTACAGGTTAAAGGTGGCTTTGGTGATATTACATAGATAGCGGGTAGTTTCCGGGTTGAGACCCCACGAACACGAGGCTAGGGTGGAAACTGGATTTCTCACTGCCGAAGAAGGAAGTCACAAGTGTGGGACGAGAAACCACCGATGTTGGGGCTATCAGTGTGCACAGTGGACTCGGAAAGCGCCGTCCAAGAAGAGACAAGGCATTGGGGTCAGATCTTGGTTCCCAAAGTCTTAACTGAATGGAACCCGCACTCCATTGGCAGAATGCAAAGCTGGGGGCCAGGCTGGGGCCTGGCACTCATTTTCACGAAGCCTGCACAAAGAGGTTCTTCCCAGCCGAAGCAGGGACAATTTGGATGTAATAGTAAATAATGATGGTAATATAATTTATTCAACAAAATAGGACCCCAGGAGTTCCTACGATACCAATGAAAACAGGACTAAATAAATGGACAAAGTGAAAACTTTTCCTTCGAGCAGAATTTCCACTAATAAAGGTAATGATAGAATTCAAAAGTCGCCAGCTGGCATGCATTCTCGAAATTATTAGTCTACCCAAGAAATATGAATGGATGTTAGGAACAGGGAGTGCGAGTTTATTGGGGTACGGGATGTTGGCACCTTCTCGGTGACCCTCCCCCCAAATTTCTGGGTAAATTACAAAGGGAAAGGGTGACTTTATGGTGGAGACACATGAAAATCACCATCTTCATTTGATTCACATTAGAAGTAGACGTGTTGCAGCAGACTGAAGTCGTGAGCTACTTGGTCAGACGCAACGAGAGAGCCCAGCCAGCATCTGTCTGGGATGTTCCTGCCACAGAAACATTGCCTGGGTCTAACAAGGGGTGATCATCTAAAAACATCATATGGGGGACAGTCTACAAAATGAGCGCCTGCGATCCTCACCTGTGTGGAGGCCATGAAAGACAAGACTGTTCTAGATTGCAGGAGACTCAAGAGATGGATATTGTTTTTAACTGAGGTAGGTAATACTGCTTTCCAGCACTGTATGATTTAGGGGTACAGGCTCAACACCTCTCTTCAGATGTGTCACCACACCATGCTCACCATCCAAGCCCTAGTAGTCCCCAGTAGTTCGTTGGACACCCTTTCCCACTGCTCACCCCACCCTTCCCCCCGGTAACCTCAATTCTGTAGTGAGATTTCGAAGGTGACTTTGGGTTTAGTTTTGCCTAGTCCTTTGTTTGGTTTCATTTATTTGTGTTCCACATAGGAGTGTCATCATTTCGTATTTGTCTTTCCCCTCCTGGCTTATTTGCTTAGCATCATCGCCTCCAATCCATGTTGTCAAAATGGCAAGATTTCCTTTTTTACAGCAGACTAGTATTCCATTGCTTATAAACCACCTCTTCTTAAACACTCATCTGCTGTCGGCATAGGTTGCTTCCGTAATCTGACTGTTGTAAAGGGTGCTGCAGCGAGCACAGGCGTGTGGGTGGCCCTCTGAATGTCTTTGCATTCTTCGGATAGACACATAGGTGCCATTCTGGGGTCACATAGCAAGCCTTCGTGTTATTTTCCAGAGGGGATGGACCAGTCTGATAATCACCAGCAGTGTCAGTGCCTGAGCTAGCACCCATTTTCCAGGAGTGGTGAACATGATAAAATTATTTGGGTTAAACCTCTGCAGATTCAGAATGAATGAAGCAATACCTTTGGCTTACTGGGAGAGTTAAATGGACGAACACATGGACTAGCATAGCCCAGTGCCTTAACAAGACACGCTCGTGAAACTGTCCCCCGCAAACAGAAGGTGGGCGTGGCAAGGGAAATTCCCTAAAATGCTAACACCTACCTCCCCCCCCCCAGCTAAAAACCCGAGTCCGAAGGCACAGCTGGCCACTTTCTTCCCTGACAGTAGCACTGTGATCTCTTTATTTTATTTGCCATCATGGTGCTTTCCCTCTAAGGAATTCCAGGGTTCTTTACAAACTTTAAATTACCCAAGGGGCATGAATCCTCACAAGTAAGAAAGCAAAATAAAACTCCTACCAAAATAAACTCCCTCCACCTCTCTCCCTGGGCACCAACCCCCTCACCTAAAATAACCCACGGGCTGGCTTTGCCCACGCCTGCCTGCAGCTGCCTCCTGCCAGCCTGGGGTTGGCTCTTGATCAGCTGACCCTCTTCATTTTGCTAATAAACCTCTGCACTTTCTCGGGCTGGTTTCTTTAGAGCATTTGAGCCAGGTTCTAGCACCTCTTTGGTTTTAAATAACTGCTGACATCAACCTCCTAGAATTCAAATCCTCCCTGCTGGCTGTGGGTTTCCCAGCCACGCTCTTTGATATCCACGAAGACTTCTTGACTCTTGGATCTGCTGTGATCACACACTATGATGTTTGTGGTTATTGGGTCCCAGGAGGAGGTCACTCCCCTGGTGATAAAACTCCCGCAGATAAACCTGGCTTTGCGGAGATGGAGATCAGAGTTCAAGACAGAGGGGTAGTCGGAAGCCTGGAGCTGGGATTGAGAGCTGCTTGTTCCCCTGTGCTCAAAACTCTACACATAGAGATGAAGCTATGTGTTAATTTTCCATGTTGCCCATAGTTATCAGGGGAGCCCTGAACTGGCTGCGCTTACTGACTGACCGGTAAGGGGCGCTGTTGATTGAGAGACGTGGCTGCAAGTCTGGGCAAGAAAAGTGACCAACTGATAAGTTGTGGGTCTGGATCTTCAGGGGCTTCCCTATGTTTTGGGGTGGGGAGTGGCCATCTAGTTAACCCAGGAGAACTCAAACAAGTAACTCCAACTTTTGCACCGCTGTCCTCTCGAACAGAAACCTGTCCCCAGGGCAGCCTTCCTGCCAAGTCTTCCAGGGCTCTCTGCCCCTTCAGCCACGGTTCCCTCCCCCACAGAAGGGGGGGGGTCCCCAACAGGCTGGCTGGCTCTGATTGAAAACTTCAGCCTGTTTTCCATTCCCTTGGCATTTATTTGTCTCTGAGAATCAGCACAGCAGCATCTGGTCTTTTTGTTTCACTGGGACAGTCCCCTGTGCAGAAATCTACCAGGTATTTGGCTTAAGAAATGACTGCAGTTTGGGGCTGAAGTTCGCAAATTGGAGGGGAGAGGGCAGAGAAAAGAAAGGGAGAGAAAATAATGAAAGGCCTTGGCATTGCCTATCTATCCTGTTTATGCCGGAACCTCACTCCTCCCCTCTCTCCATGAGCCTGAGCCCCATCTTCAGCTTGTCTCCTGGCACTGAGACCCCAGGTGGGAGCTCATCCGGTGGCCACGGGCTCTCAGGAAAGGGCCGTGGATGTGCAAATTACTAATCATCCTCACCCTCAGGACGCTCACTTAAACCCTTTGGAAACACACGGAACAGTCCAGGCCTTTTTGCCATTTGCTTGGGCTCCTCCCGCTGTGCTCCCTAACAGAGGAAGGCAGCAAACATACGGTGTTGAAAACTCAGGCTATTTGCATTTGGGGGCGAGGGGGTGATGGTCAAGTGCAGGAACCCGGGTTTGGAGGGAAAGGTGCGGTTTCTTTTGGGCTGGCAGTCAGCCAGTTAAATGAATACTGCTCCCCTTTCTCTTTCTGGGGTTATATTTGAAGATAAAAGTGCCCCTATTAACATGCAGATTTGGATATCCATTTGCAAAGAACAGAGTTATTTCAGATGCTGTATGGGAATCCTTTCTGCATTGGTGTCTTTGGGGGGAAGGGAGCCCAGCTGCCTGGGCTAAGATTGCCCATAAATCTTCAGATGTCAACAAATCATTGAAAGGTGTCAGAATGAGGGAAATGAAAGATAATTATGCTGGCCGTGGAGAGCTACTTTGAAAGTGAATAGAATCTGTCAGATCGTCCTTTGAAAACAGCAGTTGGCTGCTTGTCTTGCCCATATTAAATGGATATATCTAGAGCCCAGCGAGGTTGTTTGAGATGGCGGTAATCAGCTTAAGTTGGTTTTGGTGGAGGGGAAAAAAAGCACTAGAAACGGGGCAATTACTGAGCTGGCGTGGCCCAGCGGCCCTGATACGGGGCGCGGGGCTTCTATTCAGGTCTTAAAAAACAGAATCTTACACTGTGAATGAACACAGAGCGGAGTCCATAAGGAAGAGGCAATTTCCAGATGGGGTGGGTGTGGGGCTGCCCAGGGGACTTCCGGGGACCCTGTGGTCCGGGATGAGCGTCCACGCCAACATGGGAGAGGGGAGCTGTTCAGTTTCCTCTTAGCGGGGAGGGCAGGGTGACCTTGGGGCTGGGTATGGTGGTGCCCTGTTCCCACACTCAGCAGACTGGGCAAACTTTACCAGGCAGCATGAGCAGAAGATGCTCAGTAGGCCACGGAAGCCACCGCGGTTCCGGACCCCCCAAGCCTCCTTCCTGCAAAGTTCTGGGGAACCTGAGCTTACCTGTTTCCCGGGGAGACACCGGATTCAGTGAAGGGAAGACCCACAGGGTTGCTTGTCTCTAACTATGGGCCGAGACTTTCCTTTCCACGGTGCTTTCTCCCAACAAGGCTGCCCATACATTTGGCCACAGCCAGGCCTCTTGGTGTCCCCAGGAGAAATTCTCTGTGAACCCCATGGTTACCCTGTGACAGGTGGGGCTGTCGAGTCTTTGGGTCTCCACGTTCAAAGTGCACCTGTACAGCAATGACCTTCTGTGCCGCTCCAGTGTTTCTTCGTTTACTGACAGAATGAGGCCCGGGGGTCTGGGTGGGCTGGTCTTCGGGAATGGTCACTAGAGCTTGGGCCACATGCTGGGGGCTTTGCAGTCTGTGGCACAGGTCTCCATGGCACCGGACCACAGATGCTTGCTGGCCACCAAAGCCAGCTGGAGCCTCCTGTGGCCCCCTACTCATATCTGGAGGGAATCTAGTGAGAGGGCCTCCCCCCGCCTGCCATGTGCACTCAGCCTGGGAGATTGCAAAGGCCTGTCTCGCTTGGGGTTAGGCACTGGGTGTCCCCTCCCCGCCCTCTACTCCGTTATGTGTGGAAAGCTGCCTGCCCCCAACCAACCCGAGACCCAGGAGGCTACGAGGGAGGAACAGGTGCCTGACACACGTTGTTTTCTACAGACACTCATGCCTTTCCAGCTGCGAGTCGGGCCAGGGACTGTCAGCTCTTGCTCTATCCAGTGACCATATCACAGGCAGAAGCACCTTGTCAGAGTCCCCTGTGTCTGGGACGGCTTTATCCTGTTGTTTGAGTGCTACTATTGACAGTTACAATCACAAAGAGAGCTGGAAATAACCGAAGTGCCCATTTCATGAATGAATTAAGATGTGGTCCACATCACGGTGGAATATTATTCAGTCATTAAAAATGATGAGTTTCTGCCACTTGCATGGTACAAGAACATAGTAGATCTAGAGGGTGTTATACTCAGCCAAATAAACCAGAGAAAGAAAGGGCCAGGCCCTTCCTGGTGGCACAGTGGGTTGGGATGCAGCACTGCAACACTGGCCATGGACACTTCAGTGTGAATTCAATCCCCGTCCCGGAGGTGACCACATGGCAGGGCAGATCTCTCCTGACCCACCCTCTCCTGACCCACCATCAGCAGTGTACTTCCTCGACCTGCCTGTTCTGCTCCCCACTCTTCTCTGGTGAATCCTCTCACTGCCCCTGCACCTCTGGCTGGTTCCCCAGGTCTGTGTGCACAAATAAATAGATCTTTAAAAAAAGGAAGGACCAACAGTGTATGACTTCACCCGTATGTGGCACAGCAAGAAAATGCTCAAAGAGATGAACTAAATAAAACAGAAACAAACTTTTAGACTAGAAGACCAGTTTGTGGTCACCAGAGAGAAGGGGAAAGGGAAAAAGGGACAACGGCTTGAAGGGCAGAGAGACTTACTGTGGTGGATCAGCATGCAGATTCTCCACAATGAACACCCCAAGCTCATGATGGCAGGCGGGCTTCCATTTCAGGTTCTTTCCTTTCCACCACCACCCTCAGGCAAAGGGGCTGGCTTGGGAGCACTGGGGGAGGAGACAGCCACGTGTGATCGCCGAGGCCAGCTTCAGCTTTGCCACAAGTGATTCCCGAGAGGCCACACTTGGGTCCTTTTCTGAGAAGCTGCCCCGACCCCATGGGGTCGGCCCACCTGGGAGCCTGGCTGCAGGCAAGGCAGGTATTTTTCTGTAGCTCCAATGACCTTTGGTTCAACAGCCACCTGAGGGCCACTCAACAATTACCAGGGCGCCCAGGTGCTCAGACCTCTCCCCCTACGCCGTGTTGGCCACCACAAAGCGTGAAGCGGGGTAAGCACACAGAGCCCTGTAGTGGGGAGACGCAAACCCCTCCCCTCACGCGTGGTGGGGCCGAGCATCCTGAGCAGTGCGGATGACATCACACAGTGGCCTCTGTGCAGGGCAGAGTGTGAGCACCAAATTAGTTGTCATGGCAATCGCAAGGGTAATAATAGCACCAGAAGCCACAGCAGCTGGGGTCGTGGACCGTGGCTGCGTGGCCACGCCAGCTCTAGGCAAAGTGGCTCATGTTCACCTCGTCAGGTTGATAATCTCACCCTCCCCATTTTACAGAGGACACTGAGATTTCCTTCCACCAGAGCCCCTCTGGGAGCAAGTGGGCTGTTGCCCCCACAGTCTGCTCCCACCATCCGGACTCCTGACCTGTGATGTCACAGAATCAACACAAAATAGCCACCAGCCGCCGACACCCTACCACTGGGGTAAGTCAAGTCACCCTCCATCTTCTAGGATTTCAGCCACAGATACCAGGCCACAGGAAGTCCCTCCGGGAAAGCACTTATTTTTTCTCTTTGGCCAGCACTCCCAGCCTCTGGCACCGAGCTTCTCACAGTGGGTGTCCAGGAAGTCTGGCCGGCCAACTGGCCCTTCCCTTCTCCCTTACAAAACCCATGTCCTCCCTGCCAACGAGCACCAGCCGCCCGACAGCGAGCTATTCCTGGGAAACGTATTTTTACTTGTATTATTTTTTAAAGTACAAAGGGATTGCGTGTTTTTGGCTAAAAATTGAAGTAATACCAAAGGGCGTGCTGTAAAGATTCAAAGCCCTCCCTCTATGTTCTGGATGGTTCCACATACATTCTCTAAGCTCCTTTTCTGCATCGATCCATGCAGAGGCAGTTACGGTCAGTGCCAAGTGCCTGGCTCCCCCTTTCTGTGGGAGAAGTTACGCAACTGGTCTCCAAGCACTGGGCACTCAGGTTATCTCCAACTCCTCAGCAAATAATATTCTCATCAGACCCCTTGTGCCGTGTTTGGCCACTCCCGAGGGAGTAGGTCACTAGGATACAGTCCCAGGGTGGAATTTCTGGGACAAAAGGTCTGAACAGTTTATATGTTGGTAGAGATTGCCAAGTGGCCTTCAGAAAAGGGGGTTCCAAGTCACTTTGTCACAACAGTCCGTGAAAGGACCCGATTCCCTGCATCCCTCCCAAAGATATATTTTGTAGGTTAAGTGCATTGGTCTTTGTCTGTAGACTGACGACCTCTGGGACCTGGGATGCCAGGTTTTCCTACTGAAAATTCACAAGGATTCATCGGAATAACGCCTCCTGAATTCACATGTAAGCATTGACCCCCCCACTCCTTCCACCCCCCACTACACACACAATAAACAACTAAGCAAACAGAGGTGATAGGTTACTGAATATTTTCTATTCTTCCAAAAACAAAGTCTGTGGAAGGTTTTCCACATGGAAATTTCCACTAGTTTTGATATTCTGAGGACACTGTAAATTTCCCCTGAAGCTAGCTGGAGGACCCACAGAGTTGGCAGCTGAACTTAAGAGTCTTGTTCTGCTAAACTGAGGACCCAGGACCCCACTTCCGCCATGGTGATGAAAAATTGTCCCCTAGGCTCTGGGTTCACTTTTATCTTCTCAACTACTGCACTCTGAAAAAACTAAGCAGCAGTCTCAACCAAATAGAAATTGCTTCTAGAAATTCACCTGTTATGAGTGTAAGGATTACTCATTATTGCCGGCAATTCAAATCTTGGGATTGACTGGAAATAAAGCAAAAATATAGCAAAAAATAAAATAAAAATAATTTTATTTATTGAACATATTCAACAAATACTGACCTTACCCCCTGACATCTGGCTATTGTGGTTTCAGTTTTTTAAAAGTAGGCAGTGTTGGCCAGGGATGTGAAGAAAGTACTTTCTTTCTCAGAATCTGAGATAACCTTTCTGAGGACAGGCCAACATCATAAGTAAACATCATAACTTTGATCAAAAATTTGAGTTTGTGCTAAATAGCAATGATCACAAAACAGGTCACTATTAGCAGGGGCTGGTGTTCCCCAGAAGCTTCCTGCCTATTGGAATTAACCAGACAACACAGGAGCAGAGTCCCTGTTAACTGCAGTCATCATGCTTAGAGCTGCCATTTATTAAAATCACCCTTATGCTTTTATCATCCATGTTCCCAACAGACGAGACAACGCTACCCCTTCTCATAAATGGGGACAAGCATTGAAGAGTTACGTGATTTGCCTAAGATGACCAGACAGGCGTGTTCACAGAGGAATTCAGGCCTCTTCCTCTTATTCCCAAACCTGGTGTTTCCTTCACTTCTCCCTCAGGTGAGTCTGGCTGCAAATGGCTTAAAGCCTCCTTGCACTGGGGAAGCTTGTGGAAACCTGACCTTGTCAGGTAAAGTGTTTCAGGCACAGGAATGGATTGGTGGGGGGGCGGGGCGGGAAGAGGAGATTCTATCTTTCCAAAACCAAGCCAAGCCTGCAGGACCTGGGCCAGGTGGAACGCCTCAGCGAGCCAGCCTTCTGGTCTGTTCTTCATCATGTCTCAATTTCTGTCATGAAATTTTCCCACCAAACAGCCACACAAATGCCTTGGTTGTGGAGACTGAATTGGGTCCTTTCCGGAGAATGACACGTCTTCCATTGAAATGGCCCCTTTCTTGGACAGGGTGGTGGGGAATGTGTGTGTGTGTGAGAGAGAGAAGCGGGCATTCAGGTGGCACAAGGCTGCGAGTGACTTGTTCGGCTGTTTGTGAAGAAGCTGGCAATCGTGGCCCTTCTCCCTGGCAGGGAGGAGAAAGGGCCGCTTGTTTCCAGAGTATCAGAGAAAAGGCTGGTGCAGGTGGGCCCCCATCCGTGACATGTGGTCGGAGGCCATGGCTGCAGGTGCCGCCTATGGCCAGGGACGTGTGCTTCCTGGGCCGGGGGCGGGAGGAAGGGGACTGCCAAACCCCAAATAGAACCACACTGTTGTCGCCCGGGTGAATGAAAAAGATGTTTCAGTGCTGTGGACGGATCTGGATGGTTTGCCACGGAGGACAAAAAGTCTCCTATAAAATTCCATTTACATAGTCCTATGTCACTTGGGCTTTTGGGGACCAGATTCAATTGTGCTGGTGTTCCCTGCTCAGTGTGATATCATGGCTTCAGAGGGAGGCTTTATTTAGAGGTCACACTAGTTTGTCCTGGGGATGTAGTCATTTTTTGTGTCCCAGACAATGTTTTACTGTGGAGATATGAGCCAGATGGCTCAGCCACTTGCAGTCCAGAGCTAAACAGTGTCTGTGTTGTGGGCGGATAAACAATCTATTGTCTGCTGCTCCTGAAACTCTAGTGCCCGCCACTGCTGAGCGGTGAAGTATTTCATGAATTGTGAGTCTCGCTTAAAGAAGCTGCGGACCAACATCCCAGAAGGTGCGGGCCTCCCCAGATACCAATCTCGTGACAACTTCTGCCTCCGCCAGCGGGCTCTTTTCCTCCCTGCCCCTGCGACCTGCCGTCGCACAGCCCTGATTTCGGTTTCTTTTCCACCCAAGCCCTGGATGTGTCAGCCTCGTGCAGAGAGATGAGGGCAACCTGAAGCCCGGGCTTGGCTTCTTCCCATTTCTCACCCCTCTGAAGCCCTGAGATCTACTTCCCAGCCCCAAACAGCCCCGGGGAGCCATGCCGGAGTAGGGTGCGGGGCACAGGATGCTGTCTCTTCATCTGTTTTCTGCCTTCAACCCGAGATTATTCCCAAAGCCTGGAAAATATATATGAGTGCCGTGTGCCCCTTCCACACAGTGTGGGATCTGCTGGTCACCCCTGACAACCACCACAAGCCACCCAGCGCAACCAGGCGGGGGATCAGAGGCCGCGGGTCTCCCTTGGAAGAAAGCACTGAGGCCTCGCCTGCCTCGCTCTCGTCTCCCGTTTTTGTCCAGCGCTCATCTTTCTTTCTGCACGAAGCACACTCTTCCGTTGCGCTCTGCCCAGCTGTGGCCGGGTGGACCGCAATGTCACAAGTCTCGGTTTCCTGCTTTAATTGCAGCCCAAGCCAACCTTGACTGGCAAGGAGAAAGCCACTGACAGGTTTGGGCTGTGTCCAGACCTCCTCAGACTTTCTGTCAGCCCACTGTTTGACAGTCTATGCAAATGCATGCAAATGCGGGGACACTGGCCCGAACACCTGCAGAAAGTGACCATCCCCGCTCGGGCTCGGCCTCCCGGAACTGGGGGCTTTAAAATGCTGCTTGGTCGCTCACTGTCAGTTTATTATGCATTTGTCAGCAAGAACGTTGGACTGATTAAAAAAAAAAAAACACACAACAAAAAACCCTCCTCTTTGTCCTGAAGAGCCACAGAGCCCCATGTGGAACAGCAAGTGCCAGGGATAGTGGGATGGCTCCCGGCCAGCCCTTGTGAGTCCTCCCCTCCGTCTCCAGGACCTGAGCGGTGGCCCTGGAACTCTGGCGGGCCTGCCGCACGAGGAAGGCCTTCTGTTGCCCTGGGAGTAAAGACGTTAGTTGGTGGCGGGGCGACACGTGTGGGCGGCGGGGCAGTGGAGGGACAGGCCAGTTCTCTCTAGCAGCTGGAACTTGGCGACTTGGAGCCAGAGTGTGTCCTGGATTTTAAAAAGCCAAAGAAAAATCTGCCCAGGCTGTCAGGGAGTTGGAAAGGAGGAGAGGCCCAGCCACCTTGAGTGGGAACCGAGTCGCCAACCCTACACGCACCACCTCAGATGGTGGGAAGGCTGCCAGGTGCCTTGGCTCTCTCGCCCGCACTTGCTGCCCGGCCATCTCGGCTCCCATCTGCTCGAGCCTCCGCTGGCCTCTGACAGCCTCGCTTTAGGAGCTGCTGGGACCAGCCAGTCAGCTGTTACTGGAAACTGGTGTGTGCGGCTATGTGGGTGTGCCTTTGGCCTTCCTGGAGGTAAGGCAGGTGCCCTTGCCTGCGAGGTCCTGCAAGGAAAGACTGGCAAGAAAGTCGTGGGCCCTTCCTGGAGCCCTCACCGAGCCCCCGCACAGCCTCAGGGGCTACGTGGGCCTTCAACATGGGTCGCCGGAACCTTTGAAAGCATTTTGCAGGACAGGGCATTTGGGAGGTGGCTGTGCCAGCCGGGACGGGTCCATCCCTCCCCCTCTCTACTCACAGTTGGCAGGGCCGCACACTCGGGGTGTCTCCTTGTGTATTTCTGGGCACTTGCATATACACAACCTAAATATAGGACCAGGGTGTCCTGGGTATAGATCCGAACCAGCTCTGCGATGTCTGGGGAGTAAGCAGGTATTGCTCAGAAGGTGCAAGGAGCTAGTGTCAGTCTAGACCGTTGATCCATGTAATTAGTACTCCAAATTGGGCGTGAGGTTTTTTGTTTCCAATTTAAAGAATTATTGCATCACTCATGCAACTTCAGTCGCATCATTACCCATTTTTTCTTGTCTGTGAAAAGAAGGGAAGGAGCACAGTGACGTCCCTGGATGTTTGACCGGTCATTCTTCTTCCTCTCTTGGAGGCAGAAACCTAACTTTGGGCTTCCCCCTCGATGCTGTTCTGAAGGTAAACCTCAGTGCACCTTCAAAGCCGACACCAGGGCCCGCCATGCTCAACCAAGAGTGTGCGGACTTCCCTGAGCACCCCCACACCCGAGGCATAGCCCAGGGACCCCAGAGATTGCAGGAGCCCAGGCACCTGGGCTGCCAGTGACCGCGCCAAGGACTCGTGGGGTCACTGAGTTTTCCAGTTACTGATTTGTTGCAGGGGGAGGAAGAGGGCAAGTGAAGCTCAGAAAGGCATGGTAGGCGCCCGCTGTGATAGGTAAAGTGAGGCGCAAAGGCACCCATGAGAACTCGCTCAGGGTCCTGCGGTACTTTGAGCTTGCTGTGAACAGCAGGACTCAGAGCCCAGCTCCGGTCCAGCCACGTCGCCCTTTCGTTATATAAGGAAAACTCACGGTGTGGCCAAAGGGCCAAGAATCCCAGGGGACGTCTGTGTCAGCCCAGAGGAAAACACAGGGGGCGCACACCGGTGAGGGGACCCCCGACAGGGCCTCGGTCCTGAGTGTCCACGGGAGGTGTTGTGTGGCATCGTAACGTCAGCAAGGAAGGACGTCTGGGCCCCGGGACCGGGAGGCGTGGGCTCCCCGCGCAGGCCTGGCGCAAAGGTGACTGGATCCGGGCCCTCTGCCCGGAAACTGGGCCAAGGCAGGTTCACGGAGGATGGACGCTTTGTGGTGCTGACTGGAGGGAAGGTTTCACCCTCCTGCAGTGCACCTACTTGTCTTACTTAAAAGCATCCACTGTTGGCCTTAAAAAAGAAAAAGAACCCAAAAGGCCACAAAGAAATAAAATGCCACATAAATGAGACCGTCGCGTTTCTCCGGGCGCTCTCTTCGCGTTTAAAAATAAACGCTCGAACCCAAGGTAGCTGCCTTTAAGCAGCTTTAATTTCCTTTCAGGGCTGCGGGCAGAGTTGTGGTCACCCAGGCAGCAGTAACTTTGAAAAAATGACCCGTCTACACCCAAACAATAACAGAATCCCCCTTTTTATGTTGGAAACGCCCACGGCTTTCTGTGTATCTGCAGACTCCCCACGTAGATGCAACTGTTGGACCAGCCTTCTACTGAACAACTTAATTAAGCAAAAGAAAACGTGTCAGTTTCTGCCAACCTCACAAAAACAGAGCTGTGGGGGTAAAAAGGGTCGGCCGAATTAACCCACATTCCTGAACGGGTTCACTAAAGCGGGGCCTGGCTTTGCATCAATGCCAGAGCGGACCGTGCGCTGGACGGCCATTCACATGGAGCAAGACATATTGTTCGGTAGCTCATACTGAACACAATTAAAGCTGCAGCACCTCTGGGGGCTAAGGCTCGGCTGTGAGCTGAGCTTAATTTAAAAAAAAAATCTTGTCACGACACAGTGCCCGCCATTGAGGTGCTATGCAGTCGCGGAGACAAAACAGTTTTATCCCACCATATGAAAACAGCAAGTTGTTTTTAGTTTCCCCCCTCATCAGTATCCCACCCCCCCAGCCCCCCCTTCCTCTCCTTGAAAGCACATGTAATATGCAAAGCAACTGTATACTCTGCATGCAATTTGTCCTGGCCAGACCAACCCCAATTTAATCCTTTTTTTTTTTTATCCCGAGGGCGGAGGGCGGGGAAGTGCCCCAGCCTAAATCCTTCTCAGGAAGCTGAGAAAGCACAGGCCCCAGGAATCCTGTTTCTTAGCCAATTAAATTTAGTTGTGTTTTTTCTTTTCTTCCAGGCTTGGGTTTTGATTTTGCTTTCTTTATGTGAGGCCAGGATGGAGCTTAGCGCCGGGCACTCCCCTCTCCACCCCAATCCTCTCCCCACTCCAGTGGAGCCCCCTGCAGGGGCTTTCAGGGGAGGCCAAGGGCCATTCAGAAACTTCAGCCTCCATTTGGGGCAGGCCTTCAATTTGCACCAGTGTGGCGCTGGCATCGAGACCATGAGATTTGGGCGTTTCCCGGCAGCCAGTTCTAATGACATTGTCTCGTATCCTGGGCCAGGAAACACGGGCTCAGACCTGCCTCTGACTGGTCCCCCAGTAGGGGTAGGTCGGAGGCCTTCAAGTTACACGCAGGAAAGGAAAGGCCTCCCTGATCCCAGAAGAGCTGAAGCACCGACATGGGGTGACGCGGGCCTTTCTGAGACCCCTGGGCTGGGATGTGATTTGGCGTGTTTATGCTCAGTGTCCGCTGTGGCCTTTCAGCGATGAGCTTTGATCAATGAAATACTCCTTTGTGCCTCCATTACCAGAAAGCCACAGACATGTCTTTTTTTTTTTTTTAAGATTTATTTATGCATATAGTGCTGAGGTATCGACCAGAGGTGCGGGGGTGGCGAGAGGGTTCACCAGAGACAGCGTGGGGAGCAGAGCGGGTAGATTGATGAAGTACACTGCTGAGGGGAGCAGCGGGGAGACAGGAGAGGTCTGCCCGCCCTGTGGGTCACTCCCTGGCCTGGAACTGAACATGTGCTGAAGCAGTTGCAGCTAGCTTTGAGGAGCTGCGCTTCCAGGGAGGGCCCACAGACGTGTCTTTTGTTGATTCTGTCCCATCAGCCACCAGCCAGGGGGTTCGCTGCCCAGGAATAGGATGTTTCAGGCACAGCCATCAAACCCAAAACCCACCACCACAACCACTGACCCCTCCCTGCTTCCTCCGTACTCGGGACAGGAAACGAACACACGGGTCTTTTTGAGGTGCACTCAGGTCCCGGAGCAGCCTGTCTTCTTAACCCTCTCCCGTCACCCAGCTCCCCCCAGGAGATGTTTCTTTTTGGTTCAAGGGGTGAAGCTTGTCTACTTGGCCTTTTCCATCTCCCAGAGGTCTGTGTGCTGCCCCAGAATGGTCCTTCGGGGAGCTGATGGAAAATCTGAGCCCGAGAGCGATACCCCGAGGGGCAGCCTCTCCTTCAGGGCCTCCGCCCGCCAGCTGGGCCCTCGCTTTGCCCGCTGCCCCTCCCGAGGGTCTGATGGACTGTCTGTCTCGGGCCCGGAGCATGACAGGAGGTGGCGTCTCAGCAGAGGCTTAAGGCTGTTCTCGCTGCCTCTCATGCCTCGGGGGGCCAGCGGGGAAGCCCCTGTGGCTCAGGTCTTCCCCGAGCCTCGCCCCTCCATGTGGGTTTAGACACACAGCTGACTGCCCCTTCTCGCACTGCCGTTTCGCCCTCTGTAGAAGCAGGCTGAGAAGATGTGTTTCTTTTCTCTTCCCTGTTTACTGGCCAAAGTTCCTTTCCATGGATGCTAACACTGGCCCTTGGATGGGGCCTCTTTGGCCCCAAAGTTCATCTGAATGAACTTGCTGATTTGGATGAGACTGTATATACTCACAGGTGCCACGAGGCCTTTTAAAGTTACAGAGTCACAACCAATAAGCTCATTCTCCTTGCTCAGAGTTGGCCCCGAGGCGAGACCAACAAACCAAAACACCTACCCTCGTCCAACAAAATTAAAATCAGGTTTGTCTGAGCGTTCACCTGAAATAGCCTTAGCACAAGTGTCTATCATTTGAACATCTGTACCGGGTACAGTCTAATTTTTCTGCTTTCTTTTCTTTTTTTTTCACATGGCTAGTTCCCCATTATCTACTATTAATAATCAGGGCTCAACTGAGCTTGCAAAAACCGCGGTCATACATTTCTTCATGACCATTTAGGTGGACTCGGCCGGCGGCTGTGCCTGCGGCCCGGGTTGGGGGACGGGGCTGGCCCACCCAGGTCTGTGTGCTCTCACTCCGTGTCGCCTACACCAGCGGGAAATCCAACGGTGCATTTCTCAGAAGTGTCCTCACCGTTAGGTGAAATGGGTGCATGGCGCAGGGGCTGCTGGGAGCTGAAATTCCTGCGTGTGAAGGTGGACTGTCCAGGTGCGGTTGCTGTCCTCACCACCTGTTCCTTTCCACGCTCCGCTGGGGAGCAGGCATCACTCGTGTTTCTGCACCCACTTCCCGCAGGTGTGAGTGTGCAGGGCGAGCATGATTCCAGCACCGCTTCTTCTCTGTTCAGTACAGGGCGGGGCGCGCGGAGCGTCTCCGGAGGGCCCTCCCGGGTGTGCGGCCTTGTCTCTGGGCTTTCCCACCCAGGCAGCGGCCAGGCTGGGAGCCCGGCCCTCGGGCAGGCGCCCAGGAAGAAGGCTGAGCATGACGAGCCCCGTCTTTCACCTGGCGGGTGCTGCACAGAGCAGGGAGGGCCAAAGCCCCGGAGCGCCCACACCCCCATGGGCCCTGCGGCCCCCCACTCCACGCCCGGAGCGCAGGTCAGAGACATAGTGACGCCCAGAATCACACAGTGGGGCGGACCGGGAGCGCGTCTAGCCCCTTGCTGCTGCCCAAGGCGATGCCCCTCTGTGACCCAGCGCACCGGCGGGTGCACCAGCTGGGTCCAGC
The DNA here is from genome assembly GCF_000260355.1 of Condylura cristata. NCBI lineage: Eukaryota > Metazoa > Chordata > Mammalia > Eulipotyphla > Talpidae > Condylura > Condylura cristata. Next base: position 72,707,816 of record NW_004567104.1, on the reverse strand, counting down.
CTTTCCTTTCACAACAGGAGGCCTGGCCTTCAGGTGGGGCCCATCCATACGGGGCCGCGTGCTGCCCAGTGTGAGAACCCGCACTCCCTGCTCCCCAGGCGTGGGTATTCCCTGCGCAGGACCACTTCCCGCTCCCAGGGTCGTAAGAAAGCTGGCTGATGACAGTGGCAAAAGGACAGACTTCCAATCCACAGCCACACTCACAGCCACGGCGCACAGTATGGGCTCCCCAACATCTCTGCATGCCCAGACCAGCCGGCCTGCGCCCTGGCAGCTCAAGACCCCGCTGGGGCTCCTCCGAGGCGGTTAGTGGCTGGGGGGTTTCTTACACACCTGTAGCTGGGTGAGATCTATGACCTCCGACCTCACTGCCCCTAACAAGGAAGGGTGGGGAGGGGAGGCACCACTTAGCAGATGTCCTGGAGCAGAGGCCCAGACTGGGCAAGCTGCGGGGTGGAGCTGGGGTGCAGTGTGTGGGGCCCAGCAGTCTCCAGGGCTGAGGTGTGGGGGGGCAGGGGAGCGAGTCTGCAGCTTCCCGGAGACAGTGCAGCTCATGCCCCCTTTGGAGTGAAAATCCCGTCCTGAGTCCTGGTAGATGGACCAAGACCGGGACTGAGGCCTGTCTGTCCCACCTGAACCTTATCTGGTGAAACCCCCAGGAATGCTCTCAGAGGAAGGAACTGCAGAACCTGAGAGAGACACCCTGGGGGTTGCAGGCTATGGTGCCTTGTGTGTGTGTGTGTGTGTGTGTGTTTGTAAACGCTCCTTTATCTGTAGATTATGTTTGGATCGTCCCTTCTTTGCTTAAAAGAAGGTGCCAGGCCCCCCCAGAGACACATCATGGCTACATTTCTTCCTTGTAGCTTGGGGCAGGGCGGGGGGGGGGGGGCCGGGGAGGAGAGGACAGAACCATCTAGAAGAGTCTTGGTCACAGCCTCTCAAATTGGGCTGCATATTGGAATCATCTGGGGAGTTAAAGAAACACCGATGCCAGGGCCTGTCCCCCCCACCCCGCTTCGGGGGAGGGGGGGCGGGGAGACTACCAAAAAAAGCCTGAGCAGATGGAGCCAAAGCGGTAGGGAGAAAGTAGGAGAGTGTAAGAGTGTGGAGTAAGAATTCCAGACAGTATGCAGTGTGAGAAAGGGCTGGACGCTGCAGCAAATTGTGGGAATAAGCTGGGGGCTGAGGGGGGCTGAGGGGGCCCTCGGGCCCTGCGGCCTGGAGCGAGGACGCCACTTTGGGGGCCTGGTGAGCAGGCGGGAAGTGGAGGTCGGACTGTCGGGGATGGGCTGGAAGTGGGGTGCGTTGGGCATCGGAACCCTTTGGAGCTGGTGGGTGAAACAAGTGTTTACATGACGGCAGAGAGCCCGCGAGAGTGGAAGGTGTGGAAAACCGAGAAGACAGCAAGGGAAGCTGGGGCTGCTCAAGGTGACGGCACTGGACTTGGTTTGGAGGAGAAACGCCTTTTCCCTGGGAGCAGGAAGACCTGGGACGAGGTAGGACAGATGCGGTATTGGGGCTTGGGGGTGGGAATGTTGGAGGAAACAGCCAACAGCCCGCTGTCACTCCTCCTCTTGAAACTTGGAATTTCCACTCTGCTTCTGGCTCTCCAGGCCGTTCTCCCGGAGGGTCACTTCCGCTCTGATGTGCTGAGAGGGCTTTCCGGGACACCAGGCCTAGGGGTTCAGCACAGCATCCCCGGGACTGTGGTCTGCCTTCAGGGATGGGGTCCTCTCAGGAAACAACACAGCCCTCAGAACACGCCCAGGGTCTCCCACGCTCCTGGACTCCCCTTCTTATCCAGCGCCAGGACATGTCTGCTCCTCCCCCACCCCAGAGCCCCGGGGTTCCTTCTGCTCAGCCTGGCGGTCGGCAGAAACCTCGCCTGGGAAACAGCTCCTGTGCCCAGCTGCTGTGCCTGCAAGGACGCTGATCTCCCCCGTCACTGCCCTGGCCAGCTTGTCCCAGTTGGCCTGGACCCTCCGGGTCTCAGCCTGCACCCCAGAGCTCGCTCGCCCAGCAAACTGGCAGTTCCTTCCTGTCCCACCATGGCAAGCGTTGACATCCCCAACCTTAACCGTCCTCCTCTAAGTACGAAAGGGCGCCCCTCTGTTGCAGAGGAGGGCCTTCCTGTGGGGCTTCATCTTTCTACCCCCTATTTTGAGCCTGGGCCCCCCAGGGCAGCAGAACTGTTTTCTCTCTTTAACAAAGTTTGGTCTGTTCTCATTGCTGTAATAATGCATGAAAATTGTGGACATTATAGACAATAAGATAAATGTAATGAGAGATGAGACTCACCGAGAATTCTCCCCCCTGGTGAGCGAGCATGAAGGAGCGTTGGAAGATGTTGCTAGTCTGCATGTATTGGGTGTGTCCCTGTATCTCCACTGCCGGCCTAAGCTCTTTTCAAAACAACCCATCTTTACAAACGATGAACAGCCACCAGGAATTTAAGTGACTGGCCAAGGTCTCAAAATAGCTTCATTTTCAGGCCATGACCTGAATGGACTGCCCATGGGGCCCAGGGCAGCAGAGAGGACCTGGGTGTCCCTTGGGCTGAACGTGGTGTCCTAAGGAAGACAGAGTGACCGTGACTGTTGCCCAATCTCGAGACTGCAAGTCGGCTCCTGCTTCTTCACGTCTGCATGCGCACGTCTGTTTAGCTTTCTACAGTGCTTGCCACTTTATATAGTCAACGGTGACATTAAATGGAACTTAAAGTGACACTAGGTAGCCTGCTTAGAATTGCAGTGCTCATAAAGCCAGCGCACTGACATCCTCTAGGAAGATCTATTGGCAAGTGATATAAACAGCATCTCTCTGTGGCTTATGAAAATATTTCAAATTACGCTTTGACTTTCTAGAAAATAAAAACCCTTCACACTAGAGAGCTGTAAAAAAAAGATGAAGTCTTGCTCTAAGGACAGAGCTGGAAGGGATGATGCCAGGCAGAACCAGAAGGAGAAAGACAAAGGCCAAGGAGCCCACGCACCTGTGGAATATAAAGGGTCACGCTGAGGGACAGACGAAACCAAGCCTCAACAGCCCTGGAAAACTGACTGCAGCTTGAGGCTCCCAGAGGGAGAGCTGGGAGGTGGGAGCAAGGTGGGGGGCCCCGGACTAGGGTGGAGGGTTATGGTGCTTTGGGGGCAGCCATGGTGACATATGTTTGTCGGGGTGGGACCCTGAACCTCTAAGTCAGTTACAGTGTTATGAACTGGTGTTACCCCTATCGAAATAATAAGCGCTTTCATTGATAAGATTAAAAAAGAAATAATGCGGCTAGCAAAATATAAAACCCAACTATGTTTCGTGAGCAGAGTGCTCCCTGTTTCCAAGGGCCCCCAGAGTGGGTCTGGTCCTCTGTTTCCTCTCTCGCCTCACCTCCCGTCACCCTGCCTCAGGGCCCTGAAACTCAGGGGAGCCCCCCCACTTCCATCACAGGCGCCCACAAGGTCTGCGTCTCTCTTCCCAGAGCCCTGGCTTCCAGCCTCCTGCTCCTCCCGCTCCCTCCCTCCCCTCCCCCTTCCCTGTGGGGGTGGGTCTGCCTTCTAGGCCCTCTCTTGGCCCAGATGACACTACTTAGTGACCTTTCACCCCGGCACTTCAGGCCTTTGTGAAGGGCAATTGGTCTTCCTGCTCTTTCAGGAGAGGAGGAGGATGGCATCACCACTGTCTGCAGGGCCCCAGGGGGCGGGGTGAGCCCCAGGGGCCGTCTCTGCCTCCAGGGCAGGGGGTGGTGACTGAGAGCCTGGAGTGTTCTGCTTCCTGACCTCCAGTGCCACTGCAGGCCTGTGGGTGTGCGTGTGTGCGTGTGTGCATGCACGCATGTGGGTGTGAGGGTGTGCCTGCCTATGTGTGTGGGCATATGTGCCCACGATGTGCCCCGTATCCCTATGCAGTAGCTGTGGCCAAAGGAAGATGGAGTTTCCCGAGTCAGCTGGTCTCACGTAGGTCCTAGGTGTGTGTAGCTGGGGCCCAGGTCTGCTCCTGGCTGTGGCTGTTTGACTCCCAGGACTTATCCCATCTCGTTAGGATCCCCTCTGTGTATTCCCTGTCGCCAGGTCATTGAGAGTAGAGTCAAACACTGCCAGTTCCTGTAGCAGCAGCCTGTGGATCATGCACTCTGTAAAACAGATGGGGACCCCAGTAATACTGCTAGTGACATCACTACTGTTGTCAGCAGACTTCGTCAGAACACTGTATTAAAACACAGTCAGGAAATGAAATGGACCATAGGGCCTGGCTTTCTACAAACAAAGCAAATTCTGATTTGCATAGACACACATCACCACAAGCCTAAAGGTTAACAATAGTTCTCTTGGGGAGGTGGATTATATACATGTCATATATTTTCTTTCTCTTTCCATTTCTGAGTTTGTATGTATTTAACATGAACCTGCACTTTTTTGTAATCAGAAAGAAACACTATTTTTTTTTAGATACATTTTTACTGAGGCAACATTGAGTATTGAGTTATAACATTCTATAAGCTTCAGTGGTACAGCAGTGTAATTTGTCATTGGGTACACAGCATCCTGCTCGCTTCCAAAAGTCTAATTTCCATCCATTACCATACACCTTAGCTTTTCTGAACATCTCACCCACCCACCCTCTTTCTAGTAACCAACAATCTATTTTCTGTATCTAAGTGTTTGGTTTTGTTTTCATTTATTCACATCTTTGTTCACACATATGAGTGAACTTGAGCAGTATTTATCCTTCTCTGTCTGACTCACTTCACTTAGCATGACCCTCTTTTAGCAAGATTTCATCCTTTTAACGACTGTGTAGTATTCCATTGTGTATGTATACCACACATTCTTTATCCATTCATCTGTTATTTGACACATACATTGTTTCTGACTCTTGGCTCTTGTAAGTAATACTGCAAAAAATGTATGGGATAGGTTTATCTTTTCACATTAGTATTTGGCTGTTCTTTGACTAGATACCCAGAAGTGGAATACCCTGGGTCTAATGGTATTTCTATCCCTAGTTTGTTTGGATAAATATCCACACTGCTTTCCATAGCGGTTGCACTATGTTACAGAATCTGAAGATAAACAAATGGGACTATATCAAATTTAAAAGCTTCTTCACGATGAAAGAGACCATTACAAAAATGAAAAGTTAATCTAGTATAAGGGAGAAGATATTTGTCAGTGATATACCTGATTGTCAGTCATGTACCTGAAGCCAAAATATATAAAAAAAACTCATAGAATCAACAATAAAATTCACCTGGAAGATCTAAATAAGCATTAATCCAAAGAAGCCGTACAGATGGCTAGCAGGCACGTGGGACGATGTCCATCATTTCGTAGCAGGGAAATGCAAATTTTTTCATATTCACCTGTATTCTCTGTGAGATCTTAAAGACCCTAAAATTTTCCTCTCCTCCTACTAGAAAATGAAGCAACTGTCACTTTTTGAGAAACCCATGATAGATAGATGGCTCGAGAGATGATTTTCCTGCTTCCTGAGGCAGTGATGGTGGGCTGGTGTCTTTTCTTTGCCTCATCTCGCCTCAGAATAAGCCAGCCACATTTGTTTCAGTTTAAAACAGTACAATGTGCCTGGGAGTGGGTGGAGCCAGCCTGGGAGTGGGTGGAGCCAGCCTGGGAGTGGGTGGAGCCAGCCTGGGAGTGGGTGGAGCCAGCCTGCAGGTGAACACAGAGGCTGCCGCCGCTGGGAATGTTCCTTTCCCTCCTTCCAGCCTGGTCCAGGGCTATCACTGCCCTGCAGGACAGCTTCACCCAAAGGTGCCTGAGGACATGCTTGGCAAAGACAGGTGGGCAGGTCTGCTTAGGGTAGCTTCCATTTCTGGTAAATAAGCTCCGCCAGATGCTGCTGTCACAAGCAGCTCTTAGAAATCTGAAGTGCAGTTTGTTCACCTCCATCATTTTGTCCACGCTCCTCATTGTTCTCAGCAGACGGGGGTCTTGAGTTAACCGGCAGCAAGGGGTTGGCTTTTAAGGTCAGAGTGAGGCAGGGCAAGCTGCAGGCCTGCTGTCATGGAGTCTTCTTCTCAGTGCCCCTGACGTCAGGCAGGTCCCCAAGGTGCCCACTTTTGTTTGTCCAGCTGTAGAGCGTCCACTTACATCGATGGGTTGACAGCCCCGAAGAGAACCTGGCACGAGTCCAAGCTGGCTTTCTCCAAAGACCGAGAACTCCATCCACTCTGCTCTTCTTCCCGAGCCTGGGTTTGAAATCAGATAGCAGCAAATTCACAGATGATCAGCTTACTCTCCAAGGAGAGCATCTCTCAGATTCAGAAAGATCTCTCTGGACCACAAAAGGGCTGAAAAGACAGCTGAGCTTGCCAACTCTCAGAGTAATACTTTGAAGGTGGAGCCTGGGAGGGCAGGGCGCTTCTGGCTCTGGGCAAGTTCGGGGCAGGGTGTGCCCGGGCTGTGTGGCTCTTGGCTCGCTCAGTTCAGGAGGGGTCACCTTCTGCCCTTCAAATCAGTTACAAAAGGTTCACTAAGGCCTCGCCCAAACATAATTCTTTTTCAAAGTAAAATTGTTTTCTCCTTTTCAAATGTGAAGTAATTCTTGTTCATTGTAAACAAAAAAATCAGTAAGTAAAAAAATCAACCCAAATCCTATGCCAGAGTAAACACTGCTAATATTTGTCCAGTGTTTCCCTAAACATTTCTCTCTCTCACACGCGCGCACACACACACGCACACACACGCAGTTATATATATTTCAGATCATATTGCACCTGAATTCAACAAACTGCTCGACAGTGCATTATGGACTGTTTTCTAGTGTGTGTCTAAGTAGGTCTGTATGTACCTTGTCAGCTGAAGTTCCAGATTATCATTCCTGATTTCAGATTATTTCAGATTCAGGTCATTAACATGGCAGTGTAGCTCCTTACGGTAAATTCATAGCAAAAATTGAATGAACATTTTGGTCAATTCCTGTTCGTTTTAATATTAAAAATAGCAGTGATAAATAGATTAATCGTTACACTCTTAAACTATGCTTATTAAAAATAAATCACTTGAAAATACTATACAGGTGGTAGGATCATTAATTATTTATATGTAGTGGCCATACTATGTAATTCTCCATTATATAATGCATAACATTACAATATAATCATAATCAATATAATTGTAAAGATATGGAATTGCTATTATATATATATATATATATATATATATATATATCCATGCTATATAATTGTTTTACACATATTTTGTATGTTACATATACAAAGCACACACACATCTATTTACTAGGGATTTTTAGGAATCACAAATATTTAGATGTACTTAGCCCTTAGGCTCTGAACAGAAAAGATCCTGCCCTTTTTCATCCATATCAAGGGGACTTGAATTCCCCAGGCACCCACTAGCAGGAAATGCCTCAGCCCCTCTGAACCTGCACCTCCAAACCTGTTATGAGAACTCCCTCGAAGCCGAAGCCGAAGCCCCGAAGCCGAAGCCGGGGGAGGAAGGAGGAGCCAGCCTCCCCCACAGGGACTCCGGCCTGCTGTTTCCAGGCTCTGTGCTCGGCTCCCTGCCCAGAATAACTAAGTTGAAGGTAGATTTAAAAAGTAACCTCTGATAGAGGCTTTGGGGTTTTATTTCGGTTTTTGTTTTCTCCCCTTTTCTATTTTTCTGCTGCCAGTCTGATGTAACAACTCTTCTTGTTGACCTTTTTGTGGCTTTTTTTTTTTTAATTTGAAAGAATAAAAATGATAGCATCCATGAATACACATAACTCTTAGCTTCTTTTTATTAACGAAATGCAATCGGGGAATAAATACAGTGAGCGCTCACAAAAAAGTGGAGAATAGAAAATTGTTTAAGTGGCCAAAGAAACTTTATCCTATTGTGTTGAGGCCAAGCCCACGCCAGCTATATGTAAATGTAAGCAGTGGTCTGTGTTCCTGCTTCCACTTTGAAGTTGCCATCTGAATTTAATTCTGCCTTTGTGATTAAATCAGGCCATTACGTTTAATCTCACTTAATAGTAAGAAACGTCCTTTGTTGTTTTCTATAGGCAACATATTCTGCCCCTAACATATACAGCTTGGTATTCACACTTTACTATTAATCCCCGATGGCTGATAATTGCTTCATCTCCAAGCCCTCTGTCCAATTCACAAGGGGCTGATTGCAACTATTCTTCCCCTATACATTAATGCACTGTTTGGGGCCTGCTTCTTTGGCTCAGTGAACCCTATCAAGCTGTCCACATTTTCTGGGCATGTGGGCGTATTGTGAAATGTTAAATTAAATTCTGTGTTGGCCCCCCGCCCCCCAACACCAGAATCTATTAGCCCTGCAACTTAGCTGATAGACAACGGGGACTACTTCTCCCCTCAAAATCCTGCAGTGAAAAGTAACAACAGACTGGATATTTTGCTTCTAGGAAAAGACTGGACTCTTACTGCCACCGCCCTGTGATTTACGTTCTGGTGACCACAGCAATTGCTTCATTGCCGCAACTGCATGTCATTGATCGTTCATTTGTTCTGTCTCGTTTGTCGCTTCTCTGGGGAAAAAACGATGAGACCTAGGAAAGTAAAATTCATGGCTCTGGGGTTTGATATTTTCACATTCTCAAGTTTTCCAAAATATGGTTTGGTTGTTGAGCCTTGGGCTCTCTCTGCCACATCGAGTGCTCGGGCATAGATCTCAGGGGGCAAACTACCACTGGCTGAACAGCCTCTGTCTGTCTTTCTGCGCCTAACTTAACAGCTATGGCTAATTTTAATGTTAAGCTTTACAAAGCAAAGAGGTTTTCCTTTCTGTCACCCATTCAATTGAGGGACAAGAGTTGCTAAGCTTTTCATTGTGCTAACTTTGGAATAGGAGGACCCTTTGACTTTCTAGTTTCAAAAGTATTACTAGCTGACTTGTCTAACTCACGTTAACACATGTCGTGCCTGGAGTGTGAGCCGGGGCAGCTCTCGTATAACTGTCTCATCCCGTGGCTAGCCCTGAACAGCTTTCTACAGTCCAAACTCCCAACCGTCTTGGGCTCTTGGAAGAGTCACACGTCTAGTTACAAGTGTTTGGATCCTGAAAATACCATTACAAAGTTATTTTTCTATAACTATGATGTGTAACTATATAATTATACAAGTAATAATTAAATACAAATAATCTTAGATGTGTCATTGAAAAATCTTTAAAATTCAGAGAAACTAAAGAAAAAGCCAGAAATCCTTCCAAACCCCACAGATATAGCTGCTGATACTTTCTAGTACTGATGTATTTTTTAGATATACCTTTCTTCAGTAACTTACATGTGAATAAACTCATGATGTATATAAAATTGCACACACACTTTTTTTTCAGAATTTTCAAGTTCTAAAGTTTTCTTCTGAAAAATTCTGATTTTATTATAGTAAATGCTTAATATAGTCACCAAGAAGTGTATACCATAGTATTAAGAAGAAAGAAGAAGTCTTCTTTTTTAAATAAACTTTACTTCTGGAAGGATGTTAGGGTCAAAGATAAGTTGCAGAGATACTGGGGCCCCCTGTACAGCTCCCACCCTGTTTCCTCTGGTTTTAACATTTTACAGGACATTTGTTACAACCAAGAAACAGATTTAAGGATACAGAAGGGTGCATAATCTCCTCTTCCCCTGCTTCATCTACCCTAAAATAAATACACCAAGCCCTCACTCAACATCATCGAATGCTCATAGGTGCTTGAAAATGGAACTTTAAGGAAAAAAGGCAGATAAGGGCCCTCCCTGGTGCCACAGAGGGTAAGGACTCAGCACTGCAAGCTGGCGGCGGTGTTTCATCCCCGTCCCAGAGGTGACCACATGGCAGCAGACCTCTCCTGACCAGCTCACTGCTCCCCTCAGCAGTCTACTTTAGCGATCTGCCTGTTCTGCTCTCCACTCTGGTGAATCCTTTCACTGCCCCTGCACCTCTGGCCTGTACCCCAGTTCTGTATGAATAAATAAATAAATCTTAAAAAATATTAGGCAGATAAGGCCTTCCTGGTGACGCAGTGGGTTGGAACACAGCACTATGAAGCTGGCCTCTACCACCTCAGTGTAAGTTTGATCCCCGCCCAGAGATGACCCCCATGGTGCTGCAGACCTCTCCTGACCCCCCCCCCCCCCGCAGTGTACTTCGTTGATCTGCCTGTTCTGCTCCCCCACTCTGTCTGGGAATCCTCTCACCGCCCCTGCACCTCTGGCCCATACCCCAGTTCTGTATGAACAAATAAATAATTCCTTAAAAAAAAAAAAAAACAAGGAAGTGAGCGCAAGTTGGCATCAGTGGGCGATCACATAGACATAGCTGCTGGGAGTTTCCAGCATATTTGCAAAGCAAAAAACAAGATGAGTGCAGTTGTGAGTAGCAGCCCACAGCCCTCTCCCCAGCGCTCGGGTCAGCACTGGTCAGTCCCTGGACGCCTGAGTGAACTTCCTGTGATTGAGCTTGTTGCCTGTGAGGGGTACCATTGTCTTATTGAAGGGGAGTTGGTTTTGGTTTATATTATCTAAAAATATGATGAGGTATATGATTTTTAAAAATTCCTAATGCATTTACCAGGGAGCAGCAGAAGACGTTTAAAAGAAGGTAAGCAAGGAAATAGAAGCAAAGAAACTAGAGCCGCTCTGATCCTGCATCAATTGAAAATAAAAGTCACCAATTCTATAAAAGCCACCATTTACCAGGACCACCTCCCACAACCGGAGTTGATTTGAAATTTATGGTTACCAAGGCCGGTGGGTTTCCGAACGGTTACCTCTAGTACCTCTAGGGTCTGGAGGGAGAAGGCAGGTGCCTTCCAGGATGCCATGAATGCAGGGGACAAACACAGGCGGAGGACACAAACATGGAGAGCAGCCTCCGTGGGTGTCCCGTGCCCACGAAACTGGCCCTCCTGGTCTCAGCAATGGGAGGGGCCTCAGATTCCCTTTGCGTTTTGTGGTCTTGGGTATTCCTAAGTGATGGTCCTAATGCCATTGGCTTTATTTCATAGAATAACGCCGGGAGCTGGAGGTGCTATTGGCGTGGAGCTTAGTATTTAAACCCCACATCAGGAGTTCCCGACCAAGCTGGGAAATCCTCTAATTTCTGGAGTGACCTTGGTAGGGAGGTGGGCTGGGTGGTGGGAAGAAGTGGGGAGGGGGCGGGGAGGGGGGCAGAGCCCAAGGCCCGGTGTGAAGGGAGCGTGAGCAGCAGGTGGTGGTGGCCAGTGTGGTAACCTTAGGGGGCGTGGCCATTGCTCAGGTGTGGGCACCAGCCTGCCAGGATTTGCGGGGTCGCTGATAGACACGAAAGGGAGCTCTCCACAGAAGGCGACACCTGGAAGGGCAGTGTGGCCTCGAGAGGGCTCTGGGGCTACTTCGGCGGACGGCAGGGGGACGACCCCAAGGTGGGTGCCGTGGCTGCGATTTTCACCCCTTTGGAAAACACTCAAGGAAACACATCATTCCTTCTGACATACTCAGTCAGATGGTTATTTTGAAAAATTAAACTCTGGCGGTTGTAAAGCTGTTTGCTATCACTGAAGTGACATTCGGTGAACAGCATGATCTGTTCTGCATTTACAATATCAATAATGCTGCTTCCCTAACGAAACTGATCCTGGGCCCGCTGGGAGCCTGGGGGCCAGCTGCATTGTGTGACTGAAAGCCACAGGTGAGAGCTTGAGGTGGAACTGGAAGCTGTGCAGCCCCTGTACCTGGCTGGGGCCAGTGTCCAGCACAAGAGTGCGTGCCAACGTGTGTGTCTGTGTACGTGTGCGCATGCGTGCGGATGTTTGTATATGTGTCTGTGTACGTGTGCGCATGCGTGCGGATGTTTGTATATGTGTCTGTGTGCGTGTGTGTGCATGCATGGGGATGTTTGTATATGTGCCTCTGTGTATATATGTGTGCATGCAGGTGAGGTTTGTGCATGTGTGTGTGTGTGTAAATGCATGCGTGTGTTTCTGGGAATACTGTGGAGGCCAGCAGACCAGCTCCGTGTGTGTGCTACTTACTTTTCGAGACAGGCAGGAGGTTTGAGGCCAGTTGGGTTTTGAACTAGAGGTCTGTTTGTACAACGGTTACCCACAAATGAATGCAATTAATTCTCAGGTTTTGGTTCTCTTTTCCTATAAGAATCCAGATGCAAAAGAGAGCTGGGTTGAGCACTCACATTAGTAAGGAGACCGGTATAGAAGAAAAATTAGAAAAAAAATTAAAAATCCCTTCCCTTCCTCACCCCACATACTTCCTTTCTCAGTGTTGATCCTGATGAAGCACCAGGGCTCCCTACCCCACCCGGGAGGGTTTCGGCTATTCTTGGTTGAACCTGTTAGGGATATTCCCAGGATGATTCCTTGAATACAAGCTCCCAAATTAGGCTGCTGCTTCATGGAGTAGAGATCGTCCCTGGGGGGTTGGAGGAGTCCAAGTTTTGCTTTGTGGATAAAAAAAAGGGCTCTTGATTCTTACATCCACTCTCCTAACTCCACTCACCCCAGCCCAGCGTCTCGACTACCCACAGGAGCCCTGCCTGCTGTGGGCCCTCTGAGATAGAGATCTCGGGGAATAAGCTTCAAGGTTGACGTTATGGTTTGACTTAGACACACACACACTAAAGCAAAGTTTAAATGTTGGAAAAGCAGCCTGAGTTTATGGGTTAGTAAAATTATGGGTTAGTAGAATTGTTCCAGAAAACCAGTAAGAGAGTTAGTGAAGATGGAGCCTTGGGCATTAGTACCAGTTAGGATGGGGATGAATTCGTAAGCTGTTGAAGGGGAGACACAGCTTACGGTGCTGATGGTGCTGACGGAGCTAACACTGGCCAGCTTGCTTGTTCAGTGTGGGGCGCAATCACGGGAAGATCCGAGGTGTAAATGTGCTCATTTGCAAATGTTGGCAGCTCATTCATTGGACCCAAACAACCAACACTTTGCCACTGCCTTTACCCCCCAGGCATCTGCAGATTTCAGAGACCAAAAGCTTCTCGGGCAGAAAAGTCACAGAAGTGGGAGGCTCGTGATGTGAGGCGTCCCCGCCACCGCCAGGCTCAGACAGGTAGGCTCACCTGTGGAGTACAAACTCGGCCAGCCTCTGCCTGCATTGAATTTCTGTGGAAACGGGAACTGGACATGTGCCTGTTTCTGCAAGTTGTTCTTAGTGTAAAAGATTTGTAGAATAAAATTTGCTCTTTAACCATGTCGAAGTGTAGAGTTCAGTGACACTGAATCCATTCACATTATATATTATGCATCAGAGCCGCCATAAGCTCTAACCATTTCTGGACGCTTTGCTCTTCCCACACTGACACTCGGTTGCCACTAACCTAACTCCCCATTCACACCCACTCCGACCCCTGTCGCCACCTTCTGATTTCTGTCCCCATGACTTTGACAACTCTAGGTTCCTCATACTAATGGTATCAGATAATACTGTTTGACTTTTTTCACTTAGTAGAATGCTTCCAAGCTTCATCATGCTGTTATATGTATTCCAATTTCCTTCCCTTTGATGATTGAGTAATATTCCACTGCGTGGACATACTACATTTGGCTTATCTGGTTATCTATGGGTGGACACTGTACTTCTTTCACCGTGTAGCTTTTGTAACAGTGCCACTAGGAACATGGGCATCTAAGCCAGATCGCCTCTGCTTTCATTTTCGCACGTGCTGTTTATATAGGTCCACTGCAGGCTCACCTGAGCACCCACATATCACAACCACCTGTATTTCAGCCACATCCTCTGCTATATCAGATCACCTGATTTTTTTTTTTAACATTTTCCTCACCAAATTTTTTTTTTTAAAGATTTATTTATTTATTCATACAGAACTGGGGCACAAGCCAGAGATGCGGAAGTTGAGAGGATTCACCAGGGACAGAGTGGGGAGCAGAATAGGCAGATGGATGAAGTACACTGCTGAGGGGAGCAGCGGGCGGGTCAGGAGAGGTCTGCCACGCCATGTGGTCACCTCCGGGGCAGGCGGGGATCGAACTCATGCGGAAGTGGTTTCAGTTTCTTAGTGCAGTGCTTTAACCCGCTGTGCCACCAGGGAGGGCCCCAGATCACCTGATTTTTATAGGTGAACACACAGGCTGGGTCCTCGGCTCCGGTGGACCAAGTAGACAAGATTTAACAGAGATCAGCCAGCTCATCAAATCCATGAGAAGGCTGAGGAATCAAATTCAGGGGAGACTGGACCAGCGGGATCCCACCACAGGAAGGATCTACATTGGATGCCTTGGCTGTCACCACCCCCACAGGACACTCATTGCTGCCCCCACTGAGTTCCTTGCCTGTGTTCTGGCCCAGACAGCTTCTACTGCCCTCGTCTCCACACCAGCCTCCAGTCTAGCTCCCACGCTACGGAGTACTCGAGTAAGCTGCAACCACTGTAAATACTCCCCAACAAGCGCAAAGTCTGTCTCAGCCCCCAGCTTCCACATCCTGAGCAGGGCTGTCCTCCAGGGACCCCAACCCAAGTTCTGGGTGCCCGGATGTGGGGAGGGGCTCCTGGTTGTGTAGGAGTTCTCTCACATGGCTGGGGATTCAGCCTAAAGAGCAGGAGGATTCTTGATCAGTGATGAACAGGAGCTGATCTTGATGGGCCACAGGAATGCTTGTGTGTCTCTGTCCAGCTTCAGCTGGGGGAACTCTCAGTGCAAGGTCGGGGTTGGCCCTGAGGGAGCACCAGCCTCAAAGTGAGCAAACATTACACATCAGGGCTTTGTTCGTCCTTCAGAGGACTGGTTTACCAGCACCCCACAGGTTCACGTACCAACCACCAAAGAGGCAGAGGTCTGTGCAGGGAAAATAATGGGTGATTTCTGCAAAGTAGATTTGTGGGCTGAGTTGACAGAAGGAAAGGTGGCCAGGAGGGTCACACGCTGTCTGGGTGTCTCGCCGCAGGAGCAGAGCTGTGCGGCCTCTGGATATAGAATTTAAGTCACGTCTGTATATGTAATTTTAAATGTCCTGGTAGTAAAAATATGAAGAAATAGTTCAAGTTAATTTTAGTAAGATATTTTACTTAATCACTGTGTCCAGAATTTTGTCCTATCAACATGAAATCAACACAAATATTATTCAAGCAGGAGCTCATGTTCAACTCTTCATTCCAAGTCTTCAAAATCCCACACAGAATTCACATTTATGGCACATCTGAATTTGGGCTACTTACATTTCCAGGGTCAACTAGCTACTGGTGGGATGGGCAGCTAGATAGGACAAGGTGGGCTTACAACTGCTCAAGAATGATCAACCAGTTTCTTCAAACCACCTCTCGGGGATGGGTCATGACGGCAAGGTCAAGGTCCTCTCCTGCAGGCGGGAAAAGTTCCAAAGTTGTTGAAAGTGAGCGGTGCACCTACCTTTGTTGGAAGGTGGGTTCGGGGAGCAGGTAGGTCACTTCAGACTGATCCTGTCTTATGAGTGAATCATAAATGTTGCTGAAGGTCTTGACGGTAATCTTGAAAATGTGTGCACACATGGACTGAGGCAGCAAGGACTGAAGCCCCTGTGTCAGGTGAGGTGTCTGCAGGGACCCTGAGCACCACACCTTGGATCTCTCCTCTCTTTCCAGAAAATGTACCTATGATAAATGCCTGTCAAGTAAATGGCCATCTCCTGTTGGGATACTCCTGGGTGTTGTCACGACTGTCAACTTTGGGGGGTGATTTGACAATAGCTCTTGACAGCTTAGAGGAGCAACGCCTTTAGCACAAGTGTTTCCTGGGAATAATCTCACCCACACACGTGCAGAACTCTACAGCGAGCATGTTTATTCAAGTGCTGCGAACAACGAAAACATTTATCCACGAGCAATTGGTACTGTGAATGATAGTATCTCTCCTCTGTGGAAAACTGGGCAAGCAAAAAAAAAAAAAAAAAAATGAGGCCCATGTCAGTTTCTGTAGAAAGGAGTAAGTAATTTGTAACTGATATGGAAAGAAACTACTGCATATAGAGAAACACTGAAGGAAAAAGCCAGTCGCAAAACAACTAAGAATACACCTTTTGCAAGACAAAAAAAAAAAAATTGTTTTTTCCTGTAGAGGTATTGAAAAGAAAATTTGGAAAAAAGACAATTGGATTAGGCCAGGGGGCTTTAGGGAGCGAGATTTATTTTTTAGTTTATAGACACAGTTCATGGTTGAGGTTTAAAATGATCTTGTTCTGCTTGTGCGGCCATAAAAAGCTATCAGATAAGAGAACACGTTGCCATGTTTTCTCAGAACAAAGCACCCCAGTGCCGTCAAGGCAGCTGCCACAGGTGGGCATAGGGGACCTGCTTTCCTGGGTGGAGCAACGTGCGACTGGCACAGACACCTCACTGTGTGCTAATCCTGGATGTGGCGATTCCCCACTCAGCTGTTTCCTGCAGGCGGAGGCCACAGAGACTCCCGTGCAAGGACCATGCCACTGCCCACGCAGGTGAGCTGTTTATTTTAAAGGAATCGCTTCAGCAGGTCACGGGGTGCTGTCCAGCGGGACACAGCTCAAACGGTGATCTGAGAATGTATTTATCGGGACAGGGAGCTGCCCATGACCTAGTATTAAAGAGAGAAAGCTGCTTGCAGGGATGCACGCAGCGCTGGCTCTGATCCCTCTGCAGACAGGACAAGTCCAAGCGTCCTTGGCAGTGACTTTCAGGAAGTGGTGAGCTTCAGGCCATGTCTGTTTTCTGCTGGACTCCTCTGAAGTGATCTAAGTTATTCATGACTATCTATATAATCGTTGAATTATCCAGAAAAAAAAAAAAACCCAACCCCAAACACTAAGACCTTACTCTTAAAAATTGCCCTCGAAGGCAGTTCCAAGTCTCCCTCTCCATTTCTCTTAGCATCAATTTCAGAGTGAGAACAGTCCTCTGGAACTCAAAATTTGACTCAAAGGCTCTTCACATTTTTTTAGCTGCTGAGAATGAGGGAAGAGCAGGAATCTAGCGTGGTTGAGAATGACACATTCTCACGAGGAAGCTCTTTTCAAATTCTGTGGGTTTTTCTTTTAATAGTTCAAGTTAGACTGTTCGATGTAGAAAGGAAATTAAATAGCTTTTGCTCCGAGGTGGGAGTCTTCGGGTGACGAGCCTAACAGCCACCCATGTGTCCTTGAACAAGACTCAGCTTTCTCACCCAGGCGGGTTGGCCAGGTGGGCTGCTCCCCTGGTGAAGCCCAGCAGAGGACAGTCACCACAACCTGACAGACGGATGTCTTCTGGCGGCACCGTCCAGGGCGAAGGTGTTTCATAAAATTAATTAAATTTCGTATGTGGTTAATTTTGGACAGTGTTGGATCTTCCCTCAGTGAGGCCTCTTCATCCTCATGATCCATCACCGCGTCCCTTGTGCTCTTCCCTCCTCTTTTTTTTTTAAAATAATATAATAGTTTACTTCTCCATCATTTTGTGCCTTTTTCCATCTCATCTGTAATCCCCGTGGGCTTCCCATCACCAAATCACCTCTGTGTCATCACCATAGCCCAGTGCACTTCCGTCCCCATTTTTGATCCCGTTCCTACTCCACTCCCTTAAAAAGTCTCTGGTATATAAGTGTTCATTAATCTTATTATTTTCTCCCCTGGTCCTTTATACTCCTGCTATGAGTGAAACCATCCAGTATTTTTCCTTTTCTTTCTGGCTTATTTCACTCAGCATGATCCCTTCCAGCTCCATCCAAGTTGCTGCAAAAGGCATGTGATTATCTTTTTGATGGCTGAGTGATATCCCATTGTGTATATGTACCACCTTTTTTAATCCACTTTTGGGCATTTGGGTTGTTTCCATGTCTTTCCAATTGTAAATAAAGCAGCAATAACCATGACCCTCTCATCTTTTAACTCCCTCTCCCTCCCGGGCTAGATGCCTCAGACCCACGTTCAGCTAGTAAGTTTTGTTCTCCAAAGAGAAACACAAATGGCCATGAAGCATAAGAAAAAAACGTTGGCATCACTTATAGCCAGGGCAATGCAAATAAGAACCACAAGGAGATAGCACCTCATACCAGTGAGAATAGCCCACATTAAAAAACAAACAAACAAAAAACAGAAACAGGACATGCTGGCTTGGATGTGGTGGGAAGGGAACCCTCCCAGCACGGTGGAAAAATGCACAGAGCAGCCACTTTGGAGAGGGTGTCCCAGGTGAAGCTGGCGTGGGGACAGCAGTGTGTGAGGGTCAGCCTTGCCTGGGACACAAAGTCCCTTTATTTTGCTCGGTTTGGCCCGGGGGGCGACCTGGAACCACGCTTCCAGGCTCCTTTCCTAGAATGGAGAAATCCACTCCGGTCTGGTCACCCAGCCTCCGCATGGAGTCCCCAGGCTTCCAGGTCCTCGCACATGTGCCTCCTGGTGAGGTGAGGGGCGGAAGACCCCAGCCTGGCAGAGGAACGTGCCCTGACCGGGAACCACTGTTCTCCCTCTTATGAGGCTCTTAGCGCAGGCCTGGAGAGGGCCTGCCCGACAGGCCTCAGGCACCCCGCAGGTCACCACTGCACCATTTCTATTTTTGAGTCTTTAAAGAGACACAGACGGCTGAATGTGTATGTCACGGACCCCACGTTGCCCAGAGCAGGGCCCGGTCGGCCTCCCTGTAAGTAGCGAATTGCTTCCTGGAACAGTCGTCTTCTCTGCAAAGGGCTGCAAGCAAGATGGCTTCTGGGCTTGTCTGTAGAACAAGGATCCCACTGGGGCCCGTGCCGGGCACCATCAGCCCTGGGAGGTAAGTCCTTCGAATCACCCCCACCGACAGGGCATCCAGGCTTAACGGGGTTACAGGGAAACGCAGGCCTGGTGCATCGGCACTGGCAGTGGGCGCTCTGCCGCAAGCGAGCTGGGCAACCTCCTTTATTGCGAGCTGGGCAACCTCCTTTATTGCGCTCTGCAGTGTGGGTGGTGCCTTGTTTATTGTGCAACCTGCGGGTTAGGGGGTGGGGGGTCCCTGCATCCAGTTTGCATCTCTGCATCACATTATTTAGCAGGGAAGATTTTTTTTTTATTTAATTTATTTATTTATTTGTGCATACAGAACTGGGGTACAGGCCAGAGGCTCAGGGGCGGTGAGAGGCTTCACCAGAGACAGAGCGGGGAGCAGAACAGGCAGATGGATGAAGTACACTGCTGAGGGGAGCAGCGGGCGGGTCAGGAGAGGTCTGCCACGCCATGTGGTCACCTCCGGGGCAGGCGGGAATCGAACTCATGCGGAAGCGGCTTCAGATTCTCAGTGCTGTGCTTTAACCCGCTGCGCCACCAGGGAGGGCCAGGAAGATTTTTTTTAATTGAGGTAATTTTGTTTTGATGTTACTGCACACTTGCAAGTCTAGTGTAAACACAACTTGTGTGTGTGCTGGGACACACCAAACACTCCCCTGGTCACGTTACCGTGAGATCCCCTGGCCTGGTGGTCTGGACTGGACCTGGCATATCTCCAAGCTGTGCCTGCGGCACCCCTGAGTCCCAGGGATGTCACACTACATTGGACTCGGGGGGCGGAGCTAAGTTCATCACTTGGGGTGCTTGCTTTTCTCTATCTTCTCCACCTGGCCAGTGACAAGTAGGGACAGTGGGGGGGGGGGGCTGTGGCCTTGTGGGTACACAGAAATGTGCTTTGCCAACCCGGAGGGGGCCAGGGCTTGCCCCCAGTGCTGTGCTGGCTTCTGAGGACTTCAGTCTTGACTGTATTTAACTTTTGATGTCTGTTCATCCTGGAATTTTGTATCAATTTTTAATATTTTTTAAATGTTGCATGGAAATAATAATATTTAGGGAGGTAACTGAGATGTTTGGTGGCCCCTAAAATTGGGCCCCCAAAGAAAGAGCCTCACAACGCCCCCAGCTGCAAGCTGCAGGACTTCCATGCCTTATCTCCCCCTAGACTCAGGAGCAAAAACCAGGCCTAGTGTTACTTTGGAGATAACTTTAATTCACAGGAATATTTTTCGGGCTGTGCCCTGTCGACCAATCCAAGATGGTCATTTAACGAATAAGTTTGTGCCAAAATACAATTACTGTGTCAACTCTGAATATCAGTAGTTCTTCCTTCCACCCTTCTTGATTTCCAAGAGCTCTATAGCAGGAACCGCCTGAGTCTCTCCTGGCTCCACATGCGAGGTGACTCAGCCATGATTTCATGTTTATGCCCCGCGCCACACACCGCTCACACAGCCGGGAGCTGTGCTGAACTCAGCGGGCCCAGACAATGGCGCCCAATCAGCTTGCGGGCCGAGGTGGCCAGAACAGCTGGAAGGCCGTGCCTTCTGAGGACCCATTGTCTGCCCGGCCTGAGCGAGGGGAAGGAAACCCTGCTGCCTGCCACTCTCCACCTTGGAGAAGCGTTTGGCTTCCACTGGGCTCAGAGCCAGGGCCTGGGGTCCCAGCCGCCAGGGTCCTGAGAGCCAGCTGGGATGGACATGGCATGGGGCGCCCAGGGAGAAGCAGTAAGACACCAGTGGCCCGAGTTGGTGCCAGGAGTGGGTGGGGATGTCGGCAGGCCGTTTTGTGCATTCTCAGTGGATTCTTTTTTTTTTTTTTTTGGCATCATCTAATACTGTCATGGGCCTCCGGGGTGGGGAGGAAGACAGGAGCAATGCCTCAAGCACCCCAACAACCCCCACAACCATGTGAATGACATGTCTCTAGCTAGTGGGCAAGGCTTGTGAGTGACACAGAGAAACAACACCAACATAGGCCCTGAGCTGACACGCACATCGACTGGTCACTTACATCCCCGTGAGTCAGGGTCCGGGATTAGAGCTTGGAGGTGCGTAGACAAAGGCACCCAGAACCCAAGGAGGCATTCTGGATGGCTACACAGGGCCGACTCGCCGGGGAGGGAACGGCAAGGCATGAAGGAGGGGGGAGTGGAGATCTGGGTTTGACGCCTTCGCCAGAACAGGGGATGCTGGCACAAGTGTGTGCCGGGACCTGCGGAATCCTCGGGATTCCACTTGCTCAGGCCAGAGAGGATAAGACAGAGGCCAGCCCCGGGGGGCTCTCCCTCCCTCAGACAAGGCTTCTTTTCTTTCAGGGCCTGACTCCCAGGACTCCCCTCCACTGGCGTTAGCTTCCTCGATCTCCCCCTTGCCAGGCTTTCTACCAGGGGGACATGGTAGCCCCCAGGAGGCAGTCTGGCTTCAAAGGCTTGGTGCTGATGCCCGGTCAACAGGACATTAGCTGGTCTCTACAGCCCTGTGGCTTTTATTCCTAGCGCTGCCATTTCTATTCTGAGCTGTCCCAGGTCTTCTGGGCCTCTCTCTGTTCCTTCCTCTTGCTCTCTCAATCTCTTCCTATCTGTCTTCTCCCTTCCTCTCTCTGTCTCCCTCTTTCTCTTTCTTCTTCCCCCACTCTGGCCACCCCATAGATGAACATTCTTCCATGACCTTGTTTTGTGAAGTTTCCCGCTTGTGTGACCTTGGTGTTCTCTAAGGAGTTACCCGCGTTACTTAGAAGCTTCGGGGACACAGTAGCCTTCTGGGTGCCGGGCTGGGCCCACGGAGAGCCTTTTCCCAGGCCCATTGCCTACCTGTGGCTGGTGCTGCAGGTGCAGGGCCCACGGTCAGGGGTGTGTGTCCTCCAGCCTGGGATTCGACAGGTGGCAGCCAGTGCTAACGGCTGCCAAGCAGCCCGGGGAGGATCACCATGCCATGGAAAGCACACGGCCAGCAGAGGCCCACGCTGCTGAGAGAGCCAGACATGCCAGGGTCAGGACACCGAGGTCCACTGGAGACGAGGGCCAGTGCTGGAGAAGGAGGCCCTGAACTCTTCCCCCAAGATGCTGCTTTCCCCATCGCCCTGCTGGCTCTACTGTGAGCTGTCTACTTCCCTGCCTTCTAGAAGGTGCTTTCTGAAACCCTAATAACAAACATGTAACCATGAGGGGATGTCTCCAGGGTTTGCCTTGCCTCTGCTTCTCCCTGTCACCAATCTGGGTCTCCCGCGGGACTTGGGGGTGAGGCTGCTGAAAAAAGTTCAGGTGACTGTAGCCAGGTCTCCCCCACCTCAGCCTTCCTGAGCAGACTGAGGGTTGAGGAGAGAGGCTGGAAAAGGCCCGAAGCTGGGGACTTTTGACAGTGGGAGAGTTGGGGGAGGCAGGAAGAGTGGGATCAGCTGCGGGGTGGGGAGCTTCCTGCCAGGATTCCTGTTTCTAGGGGAGGCAGGACACATCAAGGAGGCATCTTGCTGCCCAGAGCAACTGTGCTGGTCCCTGGCACAGCCACCTGCTCGTGTGGCCTTGAGAGTGGCTGCTGGGATTTCTGGCCTCTGTTGCCTCAGTCAGTAGGGAGGAGGGCGGATGGGTAACTGCCAGGGCCCCTTGCCCCACTGGCACTCAGTGGGGCTCAGGTATGATGTGGCACCTGGTGCTTGGTCCTTTCAGTCACCAGGGAAGCTGTCTATGAGAATGCACCCCTCTGTTTTCAATTCAGGTGTTCCCTTTGCACCCCTTACCCCAAACATCAAGTGACCTATTTGTTGTCCTGAGTCAGAGCCTAAACTCTGGTCTGTCCTCGTCAGCCAGAGGCAAAGGGCCAGTCTTTTGAGGACACATCATCCCACATAGGCAGAGGGACTTCATGTGTGATCGGGGAGGAAGCACCTGGAGGAGAGGTCTGCAGTCCCCACAGCAGCTGGGTGGGTTTCTAGGTAGGTCTGAGGGAGTAGCCTGATGGTGTCATCTCCCAGGTGGTATCTGGGGGGCATAAACTGGACCCGGCTTGACAATAGTATTTCACTCAACAATGAAAAGCTGCTTGAGAAAAGTGAATCTGTGTCCTAGAAAAACTAGCCAGTGGCATCTTGAGCCACTTTCAGAGAAGGTGTGATCTCCTTATCCATATGTGTTGCCTGTGCTGAGGGGGGAGGGGCAGGGGAGGCAGAGGGCTTTTCCCCCAGGAAAGCCCTGCCCCATCCAGGTGCCGTGTGCTGACCACAGAGAATGTCCATTCAGCAGCTCCTCCCAGCCGTGGCCTTACTCTTGGCAAATTTATAAAGTGCTATCACGTGGCAGAAAGAAAAGCCTTCATTTTCTGGGTCTAGTCAGACTCACCTGCATACCTGAGCGGGCAACCCTGGTTGGCTGGGCAGCTGGGAGCACTGTGAACTTTGGGCAATGCAAACACCTTCCAGGTGTGAGTGGAGCCTCCTCTTAGATGGGGGCATGCATCTGCTGAGTTACATCTTTCCCAAGGTTGCGTTTTCACCCTTGGTGTGATCAGTTTCCCTTAAAGGAGAACACCTGTGAATAGCCCATCACCGTGGGCCAGGTAAGTCCCATGGTGCATTCGATCTGGTCTCTGCTTTCTGATTGCTCACCTGGCCTCCCACACGCAGCACAACTTAATTTCTCGGGGCCTCATGTTATTTTCCCCTTGGCTTCTGGTCATATCGCTGGGGGGGGCGGGGCTTGTGGGTGGTTGGCCAGGTGAAAGGACCCTTCTTGGCATCTGAGCTGCAAGCTCCTCTTTCTGTTTCTGGGTCTCTAACTCATGAAGCCCGCCTTCACCCTCTCTGCTTGCCCCAGACCTTCAAAGGCCAGCTCAAACTTCTGTGAAAAGCCTGCTTGGAGATTTCAAAAAGCATCTCTGGTTCTACAATATACAAGTCTATGTTCACCCTTTGTGCACCCCCAGAAAAGTCTGCCAGCCACAGACTTATGTTGAAAGGTCTCTAGCTTTGCATTACTGATACTCACTTATCCCACAGGGCTTCTGAATGCACAGGGACACTGTTTTTCAGAATGTAAATTCCTTACAAGGAGCAGGTCTGCTCACATTACTTGGCACAGTGGCCAGTAAGGTGCAAGTGATAATTGAAATTTTTGAATGATGCTCAAATATCTTTAGATTGTCTGGAGAGCATGTTATGGTGTGATTTTCTTAGTTAAATAAAAATCTACATGGCACGGGCAATTTATAAGTAGCAGAGGAAGGCAACAGAAAGTAGCAGGGGAAGGCAACAGCTTTCACCTGTAGCTTCTGCTTCTTCCAGAGACGTTTCTGAACAGCGGTGGCACTGGGCGGTAGAGCTGAGACAGCGGGAAGAATCGTTTTTTCTAATAGCCTAGACATTTTTCCCCCAGCAAGAATCTAGTTTGGTTTTGTTTCCCTCCTTGATCTCCACCTTTCTGTTTTCCTGCCAGGCTGCAAGGTAGCAAGGACAGTGACTGAATAAACAGGCTGCCCATCAAGGTTATTTACTAGAAGAACTGGTGACTTTTCTGAAAGCAGAATCCAGGAAGAATGAGAACCTCTTCCCTGCAATGGTTTAGTAAGCAGAGCTAAGTCTCTGTCTTTTCCTGTCTCCTCCTCCTCGAGGAAAGGCATTTAATCTGTACTTTCCAGCACTTCCCCAACCCTATGGGTCCACAGAGTGATAGGTCATTTCGCTCCCAATATATACATGCCTCAAATAAATCACAAGGACAAGACTCGCTAAGTCAACTCACCTGGGTTTTCTTCGATTTTCTACAGATTAAAGGGCCACTATTTCTTCCCCACCTAGCTTTTCAATAGTGGTTGAACTTCGTCAATAGCTCCAAGACAGGAAATACTAAGTATTGCAAGTCAGCAAGTGAAATAGTCCATATTCGTGGTAACCTCACCAACTGGACAGAGAGCTTCACATTTTAGAATAAAATTATGTCCGAGGTCATTATTTCCTAGGAGACGGGGCCAACCTTATTTAGAAGGAAGGGGTGGTGAAATCTCATTGCTTTGTGATATCATTTAAGTGTCTCCACTATGACCGAAAAGACAGATTTCTGAGAAAGATGTTGAGATATAAAATAAATTTGCAATAAAACGGAGGGGGGGAGTGTGCTGGACTATGGTGACGGCACACGGGTGTTTTGGTGATGGGAAGCCCACGGGGATGACAACTGAGATGGAAAAAGGCACAAAATGATGTCAAAATAAACTATTATTAAAAATAATTAATTACATAAAAATAACGTTGTAATAAGTGTATTGCAAAGTAAACCCACCCCCAAACTTGGCTAAAAACTAATTCCTGGGACTGTCATCCCCCTGCCCACTCTCCTACAGTCCTGACCTTGTCACTTGATGCGACTTTGATTTACCTTTTGGCCTCAGGTTATTTTTACAAACCAGGAAGTCAGCTTTAAAAGTTTTTGAACTCCAGTCATTTCACTATGAACCATCATTCCGAGGTTCTGGATCCATCGGGACACTTTGGTTAACAAACCAGACAAAAAGAATGTCAGGTGTTTCAATGTTTTATTTTGTTGATTCTTCACCGCGCAACGAAAACAAAGTTAGAGAGAAAAGAATATGCCCGTTAAATTCGGCTACTACCCACAACCCAAAACCTTAAACAGAAAAATCAAAGCAAGCGTTGCTAGATCATAACATTATCTTGGGTGAAGTAATTTGTTAACGTCTGTAACCAAACAAGACCGGCCATCTGCTGAGTTCTTCCACTGCAAGTTGCAGCCGCGGGGCGAACCGGCCCTGCACGGGTGAGCCAGCGCGAGGGGCCGCGGAGGAAGCGCGGACCCCGGCGGCCGAGCTCTGCGGCCGGCCCCCGCCGAGCCGCCGGCTTTTGGGGCGCAGTCTCCTCTGCGCCTTGGCGGAGCCGGAGGGAGCGTTTATTAGCGATTGTGCGTTCTGGCAAGACGGCGACTGCGAAACGAAACGCCTCGTTACCTATTTTAGTACGCCAGGAACACCGTCTCCGGGAAAGGTGATTGCTTTTGTTGGTCAACAAGCTGCAATGTTTCAAGCAAGCGAGGCTACCTGTGGGGAGGGGAACGAAACCGTGCGCCTCGGGTTCTGAACGGCCTGAGAAGGAGTCATCGCCCCTTCGCAGCACCGCGACGCCCCCCGTCTGACGGCCGAGTCTGTCGCAGCTACGCCTGGAACTATCTGCACCGACCAACCGGCTGCTGGAGGCACGACTGCCTCCCACGACAGCTGGGCTAGCGGGACCGCGACGCCACTGACCTCTGGCCCCGGCCCCCGAGAAGGAGAGCGCCCGGCCCTGCCCGGCCCGGCCCGGCCCGCCCGCGGAGAGCAGCCCCGGCCCCTGGCTCGTCGGTGCCGCTTCTGTGAGCAGTCGAGCTCCGGGCTGGCCTCCTGCCGCCCCAGGGCTGGCGCCTCTCGGTGAAATTCACCGCCCCGAGAAGCGCAGAACTTCAGGGACCCCGGGGGATTTGCTCTGGGTGAGTGTGGGGCTCGAGCGCACCGGCTGCCCGCCGCACTGGAGTCGACCCGGGACCCCAGACAGCGCCCACACTCGGTCCAACATCCGCTCGGGTGACTGACTTCCCGCAGTGCGGGCTGGGGAGGGGACGCCCGACAGTCCCTTCTTCTGGGTGAAAAGGCTCAAAACGCATTCCTGCTCCAGGCTCGGTCCCGCTCTCCCCTGGCGCGAGGCTCGGGGGCTCGAACGCCCGGGCCGAGGTGGCGCCCCGGGCCCGGGCCGGGTCTCACTTGGAAAACTGCGCCTGCACGGCGGCCAGGCCCAAGCCGGCCGGGACGAGATGCGGGAACTTGCAGACCGCGCAGGTGCAGAGCCCCGGGCCGCCCGC
>NW_004567104.1:72672771-72681077 GCF_000260355.1 Condylura cristata | reverse complement strand
CCGGCGCCCTCGCCCAGCGCGCGGCGCAGCTCCTGCAGCGAGCTGCCCAGCAGCAGGATGTAGTTGCGGGCGAGCAGCAGCGTGGCGATCTTGGAGAGCTTGCGGCCCGGCGCGCCCTGGCAGTGCGCCGCCGAGTAGGGCAGGATGACCTCGCGCAGCGCGTCCATGGCCAGGTTCAGGTCCTGCATGCGCTTCCGCTCGCGGCTGTTGATCTTACGCCTCAGCTGCTGCTGCTGCTCTTCTTTGGCTTCTGCCCGGGAGCCGCCGCCTGCGTGCGCGCCCGCCCCGGCTCCCGAGCCCGGCGGCTCCGCGGTTACCTCCGGCTTCTCGCGCGTCGCCTTGGGGAGGAGGGGGGCCGTGGCAGAGGCGGAGGACGTGGAGGAAGAGGAGCAGGGCGGCTGCCGGTAGCCCACCAGCTCGTACAGGGAGGCCCCGAGCTGCACGTCTCCCGGCCGCTGTGGCCGCAGCATGGTCGCGGGGGCCGCGTTCACGCGCGCCTGGGAAACCGCATAGTACATCTGCGGGGCGGTGGGGGCGGCCGAGGGCGCCCTTCAGGAACGCCCCGGGGTGGGCCCTGCGGCAGGCCGCCCCTCCCCGCGGACCTGCGCGCGGGGAACCGAAGGCCCGGCCGCGGCCCCCGCCCGACCTCTTTAAACCCCGCTTGGGAACCTGCGGGGCGCGGGGCCGCCTGGCGCAGCCAATGGGGACGCGAGGCTGGGCGCAGGCGCCTGCTCATTGGCTACCCGCGAGCCGGGCCGCGCGGAGGTGCCGCTGGCACCGCTCAAGGAGGTTATTGTCAGCGTCCCGCGAGTGTCACAGGACGGGCCCCGGGGAGGGAGGGGGAGCCAGCGCCTTTTGGGGGGAAGGGTTGGCCTTTGGGGTAGCTAAATCCTCCTCTCTGCCTGCACTTTTTGGTAGACATGCGTGTATACATATACATACATACACGTTTGGTATACATACACATACATGCATATATATTTGGTATACGGTATACGTACATATATGTATGTGTGTGCATATATTTGCTGTTTTAAGTTGGGGTCACACATACTTACCATAAAGTTTGCCATCTTAGCCATTTTCAAGGTACAGTTCAACGGTGTTATACTGTCCGACTGTAGATGCAGAAGACTCTTCACCTGGCCGAAGTGAAGCTGTGTGCTCATTACACAATTCCCCAGCGACCGCCCCGCCGCCCCCCTCTGGCCCCACTTCCGGCCACCGCAGGCCACCGCATTCTTTGATCTGGATTTGACTACTCTAGTTACTTCACTTACGTGACATCATACAGCATTCGCCTTTACATGTCACTTAACACCATGTCCTCAAGGCCCATCCTTGTGGCACACGTGGGGATTTCCTTCCTTTCTAGGGCTGAAGGGTATTCCACTGGGTGTAGACAGCACGATTTGATCATCCGTTCCTCCATGGCTGTATACTGGCCTTGCGTTTCCCTTTTGGCTACTTCTATAATGCTGCTAAGAGGATGGTGCACAGACCTTGCTTCCAAGCAGGTGATTTCCTGCCACATTGGAGACTACATGTCTGGGCTCAGTCAGCAGCAGCTTCGGCTATGTTACTGCCAGGCACTACCGCCTCCCCCACCTTCTGATTAAAACTTCTTTAGGGACTCAGGAGCTTTTTGTGTTGGGCTTCTTTTTCCCCCAAAAGGGACTTGTGTTTGTTCTATCTGTGACTTGCTTAAGAAAAACTCACACAGAAACTGGCCTCTTCTAAACAAAACAAAACTAAACAGAGAGGAGAAACCACCCACACACTCATCTCTCCTTTG
This sequence comes from Condylura cristata, assembly GCF_000260355.1. Classification (NCBI taxonomy): domain Eukaryota; kingdom Metazoa; phylum Chordata; class Mammalia; order Eulipotyphla; family Talpidae; genus Condylura; species Condylura cristata. The sequence goes on along the minus strand of NW_004567104.1, from coordinate 72,679,282 downwards.
AGGGTGAGACTGAGTCCATCCTTTCTGCAAACACAATAGTGTTGGTCAGTGGCCATGGTGGCTTCTTGTACCCCTTTCTGCTGTGGCTTGTTGTCACGGCCTGGGGAAGATGGCTTGGGTACCCCCCCCCCCCAAGTACAGTAGCCACCAGCCACCAGGAGCTATTTAGTTTGACGGATTACAATCAGTTAGAGAGTTAGTTCCCACCGCCCCACGTGCCTGGCGGTTTGGGCAGCTGGTGGCCATCCACTGAGGCAGCGCAGAAGGCACAGGATGGCTAAGGTTCAGCTACAATCGAAATTGAGTTGCTCTCTGGCATAAGCTGCGGAAGAGCTTTTCCACCATGGGAACAGACTTCAGCTCGAGACTGCACTTGCGGATTTCGGGGCAGCTCTGTTCCCTTGTCTCTCCCTCCCCCCAACCTCTAACTCCCTTGCCTGGGGCTCAGCTCTGACATTCCTTCCTTCCCTCCTTTCTTCCAGGAAGCACCAGGTCTTCTCTCTCCCTCTCATGGTGCCCCATGCATGGATTTCTGCAGAGCCTCGATGGTGCAGTCAGCTCTGCATTCTGCTCTCTTCATCTGGAAGGCAGGGGCCACCTTCATTCCTGTATCCTCCCAAAGCCCAGCATGCTCTGTTGCTGCCTCTAGGGGTTGTTTAGGGGTTGATCTAGAATCTTCAGTTGCTCACAGGCTCATCTCTTGAAATGTGCAAACTCCCAGTAATGCTTGAGCCCAGGAGTTTCCTCTAAGTTTCATAAAGAGGGAAGGAACCTAACCTACTAGGGATGGACATGTGATCCTGGGGGCCCTGACAGGATGTGGTATTGGGGGTTCACTGGGGTCGGGGGCACTAAGAGGCCTTGGCAGGCAGGAGCTGACCCCCTCCATGGCACTGTATTAGACAGTAAGGAGAGAGGCCAAAGGAATGGTCTGGAAAGCAGCTATGTCAGACACCTCATAATCATTTTACCATTTGTCCTATCTACTTTTCAAAGCATTTTTTTTTCAAGATAATGAAAAGCATTTTAGTAACGAATGAAAAAAAGTCCTACATGAAATAGTTTACCCTGTTCCATGGAGCAATTTTTGTGTTAAAAGCTAGCGAGATGGTAAAAGAGGTGATGGGGAATTTTTATTACAGTGTGATGAAAGCGTAGTGAAGCTTTCTGGCTAGCATATTTCAGCTTTGTAAAGAACGAGGAGGAAATGTGGCTTTTAGAATTGTTAACCATAAGTATAAGACACTTTTGGGGGGCACTGTTGCTGTTGGTCTTCAAGGGAGCCCTGTGAACCAGACACAAAGAAATCCCTGCTGTAGTTGATGAAAATTAGGTTCTTGGAGGGAGTGGGTTTCTGGGGTTGACAGAGCACCTTCAGAAAGAAAGGAAAGTGACCCCACAAGCATCAGCTTCCAGAATTCACCCCATTTTGATCCAGTCTCTAGGCCCCTGATGGGGAGTGTGAGGCACCGGGTGGAAGGCTTGGGCGACCAGCCTGGACCACGCCTGTCTGGTTGAGCGGACAGGCATCAGCCATGTCCAGCAGAGACGGTTCCCAGGCACCACCTCTGTAACCCCTGCATTAGTTCCCCCCCCCCGCAATGTCCGCCCACCCCAGAGCACCCCACTGCCCTGTAGCTGATGTGCTAAATTGGGGTAAACTTCCAGCTTCCTCCTCTGCCCACATCCTTTCTGGGGAGCCCCGTGGCCTCTCTGGGCCAGCAGGAGGACCAGTTATGATAAAGACAAGGTAGAATCTAGAGCAGAGTGGCCTATGTGGCACCCCTACGTGCCCCACGAACAGGTCAGGGCACCCCCGGAATTAAAGATGTAAAAACCAGTGTGCTGCTCCTCCCCCCAAATGCCCCTCTTTTCTGGGGTTGTCTCTGAGGGTTCCCACTGGTTTCCACCTGTCACAGCTTGGTCTGAGGCAGGAGGACTCCCGGCTTGCTTGGGCAGCCTGCACTGAGTGCTCTTGGGGAAGCCCCGGGGGAGCTCCGGGTGGCCATGAGGGCCCAGCATGGGCCCAGGGCTTGGCGCCCTTTGAAACCGGTGGCTTGGATGCCCTTCTTCGGACCGGAGCTCCGGCGGCATGCAAAATGTGACAGCTGGCAAGGGCGCGAGTCATTATGGTCCCTGGCAGGAGCCTGTGGCTGTCTCAAGGGGAGGCAGCTGCATGGCCTCCCACATTCAGGACATGCTTGGGGAGCAACTTGCGCCTGCCTTAACAACCACTCTTGTTTTTGCCAAGGAGCGTGTGTGTGTGTGTGTGTGTGTGTGTGCGCGCCCGCGTGTTGGGGGACGGGCCTCCTTTTCCTTGTAAGAGTCCCCCCACCCTGCTGTCCACACTTGCTTTGGGTGAAGAAACCCCACCTTTAGAAATGGCAGGCGGACAGTGGGGACCTGAGGCCCCTGTGGGGATGGGGAGGAAATGATGTTGGGGGGTAGCACCATCCACCTCCCTGGTGAGACTGGCCTGTCCACCGCCCAAGCCCTGTTGTCAATGGAGAGACACTGTCCTCTCGCAGGTCCGCGGTATGCATGGTGGGCTTTGCTAAAACACGCGAGAAACCTGTTGGCGCTTGGACCGCAGTGAAGTGGCAGAGTTCCTGTTTAAAGCGCTGCTTTGATTGAAGAAGGTCAAGGTTCATTGGAGAGTTTTAAATACCAGGAGCTGTTAAGGCTCACGCTGTTGGGATAAGGGGAAGCAGCACCCTACCTTTGCCTGTACAGGGTCCCCCCCCCACCCCGCCCCTTGAGAATGGAACTCTGCGTGAATCACGTGAATCACGGAGGTCGGGCAGAGAGCTGTAGAGAGAGGGCCCCCGCTGCACTCTGGGTAGAGGGAAGAGCCGAGAGAGAAAGTGGGCAGGAGACGAACCACCCTTGGCCACAATGGTGCGCCTTCCTGACAGCTGCTGCTCTCACCTGTGCACAGCAGCTGAGGCATGGATTTCTGCTGGGCATTTCGAGACAGTAGCAACTGCAACTGGGTGTGCAAGTTAGTCACATCGGTCTTTCCGCCCGTGAAGTCTAGACTGCCTTAGAAGGCCACTGACATAGGATGGGATGGTCACATGCCCCCCCATGCACTATACAGCTTTCGAGTGTTGGTTAACACACTGCAGATGATCAAACATAGACCGTGTTTTAGAACTATAAGGAAGCTGATTCTATTTCACTGTTCATAAAAGCCATTTCGACCTGATTTCATTAAGGTCGAGTCTGAGTCCAGATTTAGGCTGCGAGTTATTTATTTTTCGGTGGAAGAAAGTTACAGGGAAAGAAGGAATAGGAATGAGATAGCAGCTCGTATTTTCTCAAATTTCTTTTTCATGCAAAAGGTTGATCTGGCCTTTGACCCAGTGGTGGCAGCACGCAGGTAGAGGTGTGTTTTTTGTGTTTTGTTTTCTTGCTCAACTTCGGGGTCACCTAACAGAAATAGAGATTTTCATGACTTCTGTGACTACCAAGTGTTGAAACTGTACATGCCACTGGGTCTCTATAATCTGATATTTTAGTAACTTTCACTGTCTATTTGAAAAAGGACTTTAAAAAATTCCAAATAATCCCTTCAAAAACTTTGTAAAAAACTAAATGCTTTTTTTGGGGGGGGGGCACATTGGAAAAACAGAAGAATGTTTCTACCACATTAAACCTTAAAAACATATTGGCAGAGGCCCTCCCTGGTGGCGCAGCGGGTTAGAGCACAGCACAAAGAAGCTTAGGCCACTTCCGCATGAGTTCGATCCCCGCCTGTCCCGGAGGTGACCACATGGCGCGGCAGACCTCTCCTGACCCGCCCGCTGCTCCCCTCAGCAGTGTACTTCGTCGATCTGCCTGTTCTCTACCCCAGTCTGTCTCTGGTGAATCCTCTCACCCTCCGCATCTCTGGCCTGTACCCCAGTTCTGTATGAATAAATAAATAAATCTTAAAAAAAAAAACACAACATATTGGCAGAATGAACCGAGAAATGGACTGTAAGGACAGGAGTCTGAGTGGCTGTGAGAAGGGTGACTTTGGATGAAGGCAAGCTCTTTTCCCTCGCAACTTATGTCTAACGGTTCGGTTGGGGCACAACAGAAAAAGATCCCCCGAGTCTCCCTGAAGTCAGAAGCTGAAGCCAAATGTTCCAAAGGCTTACACTAATACAGGGAGAAGAGACAATTTGCTTGGAAGGCTGTGGCTAATTTATAACACAATGTCCAATGTCATGGTTAGTTTTGTTGTAAAAGTTTGGCAGTTGAACCCCGAGTCTCAGCAGCCTGAAAAGATGCAGGCGATTCTGGCCACAGCATCCCTCTCTGGCTAGATGCTCCAACGGTTCAAACAAGCCCTTTCATAGAGACGCGGGGCCAAGTATACTCAAAGGAATGAAGGGAAACAAAGGTGGCTCTGAAGTCATTTCCCCGCACTGGGTCCAGCCATCCGGTTTCACTCTTTCCCCATTGAACAGGCAGAATGCAACAGGAAGAACCAGGATGAAAGAGAACAAACAGGCCGATGTGTTTGGGGAGAGAATGGAGAGAGGCCGGGGCACTGAGCTGCTAAACTTTCATTCTAGGTCTTCAGAAAGGAGTGAATGATGAATTATAGAAACCTGAAAGGTAATAAAATATGGGTCACTGAAGCGCTGAGGCCAAGTTCCTAAAACACCTGCAGAGACAGAAGGTTCTGGAAGTTAGTGTGGCTCCTGGGGCGCCTGGACAGACACCCTGCCCGAAGCACAGAAGGGGACTGTTCGAAGCTCACCTGTTGTTTTCCTGTTGGCTTGCTCTCCTTCCGGGCCTGTGGGAGCCAGCGTTGAGTCAGATCACACTGGGGGGTGAGGGTTTGGGGATGAGGTTGGGGGAGGGGGTGTGATGACACAGGGGCCAGGTAAGGGAGAGGCAAATCAGCTCCAGGCAGCGGCTGCTTACCTGGAAATATGAGCCAGGTGGTGGCCAAGGTCTGTGGTTAAAAAATCACAACTCCGCTGTAATACCTAAGGCTTTTCTGCCCAAAGCCTCCGCCTCCCCCTTCTCCCCAAGAAGAGCCCTGCCCTTGTGTGGGGATAGGAACTAACACTGCAGCCTGGTTCTGTTTGCTTTCGCTCCAGGCATGCCTAGCCTTCGCTTCCATCTGTAAAATGGAAATGATAGTCTTTTCCTCTCACGGTTAGAGAGGTTAGAAAGAGGTGCCCATGCCTTGCTCAGGCTGGGCCCACATTTCCTGCCTGATGAAATGACAACAGTTGCCAATAGTTATTGCGTGCTGGCTGCATGCCAGGAGCTATGGAAAGACGCTTGTAAGTGTTTTTTTTTCAGACCAAAGCGGTGTCCCAGTTCTTTGGCTAAGGGCGGGCTCTCTGCGTCAAGGACATGGGGCTTCCAGTCCCTTTGACCCTCAGCCTGCTGAGGACATGGCTGCTCCAGGCATGTGGCTCTGCTTTAGAGATGCTTCACGCGGACCCAAAGCCCCAGCAGCAGTTGCTAAAGAGAGTGCAACATAAACCTAGAACTCTGTCAGAGTGGTGCTGTCCACTTTGTGATCAGAGCAACTGGCTTCCAGCCCTGGCTTCCTGGTTGCTGTGCACCCTCCCTGGCACCCTGAGGATACAGCTACCATGACTCCTCTGGTCAGGTCGTGGTGAGCCCCGAGGGCGGGTGCCTGGAGGCGCAGAGAGCAAGGCTCAGGGCAGCGTCAGCATTACTGTTGCTTCACTAGCCGCTGCTCTGGGTTGGTCCTGCCCACCAGCCTGCCCCAGCTCCTCAGAAAGTGACCTTACTTGGAGACAGGCTCATGGCAGGTGAAGCTGGCTCACGTGAGGTCATTAGGGTGGGGTCCTGGTACAAGTGGGGAGTTGTGGGGAGGATTCAGGTACAGACCGGCAGCATGGAGGGGGGTGCTGTGTGATGAGGAAGCTGGGGTTCCAGTGATGCCAAAGGGTGACAAAAATCACCATAAAATCACCAGAAGCTGGAGAGCTTCCTGGAGCAGTGTCAGAGACCAGCTCCAACTATTGAGGTATCTGGAGGCAAGACAGGCAGGACCCTAAGGTGGGAAGGCGTCGGCAAGTGGAGATTCCTAAAAAGGGGAGAAGGAGAAAAAGGGGAAAGAGGGGCGAGGAAGACACAGGAGTTGGAGTTGGGTGCAAGTCTTCCTGCTCTGCCTTCAGCAGAGGCTTATTTTATACATTACGAGCAAGCAGTGGGATGACATCAGCACACGAACTGGGCTGAGAGATTACAATCATCTTTTTTTTCTAAGAACAATTGAGGGTCGTATTGCCCTTTAGCTGAGATAAAACATTCTAAAATCAATTAAGGTTAAAAACAGGTGCATAAGTGCACAAAGTTTATGACTAATATTACTATAGTGGAGATCAACTAAGATAGAAGTCCCTTAAACCTTAGCTACTACTTAATGGGAGACAGAAGAGGAAATTCCTTGCTAATCAAATCTCTGAATAGGAGACATAGGTGGATTTCCTTATCTGGAGACTACATAGTAGAATCCTGAAAAACTAGC
>NW_004567104.1:72666366-72672491 GCF_000260355.1 Condylura cristata | reverse complement strand
TTTATCAGTCAGTAGTCAAGTCACTTGACTTCAGGGGAATTTTTTCACCCTGGTGCAGTGCTTTTTTGTCAGGGCAGGCAGGCCTTGTGCGGCTGAGGCAATCCAATTGTAAGCTGAAAGTTGCTCAGAATATTTTGATATTATGGTTATACAAAAAAGGGAGGTCATAGCATAAGCTAGCAGTGGAAAGTCCGATTTTTCAGAGCTTTTCCCGATCTACCCGGAATCTGTCAGACGATAGACGTTGCATAGCTTGTGTGAGAGCAGCTTCCCCTTCACCGTGGCGGAAGTTGCCAACCTCCAACACCTTGACCTTGACTTTCAAGCTCCTAGGTTGGTGTCCTGACACCTTATTGTGGTTTAAGCGACCCCGGCTGTGGGCTTTGTGGGGGCCCAGCTGTCGCACAGCCTCTGTGCAGACGGGCCCATAACGCGAGGTGGGTGGAGGTTCAGACCCCCAGAACCCCCGCACCCCACTCAGCACTGAAAGCAGGTCGATGGCCGCAGAGGAGGCCTGCGGGTTGGGGGGCAGCAGCAGAGAGGGCCCCGGGGCCTGCTGGGTTGGGAAGGTGGAGGTGGATGGATGAGCAAGAGTGTGGCTGCTGGGAGGGCGCAGGGTGGGGAGACCTGGGCCGAACCCCACCTTCTGTTGCGGTCACTGTCTCCTCCCCTCGCCTTCTCTCCACCGTGCTGAATGGCGCTGACAATGCGTGTCACAGACTTGCTACGTCCTCACACGTGCCTGTCTTCCGGCTGGTCTGGCTGGTCCGGCTGGGTCCCGCTGGGTCCCGCTGGGTCCCGAGTCTTGCACGGGGCTGGGGACCTCCGTGCGCAGGAAATGCTTGAATGAGGAGGGCAGAAGAGGAATGGATGGAAGTCACTGAATACGGGGTACAGAGCCCCGGGCCAGGCCCTTGAGAAGGGAGGCCTCCCTGCCTCAGCAATTTCCAGTCCACGAGGGAATATGAGGTTCACACATGCGAACACCTTGCCGGCAATATCAATGTGGTGTGGGCGGAGGGGAGAAGCCAGGGAGGGAGTCGGAGTTGTTGTCCACCCATCTTGCCCAGCAGTGATCTTGGTAACTGCAGTGGTACTCTGTGGGCCGGGTGGAGCCAAGCTGCTTCCTTGTGACCAGCTTGGCCATGAGCTGCTGTGGCCACGGCCGGGCTGACCACCAAGGCTCTGCCTTCCATGCTGAGACAAGGGAGAGGCTGCTGGCATCTGGGCCTCTGGGCGGGGTGTAGCAGGAGGGATGGGGGGTTTGGGGCTTGAGAAGGGGATAGGCAGAGCTGGGAAGAGGCCCCAATGACTGGAATGGATGGTGGGGTCAAGATGGGAAGGAAGACAGAGCCGGGGGTGGGGGAGGAGAGCCCCTGCCGCGCAGGCTCTCCCTGCCAGCTTCTCTTTTTAAGAGCAGTTCCTAGAAAGATTGAGACACCGGATGCACCGCCTCTCCGGGTTGTCGGTCAGGCTGAGTTCAGAAATGTCGCAACTCACTGGCCCAACAGCTTAGTGCAAGATGCTCCCGCCAGCCAGGGTGTGGGCAGGCGGGTCAGGGCCACGTCTGACAGCCGGACTGGGTGGCTCTCACATCCTGGCTCGTGCCCTTTGCTGCCCCCTTCACATCTGCTGCTGCCTTGCAGCCCTGCGGAGTCCCTGCGGGGCTGGGAAGGGACCCGCCCATTTTGCAGGAGAAGAAACTGAGGTCCAGAGAGTGTGGGGCCAGTCGAGTGCCACCTGGATGCAGAGCCCAGCCAAAGACCCTCTGTTCCTTCATGCTGTCTCTCTCCTCGCTGCACAGGTGTGCACAGGTGTGCAGGAGTGGGGACCAGCAGGTCTCGCTATAGGGACGCTCTCCAGGAAGCTTGTGGGGTGGTGACTTCTTGGTTACCCAGGCTCTTTCCAGAAGGGGCTGCTGGAATGCCAGAACAGAATCTCCTGAGGGGAGGCTTGGCCTCCCTCCGCCTCCCTCCGCCCCCCCCCCACACCCATGGGAGGGGAAAGACGCACAGCTGCGGGACTGGCACTGCTTCCCACATTGCACGGAGGCTAAGGTCAGGGCCAATTTCACGGTCCTCCTTCCCTCACTAGGCCCTCTCTTTCATGATGCTTGCGTGGCAGCTGCGAGTGTTCAAACGAGGAGCCGGGAAGGATCGTGATGTTAGTAACTCTCAAGACGAGCCGCACCTCCATCATTAATCCTCTGGATTCGTCCGACTTTAGTGGTGGAGCTGTTTAGAGTGGCATAAGGTGCCCGGGCATGGTCAGCTGCCCCGGCAGAGCAGAGGCCGGCCTGCCCTCCTCCTGCCAGAGGGCGTGTGGCCTTTTACCACGGAAGAGTGGCGGAAGCTTTCACTGCGGGTGCAGACTCTGTGCCCGGGGCCCTGACACGGGGAAAGCGGCATGATGGGTCCAGGCTGGGCCAAGTCTGCAGCCCTGGCAGGACCGTGGGCTGGGGCTGGCCCCTGTGTGCGGGGACACACAGCCAGGCAGCTCTCTGGCTTCTTGGGGGCCATCGCCACTGCAGGCTGATCTCAGCTGGGCTGACAGACTGAGTGGAGGGGCTTCCTAGAGGCCCGCTGGACACCCCGGGGGTTCAGTTCTTTTCTGTCACTCTGGCTTCTCTCTACTCCCAGGCCAGCCATGCTGTGCTTCGGGCTGTGTCCATGGGCCCGCCGGTGTGAGCCTCACACATCACCCCCAGCAGCGGACGGCCCAGACCCCCTCGGCTGCTTCTCTGGGCTCACAGCAGAAACGGCTAGTTTGGTTTCCACTGTTTCTGTCGCCCCCCCGCTCCAGTGTCTCCGTCTTCTTGTGGTGACCCCACACACTCAGCCCAGCCCAGGCCCAGTCCTGTCCCCCCAAACCCACGCTGGCCTTCCTGTTAACAGAACACTCTCTGCTGAAGGTCTTGTTTTCATTTCTGTATGCTGTATGCCCGGTGCGGGTGTGGGGGGGGGGGGTTGGGACTCTCCCTGTGTGTCTTCTGGTGGGATTCGTGAATGGAATTCTCTTCCGCTCCTTACAACAATGGAGTCCTGAGAAAGGGTAGCTTCGCCACTCGGCAACACCCCCACCGTATCCACTCTGCACCCTTCCTGGGGTCCCCCCAGAGGCCTGGCTACTGCTGCTCCTGTGGTCACTGGCCTCCTCCCACGGACCCTTGGCTACTCCTTCCCACCTCTTCTCTGTCACTAGGCTGCGGTGAAGTTGGCCAGACCTCCCTCTTTCTTCTGCAAGGCACAAGGAGGTCCCCACAGGGCATCAGGATGTGGGACACCCTGTTTCTCACTTCGGACTTCCCCAGGGCAGCAGCAGGCTTGAGCGGTTACTTTCATGCTGCAAGCTGGTTGTTGGTTTTGTGTTTTTTTTTTGAAGTTAATGAATCTTTGTATGTTTTGGATGTTTCTGCCGTGTGCTCATACAATGGCTGTGCAGCAGGAAAAATTTTCCAACGTTGATTGGCTGGTGCTGTTAAAGTCTCTCTCTCTCACTCTCGTTTACTCTCCCTCTCTCTCCCTTTTAAATCCTTACACATTGAGGGTTGTAGAGGCAGAAGGGCCTAGAAGAGAGGGTGCCTCCCCGGACCCAGGAAGGACCAGCCCAGAGCCCGCGCTACCCATGAGACACTGCTCTGGCTCTTGTCTTTTTTCCATCCGCTATCCTGGTTTAAACGTTCCCAGTTGTTCTGCACTGTTGAGTGGGAATGAACAGAAGGCGGGTGAGCCCCCCTCTGCTGGGTAAATGCGAGCTCGGGGGAGAGGGCCGCTCCTCAGTGGGAGCTGGGCTTGTGGTCCCTCTCTGCCGCCCCACCCTGGCCACAGCCTCTCCACCCACGCCTTGACCTCACGTCTGCCTGCGCTCAGCCAGCGTGCCTGGAGGGCCTGCTCGGCCAGCGGGCCCAGGGCTCTGGGGCACAGCTCAGGAGGCCAGGTGACAGCCCTCCCCACCAGGGAGGGGGAGACAGACAGGCGGGGGGGCAGAGTGCAGCTGCGGGCTGGGGTAAGAGCTTGCAGGAGGGAGGGCTGCGAGGCGTCGGTCAACCCCAGAACTCAGTGCCTTCCGCTTTGTCCTGGCTGAACGGGCGAGGTCTGGCTGGATGTCAGCCCTGCCTGCTTACCTCTGCAGGCTGGGGGAAGACCTGGTTGTCCTCTGAGACCGCGGGCGGAGCTCTTACTGATAAAAGCAGACAGTGATGTCCTGTGGGCATGAAGTGATCCTTGGGGAAGGAAGCCATATGCCACCTCATGTCACTACTTGGCAGTCACTTCTCTCTGAGATAACTTTGGATAAGATGAAAGTTCTCGTTTATGTAAAAATAAATGTCTATTCCTCAGTCATCAGGCAGCACCTGCCCTCAATAAGAACGATGAAGAGAATCCATGTCAAGGTGGCTTCTGTACTGGCTTGTTAGTAAGGATGAGAGATGATTTTCAACCTTATGACAACCGGCGGAGGTAGGAATTTGCCTACCTCTAGCAGACACCATCGCTGGGAGATAGTGACACTAGGATTTGCCTGATTCCAAAAGCCAGGATGACTGTGTCCCACTAACTGGGAATGAGAAGAGCACCAACCTCAGGTGACAAGGCCCTGTCTCCTTGGCATCTGAATTCCACAGCTGTCCAGTTCTTAGAAGTCTTGTCCTGATGCTGGTTTTGACAACCTGCCTTGAACATTTCTTGTTATTGTTGAGCAACACGGGTTTATAACTTTGAATAGGTTTCAAGTACACAGACTTAGAAGTCAACATCTGTGTAGATCACATTATGTTCACACCCAAAGTCTCGTCTCCATCCCTCCCCATGCAGTGACCCCTTTACCTCATTTTCCCAGTCCTCTTCCCTCTTCCTTCTGGTCACCACTATTTTGTTGTGAGAATTTGTTTTTGTTTTACTTGCTCATTAACATTGTTCCTTCCACACAAGTAAAATCTTACCGTGTTTATCTTTTTCCTTCTGGCTTATTTGTCTCAGAATAGTTCCCTCTAGATCCATCTGTGTGGTTGTCAATGGCAGTGTTTCACCTTTTCTATTGCTGAGTAGTATTCCACAGCGTGCAGATGCTACGTCTTCTTTACCGGCTCATCTGCTCATGGGCCCTGAGGTTGTTCCCATCTCTTGGCTCTTGCAAACAATGCTGCCATGAACATGGGGTGCATATGACAATCTGCCTTTCTCAAGAGCTTCAAAATGGGGGGTTCTAGATTCCCTGTCACCTTTCCCAAAAGAGAAGAGGAAAATCCACCAGGGGTGATGAGGAGCTTCCCAGACATGGGGCCACATGCGGTGACCTTCACAAGCTGGTGTCAATTCCTCTACTGTATTGGGGAGTTTGGCTCCCCTGTACCCATCTCCCCATTAGAGGGGGTCCCAGACCTCCTTCTACCATGAGCTGGGTGATCTCAGGTCATCCATGCACAAAGGGGTTCAACTTTTCTCTGAGGCTCTTTTCAAGTTCTGATTCTCACACAGGATGGAAATGTCCTTAAAGAAGAAAATGTATCAGGGTCCACTCTAATGGGAAAGCCGCAGCCAGGTGCTCCTCTCTGGTGGAAATGGACTTATTTATGTCTTGGAGATTGTTGCTGATACTTAGTTGGCACTTGCTAGGCTGCTCACCGTTGTGACTGTTCTTTGGAGATCAGATTTATTTTTCACAAGGTTCCCAGATCCTGTCATCGCATCCGTTGGGGGAGTTAAGAGTACATGGTGCTTCTTAGTGTGCTCCTTAAACTGTCACTGAGCTATGGCTCCCTAAAAAAAGCTATGCTGGGCCCTCCCTGGTGGCACAGCAGGTTAAAGCACAACACTAAGAAGCTAAAGTCACATCAGCATGAGTTTGATCCCCGCCCCGGAGCTGACCCACATGGTGCGACAGATCTCTCCTGACCCGCCTGCTGCTCCCGTTGCAGTGAACTTCGTCAGTTGGCCTGTTCTGCTCCCCACTCTGTCTCTGTTGAATCCTCTCACCATCCCTGCACCTCTGACCTGTACCCCAGTTCTGTAGGCATAAATAAATCAATCTTTAAAAAAAACCCAGAAAACTATGCTGACCCCTATGGGGTCTTTACAGAGGTTGTTATTGAGGAGGGGCTCATTCCCATGGGCCTACAGAGTGCC
>NW_004567104.1:72657722-72666116 GCF_000260355.1 Condylura cristata | reverse complement strand
ATCTCTGGCCTGTACCCCAGTTCTATATGAATAAATAAATAAATCTTTAAAAAAAAAAAAAAAGCATGGGGTGTGCAGAGAAGAGAGTGTCAACACACAGGGAGACACTGGCGTCCAGGAGCCACAGACGGAGGCCTGGGCCAGGTCCCCAAGGCATCAGACGGAAGCAGCCTGGCTGATGCCTTCATCTTGGCTTTTCAACCTCCAGGCCTGGGATAATAAATTGTTGTTTTTTAAACTCTGAGCCGTGCGATTATTGTAGTAACCCCAGACAAATCTGCAGCTTTCTAGAAGGAACTCCAGGGAAGAATTTTTAATCAGGGAATTTTTTAATCGGGGAAGAATTCCTAATTAAAATGGCTTCTCTGCTGAAAGAAACTAGACTTGGCTCTTAGAGGTGGACAGAGACTCACAGTCTTGAAATAAGCCAGGTTAGCAACACAGGGGACCCTGGACTTTCTACTTCTGGCCCTCTATTTTCATTTCCAGTCTTTGGGCTAAGGGTACCTCCCTCCAGCCTGAGCTGCCCCTCCCCATGAGTTTGAAGTCACTTTTAAGAACTGAAACGAGAGGCATTTCAGTGACTGCTAAACAAGCCAAGTCTAAGTTAGCTCAGAGTGGCTGAATCTGGGGGCACATGTGTTTTGGGGGGATGCAGCCTGCTTGCCCATGCCCTAAATGCATTGTTCTTTTGTGGAACACAAGGCAGCAGACAGACCCAGCCCTCCTGTTTCCCAGGGTTGGGCCAGCGCCTGCAGTTGCAAGAGGCTTGTCTTGACCCCTCCAGGCCGATGAGAAGTTCATGGGCTGTTAATAAACTGGAACCAATCGGTGATGCGGCCCGAGCCTGGCCTCGCCTTGGGAGAGCTGCACGCCGGCTATCTGCACAGGGCCCCTGAAAGCCGCGGGCCTGTCGGGTGCGCTGTGGTGAATAGACATATGTCCCTCACACTAGCTCGGGGAATATCTAATTAAGTGGCACAATGATCGCTTCTGCCCGAGGCTGTCACAAACAAGGCTCTGTCCGTCTCCTGGAAGAACCGCAAGAAGAGAATGCGCTTTTATAATGAATATTTTGAAATATATTAGAATTGATTTGGATGCCCCTTGACCACTTGAAAACAACAACCGCTGTTTGCACAAAACATTTGCAATTGGGGGTGAGGGGAGGCTGTAGGTGCAGGTAGAACGGTGGGGTTAGAGGAGGTGTAACACTTGTTCCCTTTGTTTTTCATGAGTGAGGCAGGGCCTGGGGATGGAAGCTGTGTTTGCTCAAGGAGGTCAGCGTGGCAGTGGGTGCTGCCCAGAGCCCTAGTGTTTAAGAGTTCTGGGGGTGCCTAGGCGTTTCTCGGGGCAGCCTTCTTACCCCTTTAGTAAAAAGGGGGCCACCAGGAAATTTGATTTTCTTTAAGGCAGGATCATTTAAGTGCCTTGGACTAAAGTCCTGAATCTTTTCCAGCCTCAGGCTGTTACTTCACAATGAACTCACCTTCCCTTTTAGAGTTTTGACTTTTGAACTTTGCAAATATGTTTTTGAATGAATAATGGGGGAGGGGGTAAAGAAGCAGAAAGGAGAAAAAGATTAGGAAGGAGTTGGGGATGAATCGTGGTGACACTTTTGCAGTGACTAGAGGGGGTTTTGTCTGTACCTGGGACCCCATTTAGCCTGGGAGGGGTGGCCTGTGGCTGGCTCCAGGGCTCCAGACAGAAGTCCCTGAGTGACCGGGGGAGTTGGGGGAGAACTCCAAGGTCATTAAGTGCTGACCAGGTCAGTGGCACATTTCTTATAGCTGTTCATGCACCGTTTTCCTCCTTAACTGATGGTATCTGTATGAGGACCATGCTTGCTGTGGTCTCTAAATATTCTTGTGAGGATTCATAGAGGTTTTTTCTCTATCTATCTGTCTGTCTGTCTGTCTATCTATCACCTATCTATCTATCATCTATCAATCATCTATCACCTATCAATCATCCATCTATCATCTATCGATCATCTATTTATTATCTATCATCTGTCTGTCTGTCTGCCTGTCTATCTGTCTACCTGTCAGTCTATCATCTACCTATGAATTCTATCAACTTTTTTTCACCCACCACCATCCCTTATAACCCCTCTTACTTTTCTCCTTAAAGAGAACTAATTTTGACAGTGGAAAAGAATGCATCTTGGTTTAGACCTAGAAAATGATTTTTCCTGCCATCTTTCCCTCATGGCCAGGAAGAAACTTTGACACTGGTCAGGAAGCAGGGGGCAGTGTGAGGGACCCCACAGCTGGAAGGTGGAAAACTCTGTTAACCATCTCAAAGAGCCTTTTATTGCTGTAAACCTGTTTCTTTTGATGAAAATAGAGCAAGATTTGCACCTTTTACAATTCGGTCAAAAGAGCCTAGAAGCCTTTTCAAGGAGCCACAACAAGGACAGCTTAGAAGGAGTGAGATTTCGTGTGGGGGCAACACAGCACCCTTGATTTACTCGGGTATCTGCAGCTGGACTGGAGATGCGGAGGCTGAGATTAAAGGAGGCAGGAAAAGGCAAAGTGTATCACTACCAACTTTTGGTGGGTTAACATGCCTGCCAAGCTTGGAACAAGAAGCTGCTTCTTTTGTTCTGGTTGAGTAGATTATTAACAGTGAGGTAGACTCACACGGTACAGAAGACTCGGTGCACCCTGACACCTGCCAGGGCCCCCAGGGAGAGGCAGGCCTTGTGAGTGGCAGGTGGTGGGATCTCGCTTGCAAGAGCACTGGGCCTCTGAACACTCCAGGGGCAGAACCAGCTGCTGGTCTAGTTAGAAATTCACCTCCATGAGCCAGTCCCATCGTGGCTTTGGGCCTCAGTTTGTTGACCTTTGAGATGGGCTCATTGACATTAGAGAAGGGCTTTCTAGATTCTATCAGCTGGGGACAGCAAACACCCCATCAGCACCTGGAGGAGCTGGCTCACTATTTTTGGGGTCAGAGTCCTGCCGTGGCTGTTAGGAGTAAACAAACCCACCACCCAGGGGTGTGGGTGCACAGCCAGGGGTGCGAGCTGTTAGATCACAGGTCTTGCTCCCGCCAAACTGCGAGCCTGGGGTCACAGTGTGCCAGAGTTCTCCCAGAAGAATGAACCCAGGGGTGGACAAACATTGCACACCCCCAATTCCACTGTCACCTCGGACTCACCTTCAGGGTCAGTTTAAACCCTTATCCTTCCGGCAGCCGTCCCTACCCTTGGGGTACCTGTCTGCTTTTGCTTTTTCTATTTCCAAACTCATCCCCACACGTGGGTTGTCTTGTTCATGTAGAGCAACATTGTCCTTGCTAACACCCCCTGTTGTCGCTAGCCGACCTTCCAGAAGGGCATGAACTTCGTGGGGAGATCACGTCTCTCTCCAGCCCTGACACCAGAGCCTGACTTACACGGGGCCCTTCTCAGGTGGCCCGGGCCAGGTCAACGGGCCATCACATGGGGCTCGTCCTGGCTTTCCTCGCTGTCAGTTCAGCTAAGTTAGCATCTGCTCCGCGGGCTGTCCAGCGGGGTGTGCTTTGCTTACTCATCTCAGTCACCTTCATGCAAATGTCCTATGCATTTTATTCCTGAGGAGTCCATTAGCCTGAAGGGTAGGGTTAGGTTTGCTCCCGACATGTTAACGCCTCAAATGACATGTCTATTTGGGATCTTTCTGTTTCGGTTCGGAAAACATTGTGTGATCTGACTCTCTGGGTAAGAGTCCCGCTTGTCTCACCCGTTGTTAATTATACTCTCTCATCCCAGGAAAAAAAAAATGGAAAGGAATTAACATTCTCAATTAGGGACATACATATGGAGAAAGGCGGAGATAGAATCCGGGCAGGGGGGTGTGGAGGAGACGGATGGCTGCTCGCACTGTATCACGTTTCCTTGTTTGCCAGTCTCCAGCTCCCGCTCCTCTTCCCTGTTACCATCTGACAGTCCCTTCAAAAGTCATAGGAGGTGTCAGTTACAAGGTTGATGTGGTGGGGAGCGGAGAATTGTTCCTTGGGAAGGTTTGGAGCGAGGTATCTATTGTGTCTTCCTGCATACGTCCAAATCTAGCTTCCTAACATCTTTACTGAGTTTCTAAGGGAATCAGCGAGGTGTACCAAAAGTGCACTGAAATAAAGCTTTCTTATCTGCTGCCTCTGATTAGGTGGATTCTGGGTGTGTGTGGGGGGAAAGCTGAACAGCCGCAGGCCGCTTCAATGCAGTGTGTGGGAAGCTCAGGGAACCCTGTCCCCCAACCCCCAGGTGTCTCACCTTGCTCTCTCCCGCCTGTCCCACTGAACCCCTCATCACCTGGCAGCCTAAGTCAGTGTGGAAATGGGTCCCTACTACGAAGATGCGAAGAGGGCCTTCTCTTGCTGCAGTAAAGTTGGGCCTTCGCCTCTGTGTGGCCTTGGTGGCCCTTCGCCCCGCCTCCTTTCCAAGGGGCCCCTCCTCTCTTGAGCTTTAATTACGCTGTCTCTTAGGATGCACCAACCCTTTTCCACCGCAGGGATTTTAATACTTCCTCCCAGTATTCCAGGCTCACCTGATCTCCCCTCTAATCTCATAAACCTCCTTCCACTGACTCTTAATACGGTGGTAATTAGCTTACTCTGTGTCCATTTTTCACCGCACACACCATTTTCCATAGAAACGGTGTCTGCAAGGGTTTGGAGCAAGTCTCTGGTCAACACTGTTTAAAAAAATAAGTGTCCACCCCACCCAGTGGTGTCCTGGGTTGGGTGGCCTCCAGGCTCCTCTGGAGCAGATGAAGGACATGAGAGGAAAACCGGTGAAGTACAAACAGGATCTGTGGCTCAGTTAATCACCATGTAACAAGGTTCAGTTTTCGTTGAGCAAATGCTCCAAGATCATAAGACTTTAACATTAGGGGAAGCTGGGTGAAGGTGATGGGGATTTTTTTAGATGTAATTTTTCTGAGCATCTAAAAGCTTACTTTAAAATTAAATCTTTTTTTTAAAGACTTATTTATTTATATATGTATACTGGGGTACAGGCCAGAGGTGAGAGGATTCACCAGAGACAGGGTGGGAGGCAGAACAGGCCAACTGACGAAGTTCACTGCTGAGGGGAGCAGTGGGCGGGTCAGGAGAGGTCTGCCTGGCCATGTGGCTGACCTCCGGGGCGGGAATCGAACTCATGCTGAAGTGGTTTTAGCTTCTTAGTGCTGCGCTTTAATTGAAGGGCAGGCCCTTCAATTTTTTTTTTTTTTAAGTTGCAGAACAGCCAGAAGGGACATGGGTTGCTTTTGCTGAGTCAATATAGTGTCATCTCTATAAACCTGGGATCTTGTGTTCCCTCACCCCTACCTCTGGAACAAATGAACTGTATCGTTACTGGGCTTCTTCTGGTTCCTCATCAATAACCTATGAGTAAAAAGAGGCCTTGAGTCAGTACACCAGGACAATGGTAAGCACAGGGCAAGAGCGCCATCAACATGAACTCTTCTAATTTCAATCAATACATGAGATGAGCCATATTATTGTGCAGTGGCTCTTCATTTCAAATGACCCCCAAATAAGAAATGAAATGGAGTTAATGTTCTTGGTTCCAAAAGTAATCCAGAGACATCTTGGCCCAAAATCACTGTATTGTTCACCCTTGTCATTTCTCTGCATTTTTGGGCAAAAGTACATCAGAAACTCTAAATAAGAAAGAGGTTTAGGACAACTAAGACTTCAGATCTCAATGTATGGCCTTGTATTGTCTTTTCTTCTGCAGCTCTCTTCTGAGCTCATAGTGTAAGTACTAAATGAGAGAACTGCAGGGATTTTCAGCTGGGTTGGGGTGGGGTGGGGGGGTTTTGTCCCTAAGGAGACTTTTGGTAGCATCTGGAGACAGTGGTTATGGGGTTGGGGTCTACCTACATTTGATGAGAAGAGTACAGAGAAACTAACACATACTCTGCAAGGTGCAGGACAGTCCCTGTCAACAAAGAATTACCCTGCCAGAGAGCGATAGGCCGTGTTGAGACTGCACACTGCCATCTTGTTGACCTGTAGGACTTTCCCAGTTGGGGTTGCAGCGAGTCTGTCTTTCCTACCTAAAGATTGTGTTTATCTACATTTGGTATTGAGACAACTTTCCAGAACTTTCCAGATGGCCATTTAAGAAAATGACCACGGAAAAGTTTTTGTAGGTGGCAGGCGTACCTCCTACAGCAGAGTTTGAAGCACTCATTTCTATTCTTTGAGTGAGGGAGAAATGTGAGTGAAGACAACATGAGCTGTCCCTGACTATTTCATGCTTGGGCCTTAGCCAAGAGGCTAAGGGTGAAGAGGGGACATTGGTTGTATGAAGAGGAAGGGAGAAAAACAGGTTTCTGTTGGAAGTTGGGGGTGAAGGAGGTAAGGGATGGGGAGCTGTGATACAAGACATTCTTCAATGCCTCAGACAAAAGGGCCCCACTTTCCAGAAGCCAGTGATCTTGACTGGCACTGTCTCTTGGATAGCACATGCCCCTCACTGGAGAAACTCTTGTGAGCAGTGCTGCTGGAGTCTCGAGCCTTCCAGTTGCATCCCACTAGGACGGGAATTCATCCAAAAGGGCGTAGTAGAGCAGTCAGCCACAAACCCCTTTGAACGCAGCAGGCGAGACCTCACCTGGAAATTCAAGAAGCACAAAAAAATGGCTGATGGGAAGTTACTTCTCCCGCAGGACAAGCTTATAAAGATAAATCAAAAAATGAAGCATGAATGGGGCGGGAGAGAAGGAAACACATTTTAAGTTCAGGGAGGCTGGTGAGTAAGGGTCTAGCTCCCCTGTGAACTTCCCAGGGCCAGGGGCACCCCCTGCGAGCTGGAGTCTGGTGCCAGAGGAAAGAGTAGAAGTGCCAGGGCATCCTGGCCTGGCATCGGGGCGGTGGCATATTCAGAAAGGGTTACGAGCCCTCCTGCGTCCTCTCCCGGCTCATGCGAGCCTCCCTCTGCCTGCCCAGAGCCACCTGCCCACCCTTGTAGTTCCAGGTGGAGGTGGGAAGAGCAAAGGTATAGGTTTTCTCATTTGTAGAGAAACCAGCATGGAGTGCAGAGTAAGCTGGTGTCTTCTGCTCAGTGATGTTTCCACGGGAATTCTCTGCAGTCTCAATTTGTACTGGCAAGAAAGACAGACTTTGTTTTGGTGCTGTGGGGTCATGAGACAGTGTTACTGTTTCTCCGTGGTGACTCACGAAATGTGGGAAGGGGAGGATGGTCTCCCCAGAGGGAAGCGGGGAGAAACGCCAAGTGGCCCCAAACACCAGCTCCTGGGCACCGAAGACCATGAGCTAACAAGGGGAGACAATATGACGTGCCCCTGACTTTGAACGGTGCCGAAAGACTTTCCAGTTTTGTCACCTGATGGACACGAACAAGCCACCCCAGGGACGTTCCTGTGTACCTCTGCGCTCAGATGGTGCCCGCTGTGCAGAAGAGGCATGGCCGGCCCCCCCGACCGCCGTCATCTCTCCAAAGAGAAGCAGTGTTTTCAGAACTGGCAGAACTGGGAAGCAGGCCTTGGGCAGAGCGTCCTGACCCAGGCAGGCGCCGGCAGGCCACAGCCATCTGTTGCCGCCGTAATGCATGAGCACATTAGCACATGGCCTGCCAGCAGACCGACATTGTTCTCCCAGTGAGTTGGTTCAGCCAACCTCAACAAAGGGACAGTTTTGCATTCCGGATAAATGCAGCCACTGAGGAGTTCTCTCCCTTAGGATATTTAATGTTAAGTTTTACACCGTCTGTCTGAGTCTTGGGGGAGCAGCAAGCCCCACCTCCTGCTCCACTCTAACTTCCATGCGGATGGTTTGGGGAGCTGTTACCTTGCCAGAAATGCTTTTCCCCTTTCAGATAGGCACCTCCTTGGAAAGACGGATCAAAGGAAATCTTTGTGGTTGTTTATATATATATATAATAGTTATTTTCACATCATTTCGTGCCTTTTTCCATCTCAGTTGTAATCCCCGTGGGCTTCCCATATCCAGATCACCCGTGTGCCATAACCATAGTCCAGCGCACTTCCCTCCCCCCAATGTTTTTGATCCCATTCCCCACTCCACCCCCATAAAATGTCTCTGGTGTATAGTTGTTCATCATTATTATTATTTTCTCCTCTGGTCCTTTATACTTGAGCTATGAGTGAAACCATCTGGTATTTTTCCTTTCTTTCTGGCTTATCTCACTAAGCATGATCTTTTCCAGCTCCATCCATGCTGCTGCAAAAGGCATGTGTTTATTTTTTTTGGTTGCTGAGTAATATTCCATTTTGTATAGGTACCACATCTTTTTAATCCAGTCATCCACGTTTGGGCATTTGGGTTGTTTCCATGTATTCCCAATTGTAAATAAAGCAGCAATAAACATGGGGGTGCAGGTGTCTTTTTGAATCCGTGTTTTTGTGACTGTTGGGT
>NW_004567104.1:72648757-72657481 GCF_000260355.1 Condylura cristata | reverse complement strand
TCATATGCTTGTTGGCCATCTGCATTTCCTCTTTGGAGAAGTGTCTTTTTAGCTCTTCTGCCCATTTTTTGATGTTTATTTTTGTTGAGTTTCATAAATTATTTGTATATCTTTGTGATTAGTCCTTTATCGAGTTGTAGTTTTAACCCAAGGGGGTTCACCTCCCAAAGGATTAGAACAAATTGTCCAAGGATAAATCATTTAATTTTAAGGTCCGTCTAAGGCCTTGGGGTCTAGGATTCTCATTTTGCTCAAGGACAACCCTCAAAGGGATTCAAGAAAACCACGGAAAATGTGATGCTTTGGTGATTTGTGAAATGTCATAGCTTAATTATTTGTAAAATGTTACAGGTTCAGTAGGTGGTAAAATGTCACAAATTTAACACAAATTTATAAACTTGGGCAGTTCTAGAACGTTCATAAAACATTACAGTTTTGGTAACTTTTGTTGAAATTCATGGAGACATTATCAGAAAACAGCCTATTTGGGCCCCAGCCCAGGACTGATACAAGACCAGCCTCCAAGACTTAGCATGTTTCAGAAAGCATCTTTGAGGGTGGGGGTAGCCAGTTCTACCACGGCTTCTCACAGGGTCACGTGAGATCATGCTGCTGTGCTCCTGTGTTGGAATTCCAGGCAAGCCATGTGCCTCTTCTGCTCTAGTTAAGAAAAGGGGGATGGGAAAGTCATCTCATACACTCCTTCCTTTCAGCCAGTGGGTATCTATGGGGCACATCCTAGGGGCAGGGCCACAGTCCATGTTATACCAGCTGCACCTCAGGCAGCCTCCAGCCCACTAGGACTGACAGAACAACAACAAAATAAATGGTCTGAATTAAAAAGGAAGGAGTCAGGGAAGTAAACAATGGAGCCAGGTACGGGATCAAAAGTACCTGGGTTAGATCAGAGCATGGAAAAGGGAGGAAGTGAAATTCTTGTCTCAATTTACTGAGCTTCCCTATTCCCAAAAGAAAAGGAAAGCATCCTGCAGATGATGGACATTAACATGGAGGCCCTCCGCCCCCTCTAAGTTCAGTTTCAACTGGGATCAATCCGTTGACCATACCCTCCAGTTAGGGTTAACTGCAATGCTCTTAAATTCTAGAAAAGAACCTCCTTCCTAACAGTGCCTCTGTATGTTTTCAACCTGCCCAAAGCAGGATATGATAGGGTAGCAGGTGGTATCTGTGTGTTGAGTGAAAGAGATTTCTGGAGTCAGAAGTTCAGGTTGTATATGTCCTAGCATTAATCTCAAATCCTCAAGATCTCGTTTAATATCCACTTCTTAAAATGTGGCTCTTAAATATATCATGATGAGGACCTCCAAGTCAGGGGGCCTCTTCATCACCAAACCGCAAGTGATGAGCCACTGCTGGATATTCAGTGAGGGAATAACACTCAGGTTCTCACTAAGAGCAGGCCTCTCTACAGCCCAGAAGTAAAGACTGACCCCTGGGGGCACTGGGCAAGCCCCATGGCCCTTCACCCAGGGCTGAGGCTGGCAGGAAGGGCACTGGGCATTTTTTTCTGTGAGTGGCAGGGAGGACTTCAGATGCCCATCATTTCACTTTATATACGAATAGGTTAAAGCCCAGCCAGACTTAGAATACCCAGCCTGCCCAGAGACTTAGATTTAAAAACTGCTAGCCCAGCTCTCTTTTCACAAGCAGGTTGCAGGCAAGGTCCTGAGAATTCCTCAGAAGCGAATAGTCAAAGATGTCTGGATAAACAAAAGGTGGTCCATATGCCCTCAGGAATAGTGTTCAGCCTTTCAATGAAGTCTGATGCAGGCCAGCAGGAACTGCCCCCCACACCTCAAGCTAAGTGGGGGGAAGCACATTCAGCAACACACAACTGCGTGAGTCATTCACATGAGTCAGGTAAATCCTTAGAGACAGAAAGCAGACTTGTGGGTACCTGGGGGGGGCGGGGGAGGGAATCGGGAAATACCTGCTTTTGGATATAGAAGTTTTCTTTGGGGTGACAAAAGCATTTTGGATCTAGTTACAGGTGGTCGTTGTACAATATTGCAAATGCCCCTGAATTGTCTGCTCTATGTGATTGATTAAACGTGTTATGGGGATTTTGCTTTAATGAAAACAAAAGAGGAAAAAAAAAGTAGAAGGAACTAAGGGGTTAACCTCAGCTCAGCCAGTGTGTGGGATCAGAACCAGGGGTGTCTGGAAGGTGAGGGAAGCTGAGGGTTAAAGACAAACCCTGGGTGGGTGGGTGCTCTGTGCCCCTCCCAGTCTCTGCTTCACCTCCCTCCTCTACTGGATCACTACCATCCTGGGGATGGAGCCCAGGGCCTCCTGTGAAGGCCGGGATGTTGTAATCCCACATTCTAGCCAGCTCCAGCATCCACAGCCCCCAGTCACAGTTGTGCTGGGGGCAGGAGGTGGCTCCTATGGTGTTGCATTTACTCCTCAAAAAAACATAAGGGTCAGGGACTGTTGCTTATTAGCCTGGAAGAAAGGTCACCAGCATGGGAGGTCTCTTGCCTGGCTTAGGATAATGTCAGTTCAAGTCCAAACTCAGCTGCCTGGGAAAGAACAAAACTGCCCTTCAGCCTCTAGGCCTCAGTGTCTCCTGTCAGCACACAGCTCACAGGCTGCTAGTCTCTGGCCTCCTTGCCCCAGACTCTGGAACCCTCCCTCCTTCTGTCCTGGGCCCTCTGTTCCCCCCCCCCCCCCCCAGCTTGCCACCCTTTCATTCATTTTTCTAGGCTTATGTCTTGCAGGCAGGTCTAGATACAGTTTTTACCCCGGGGAGCCTCACAACCAAGGTCCACAGTACTGTCTACATGCCCTCTTAGGCAGAGCCTGAGTCCTGGCAGCGTAGACTCAGGACACAAAGGGACTTGTTTTTCCCCATCATGACTTCCTACTGGCCACAGGTTCCGAAACCTCTGCCTGGAAGTCAGCCAGAGAGCCCAGAGGGACTGGGTCCCAGGGCGGACGTGAGCCAGCCAGGACCTTGGGGGTCACCTGACTCAGCTCCCTTCTACAGAGGAGGAAACTGAGGCTGACTGAGAGCCCACATGGCTTTGGAGAGGCCACTGCTGGAAGCGAACTGCTCATGGTCCTGTCTTCCCCTGGCCCTTGTCTTGAACTTGGAAAGCCCTGGACTGAGAGAGACAGGCTGGACTGGAGGACGGCGGTGGGAAATCCAGGCCTAGGCCTAGGATGAAGACAAGGAATCTCAGCTCCGGGCTCAGCCAGACAGGTGGGAGGTAGAAGATATCTCCCAGAATTGGCCAGCCTCCGGGCTAGGCAGCACCCAAGGGCGTCTGGACAGAGGCCCTCCTTTGGAGGTGTCAGGTTCCCCTGTGCCTGTGGAGTTGGGGGCTTCAGTCCATGGCTTAAGCCTGTGCTGGGGGACTCTGCCTGGGAGTGCATCTGGCTACAGCACCCACCTGATTTTGGGTGCTTCAGGAGTGCTCTGTGGGCCTGCGTCACTGGGAAGGGCATGCCAACCCTTCCCACAACCAGTGAACTCAGAGGCCATCCTGCCACCGTGGAATGAAATCTGCTTAAAGGAAAGCCGGTGCAGGCCCAAACAGCTGCTTCAGTGGCGGGAGGGTGTTGCGGGCCATGCCGGGCACCAGCCAGCAGGTGGGTCTGCAGCCTCAGGGGTGCATGCCCTGGCCAGTCAGGCTGGAGTCTCCAGGCCCCTTCTCCCACGGGAGGGTCCATGAAGCAAAGGGCAGAGGGGACAGGGATGACACAGTTAGGCGCCAGTTCTGGGGGCCCTTCGTTCGCGGGAGCAGCAACCTGGTGTCTGGGCCCCCAAATAAACATGCTCCTGCTTGGTGCCCTTGGCGGGCCACGCTACTTTCAGGGAATGCAGACTGAAAGCTGGAGGGCCAGCTTGCCCCAGCCCCCAGTCTGTGCCGGGTTGGTAGGTGGGGCCCGAGGTCCCCTGGGAGGAGGGTCACCCAGCCCCCAGCCGCAGGGCCCGTAGGCACCGGCCTGGCCCCTGACTCCTTTCTGGTGGGTGCACCAGTGTGGCCACACGACAGGGCAGACAGCGTGACAGTCCCTTCCAGGGTCATCAGAGGTGCTAATTAAGGGTGGTCTGGGTTCACCTGCTCTGGCCCTGCTTCCCCCATGCCCCTCTGAGCTTGTGAATTGCTAAGGCCAGTTGGCACAGCACCCATAGGGCACAGGGTTAGACGGCTCTAAGGAGAACCAGATGCATCACTCGGAGGGGGGCTGCTGGCTTGGGGAGGAGGGGGTGACGGTGCCAGAGCTCAGAGGAGGGCCTGAGTATGGGTGGGGGCCCTCCAGAGGCGAGCCCCAGGGTCAGACTACCTGCTTGCACCTTACCACCTCTATTTGTTGTATATGCCTGGGAGAGGGCCACCTCGCTCTCTGGATCTTAGTTGCTCACCTGTGAGACAGCAAGCACCGTCCTCAGAAGACCTTGGTGGCCATGCATGAATGAGGGCCGCACCCCGCAAAGGACGGCGGTTGCCTGGCCTTCAGTAAGCTTCTCTCCGGACTCCTGGCATAATATTAGCGCCCTCAACTCCCTCAGGCAGCCTGGCACTGCCTCCTCCCTCCACGTGGTCTCCATGCTGTGCCCTCACCCTGAGTCTTTATCCTGGGACCAGAGGACCTGACCTCACCTTATGCAGACCCTCAGAGAGAGGTGGGGATAGGGGTGTGAGTGTGGGAGAGCCACCTCTGTCCCCCGAGAGTGGCCCATCACAGGACAAGGAGGTCGCCTGTCGCTGCATGGGGGGTCAGTTTCGGGCCCCAGCAGCAGCCTGTGAGCAGCCTGACTCTGCCCCCCGCCCCCATCAGTCTACAGAGGTGACAACTGAGGGAGGCCTGTCACCTGCAGGTGTGGGGCCCTTACTCAAGGCCCCCCAACTGCATTAGGACTTGTGTGGGGAGAGGGATGTCTGTAAGAGAAACACCCAGAGAGCTGGGGTTTGTAGGTGGGGTGCTTTGCCTTAAATGAACTTGTTGGGGAGCATGAGTTGAACATTTAACAGAGGAAGTTTAGATTGCCAGGAGCATCCTGCCCTAAGGGGAGGAGACAGACTTTCCCTCAGCGCTGAGGGCCCAGGGGATCGCTCAGCCAGCCCTGGTCCTGGGCTCCCCCTGGCTCCGTGGGCAGCTGCCCTGCCCCTCCTCCCTGCCCCCCAGGGACCTGGGTCTCCGGCTGACATCTCTAGGTCTCAGCACAGGTGCCCCAACTGGATGCACACGAGGTCTGGGGTTGGCTGAGTCCCCGCCGCCCCCAGCCCCCAGCACTGTGATCCCTGGGATGAGAATCCCAAGTCCCCTGGCCAGCACCCCAGCATCCTGCCTAGCTGGGGTGTGGAGGAAGGATAATGCCCTGGGGGGCTCAGAGGCCTATGTTGGGGGGACTAGAGGGGGGTGGAGTACAGGGAAGGAGGAGGAAAGCCAGTCTGAGACTCTAGCAGATCTTGGGGGCAGGTGAAGGAAAGCTCTGGGCCCCAAGACTGATAGCTGGAGCTGAGTGGCGACAAGCCGGCAGAGCCAAGCTGTGGCCCAGCGCAGGCCAGAGAGAAGCTCTGATGAATGCCTCAGGGAAGAAAAGACCCGGCGCCCTCCCCGCAGGCCTGGGGACCACCCTGCCATCTCGTTTGCCCACCCCTCTCTCAGTGAGACCTGCGCCCATTAAGGGCTCTCCAAGTCAGATAGGCAGTTAGGCAGACCACCTCCCCCTCCCCGACCCCCCTAGCCTGCTATACTCTGAAAATGAGCCTTGACCTGGGCTCCCACTGGGGTGCCCAGCTGAGTGCCCTCTGCAAGCAAGCCCTGGGCACCTCCGCTGCTGCGCTGTGGGTGGCTCCTGGGCCTCTGGTTGCCCCGCCCCACCGCAGGATCCCCGTCCTGGCAGGGCACAGTGCAGGCAGGTGGCTCAGGGGAGGCGGTGGCTGGCGGCTGCCTGCCAGCTGAAAGCCGGTGTGCGGTGTGTGAAGATTTATTTCCTTCCAACAACTGCCCTTATGAGCAGATTCCTTGCACAGCCAGAAACCGCACCCACGTGCTCAGAGCCAGGACCCCTCACCCCACCTCATGGTTCTGAGGTGCCCCCTCCCAGTTCCAGCCTTTCCCCATCTCCCTGTGTCTGCATCTGGAGGGGACCCGCTTTTGAATTCTCAGCTAGTTTCAAAGTTTCAAGTGTAATTCCAGAGTACAGGCTATGAAATCCTGCCCTTCACCTCCTGGGCTCTCCTAGAGTACCTCCACCTCTGTCCTCATCTCCATCCAGCCTTCAGTGAAAAGCGAAACCCAAAGGTGCCTTGTGTCAGCTCCCAGGGGCCAGCTGTCTGGCCCGCAGCCCAGCCACCCTACCTGCAGGAGGCCTCTGAAGGGCCAGCCCGGAGCACCGGAGGAGGGTAGACCCATTCTCAGCCTGGGCCAGGGAGAAGAGCCACATGGGCCAGGCTGCAGGGCCAATCTCAGGAAACAGGGTTCCAACCCCTCCACCCACTAGTGCCCCCCATAAAAGCTCCTTCCAATGGTAGCCACCAAGTGGGTGGCCTGGAGAGGACCTGGGGCCACAGGAGCCCCCTCTGTGCCAGCACGCCGGTGCATGGCAGGCCCCAGGGTTGGGAACCCCACATGTAGCCTGTCCTCTTTTCCCCAAACTTAAATATTACATATAATGTGCAGTTCTGGGTGGTGAGAAGCCCACTGGCTGCAAGAGGACCCAGGTGGGAGGATGAGCCAGGCTCCCAGGGGGCAGGGCACACTTTGCCTGCCAGACCAGGGGTGAGGGCACATCTGCCAGGGCCGATGGGAGCCTGGTTAGTGGATCAAACCCGCCCCCCCCCAACAAAGGCTCCCAACTGTCCCGCTGGGTGTGGGGGGGGGGGACCAGGGGAGCGGACCAGAGCTCCTGGACACCCAGCCAAAAACACTGGCCCTCACCGGCAGAGCCCAAAGCCAAAGTTCGGAGAGGGAAAAGTTCACTTTCAACCAACACGGTCCTCAATAGAAGGGAAAAGGGCTTCGCGATTAGGCGTCAGAAAATAAAAATAAGGACAATCAAGTGGCGAGAAACACCTGGAGTTGGCACAGGCCCTACGTGAGAGGCCGCGAGTGCTTCGTGGTGGAGCCTGGGGCTGGAGCAGGGGGAGCAGCGGGAGCAGCGAGAGCAGATTCCCGGGGCGAAGGCGCGGGAGAGGTCCCCAAAGCCCACAAGCCGAGCCGAGCCGCGCCCCGTCCCACCCGCGCTGGAAAAGCCCGACTTTTGAATTTTATTTAAAATCTCAACACTCGATCATTTATTTCGTTTTTGCAACCAAACAAGTAATAAATAT
Source organism: Condylura cristata (assembly GCF_000260355.1). Taxonomy (NCBI): domain Eukaryota; kingdom Metazoa; phylum Chordata; class Mammalia; order Eulipotyphla; family Talpidae; genus Condylura; species Condylura cristata. The sequence goes on along the minus strand of NW_004567104.1, from coordinate 72,650,174 downwards.
TATTTAGCACTTTTTTTTCTTTTTACAAAAATAAAACAGATGATACACTCTCTTCGAGGGGCGGCGATCGGAGGAGGGTGTTAGACCGCAAGGCTCAGACGCCGGGGTAGCAATTCCGGAGCTCCGCGGCCAGTTGCCGATGCGGGACGCACGTGAGGACTTTGTCATTTGTGTTAATCGTGGCAAAGAAGAAACCAATGTAGAGGAAACCGGGTTTCGACTGGGGGCTGGGGCTGGGGGGGGGCTGGCAGTCACGTGAGCAAACAGCAGCACGCCCTGACTCATCACTGACATTGTATTTACACGTCCAAGAAAGAAAAGGAAAAAAAAAGGGACACCCCCCCCCCAGTAACCCAAACTATATTCACAGCGATAGCCTTTGAGTTTCGTCAAACCCTAAGTGCCAAAAAAACTGGTCCAGTTGGGTAAGAAACCCTATCATTTTGTGTGCTCAAAACGGAAATAACGGGGACCGGGTGGGTCTATTTAAAAACAACCAAGATTAAGCAGCCCCCAAAGGCGACAGGTTTACATTCGATCAATCCACAAGTGGTTCCGTTCTGGCCGTCTATAAAGCTTGTACTTGTGAAAAACGAACATGGACAGATTTATTAGCAAACCACAAACCCTCAAACTAACGTGAGCGACAGGGAGGGGTGAGGACAGTGCTCAGACGGCAGTGGTTTCACCCGCTTACCGAGATCGGGCGGGCTCCTAAGTGCTTCTGGTCCGGGATGCCGGCGTCCCACTAGCTCGTTAGCCGCTGGCCCTGGTCCAGGGACGACCCTGGGGCGAGGCCGGCCCGGCGGGACCCGCTCGCTCCGCGGCTAGGTAACCTCCCACACTCCCAGAAAGGAGGAAGGAGAGGGAGTCCCGGCCGCCCTCCTCCTCCTCCCTCCCCCTTGTAAGGAGGTGCTGCCCGGCCCCCGAGGCGCTGTTTGCGGGAACACCTGCCTTTAGAATCATTAATCTTAGGGGGTGGGGGTGGTGGAGGGAAGGGTGCCCTGGCGGCGCCTTACAGAACGGTATCTACTTGCCCAGCGCCCTGTAAAGCCAGAGGGCTGACCTGGGCCCCCGGAGCGCACGCCCCTCGCTCCCCACAGTCAGAGCTGGTTGGTCCTCGCTGTACCGGGGTACGGTTCTCATCACCCCCCACCCCCAGCCCACGGTGCCGAGCTCCTCCACGGAACTCAGTCCCAGGTCCCAGCGCCGGCCAGTGCTTCTCTCCCCCACCCCCAGCCTCCCGGCCCCCCTGCGCAGAACGCGCCTGCGCTGGCCGGCTCACTTGGCGTCGGAGGTGAGGCGCGGCAGGGTGCCCGCGCCCATGGCCGACACGTGGTGGTGCGGCGGTGGCACCTGGCACATGCTGCAGGGGCAGGGCATGCCGCCCCAGTGCTGGAAGCCGCCGCTGCCGCCG
>NW_004567104.1:72607191-72648397 GCF_000260355.1 Condylura cristata | reverse complement strand
AGTCGTTTCATCTCTTCCAGCGAGTTGGTGAGCATGAGGATGTAGTTGCGCGCCAGCAGCAGCGTGGCGATCTTGGAGAGCTTGCGCACCGACGGGCCGTGGGCGTAGGGCATGACCTCGCGCAGCCCGTCCATGGCGATGTTGAGGTCGTGCATGCGCTTGCGCTCGCGGCTGTTGATCTTGAGGCGCAGCTGCTGCAGCTCGGGCTCGGTCATCTGCTTCTTGTCCTTCTTGGTGGACGATGCGGCCGACGACGTGGACGATGAGGTGCTGGACGAGGATGACTTGAAGCCGCCGCCGCCCAGCTTATCCCCGGGGTGCGTGCCCGCCGCTCCCATGGCACCGCGCAGCTCGGCGCTCAGCTCCGGCGGGCAGTCGCTGGGCGTGGAGGAGGATACGGTGCCCCCCGTGAAGCCGCTGCCGCCGCTGCCTTTGCTCCGGGCCGGCAGAAAAAGGTCATCGGGATCCGGCGACGACGGGCGGCTGGACACCAGGCTGGCGTCCGAGTCCATGGCCCCGGGGGACAGCAGCAGCTTCCGCAGGGTCCTCCCTCCCGCGACCCTCACGCCTTCCACGCACACCTCCTGCGGAGAGGAGAAGAAACGCTCGAGAGAACTCGCGATTGAGAGACCGAAGCGGTGAGCGAGAAGCCGCGCCCGCCTGCCCGCAGCGCGGGTCCAGCGGGTGCTCCGCGTCCTCCTCGCGGCCCCGGCCTTCCTTTCCGCCGCACGCAGGTACGCAGAGCCCCGTTCCGGCGCCCTCTCCCCTACCCCCCTCGGCCCTCACCCGCCGGCTGCTCTATCCCGGGAGCGGTGCCGCCCCTCAGCGAGGGGGCTGTTCTGGTACCCTAAGCCCTCAGTTAGGAATGGACAGGCTGGGGCTTGGGGCTGGAAAAAGCGAATGGCTCTGGGGAGGGAGAGATCTAAAGAGAGAAGCATTTCACTCCGCAAACTCATCCATCTCCTCTCCATCGCCACCACGCAGCAAACACGCGCGCCCAGAACCCGCGCGGGGCCCAGATTCCAGGCGCAGCGTCCAGGGGCCGCGGGGACCTCCCCGGCTGACCCCGCCTTGGGCAAAAGGAGTTGCGGTCGCCCCGACCTCTCGCTTTGGGTCGCAGGGGATGCTGCGACGAATGCGGGGAGTGTCGGCGGAGAAGCTGCTCCGGAGTCCTCGCGGGCAGGGCGGGATCGGGGCGCCCCGCTCCCGGAGCCTCCAGGTCGCCAAAGCGTCCGCCCCAGGGGTGTGGGACGGGGCTGCCGGGGCGGGAACACTTACTCGGGAGGCTCTTCGGGAGTTCCTTCCCACTGTGGTAGCGGGGTACCGGGCTCCGGGAGCCGAGGCCGCGTCGGTCTAGAATAAGCATCCGCACCTTTCTGGGTTTGGCCGGTTTTATAGCCCGGCGGCGGCGGCGCGGGGCGGCGGTGGCAGAGGCGGGGGCGGGGAACAAAGTGCGGGTGCCGGAGGGGCCGCCGCGCCAATGAGCGGGGCCCGCCCGGGGGCTGGGAAGCTGATGTCATCCCGGCTAATTCCGCTCAATGAAACGCGCCCCGGCCGGCCACGCCTCCTCCCCGCGCGCAGCCAATGGGCGTCCGCGGCACGGAGATTCTGGGGAGGGACCGGAGGCGCGGCCCGCGGAAGGGGGTGCGGCGCGGACCCGCGAGGGCGCACTCGCCGGGCCGGTCCCGAGGGTCGAGCGCAGTTGGAACCCAGAGAGAAGGAACGTTGTCACATTTCTGGGCAAACGCGGGGACCACGGAGCCAGGCTGGGGTGGGGCGGGCCGGGGACGCGCGGGCCCGCCTGACACCTCCTGCGGTCGGACCTCCGGGGATGCGCACGGCTGGTCCCGGAGACCTGGGGACCCGGCTGGAGGCTGCGCCCAAGCTTTGCTCCTTCTCGGGTTCTCGCTCCCAGTCCCTGCTTCATGGGTTTCGTTAACGCGTAAGCATGTCGAGCCCCGACTGTAAACGATAACCCGGCACAAAGCCCCTACTTTCCGCGGACCAAGCGCGCATCTCCGAGTCGCCTCTGCGGCGGTTCGACGGGCGGCCGGTGGCGCCCCCAGCTGGGAGCTGGGGTTTGCGGGGCGGAAAGAGATCCCAGCTCCAGAAAGTTGAGGCCGGTGTAGACACAGGTGAGCGATATTCCGGCCCAGCGACAACGCTGACGCGAGGACAGCGTGGAGCTCAGAATTAAGCATCGTCTGCGTTAATTAGCACCAGAACCGGGCGAGCGGAGTAGGAGGGAAAGCTGGTTTGTCTGCAAAAAGAAGGTTCGGGCCCGGCAAAGAGCTCCCCAGCCCGAGGGCTGTACTGCGAGGTCTAACGCCAGGCGGCCCCGTTTTGTCAATAGCCGCCTGTCCCCTACCCGCTGATAGCGAGGAACTAAAACCCAGGGTGATTAAGGGAGAAAGCACCCGAGATATTTCCTAGGTACAGATGGATCCGCCCACTTTATAGATGGGAAACTCGAGAGGTTACGGCTGCAGCAAGTCTACTGAAAAAACGAAACGAAACGAACGTTTTATAAGACAACCTTGCCTGTGCAGCTGGGCTGCCGGCGCAACAGCCGAGCCCCGCAGTCGCCAACCTTTTCCTTGAAATTGTCATCACATTTCATCACATTTCGAAGACAGTGTTTGTTTTGGCTGATCCAGGACCCTAGCCCTTTACCCTGAGCACACCCCAAACGCCCCAATCCTCTCTGCTAGGGAGCGTGGCCTCGCCTGGTTGTGTGTGTTGTTGGGGAACTTGTGATTTTGCATTGTTGACTTTAAAAACAAGCACACAAGGAATCAATCACAGTACCTGGCTCTAAAGGTGCAAAGTTACAAAATAAACAAACCAGATAGGGCTCCCACTTCCTGGGGAAGCCCGCATCCCACACTGCTGCCTTCTGGGTCGTCCAGCGAGCAGCTTTTCCAGATGGTTCTGCAGCCATCCGTTAAATATGTATTTAAGACACTCAGAACTGAAGCGTGGAGATGTGTCCTCCAGCCGTTCTGGGATGACCCATAACGGCTCTGTTCGGAGGACCTGTCACATCGAACAAGGCAGAGAGCTGGGTGGGGAGCAGGACCGGCTGGGGTTCTCAGGATCATTCCTGTGGGCACTCTGGCCATGCAGTGAGGACATCTGTGGGGTGTGAACCCCACCAGTCAGGGTGTGGGTCTGTGTTTGCCCCAGAGTAGCTAACAAACACCAGCACATGCCTTGCGTCTGGCCTCTGAGCTGCAGCGATTGAGAAGCCCAGCACAAGTCCTGGAACTCTGCTTCCTGTCTTTTCCTTGCTTGATGCTCACCACCTTGGCAGTCCTAAATCCCTAGGCCAGCTGGGGTTGGATTTTGGTTTCTTTATGCACTTGCTCCTGGGCGTTAGGTTGGGTGCAGGGATGAAGGCGGAGGGGCCACTCCCTGCATAACAAGAGTGAGAGCCTGGAAGAGCAGAGTCCTAGGGGATGGGCAGGGTCCGCCTGGAGAGCTGGTTTGCTTTTGGGTCTCCAGCGTGATGGCTCTGTGAGGATGCTTCAGGCCACAGCCCAGCGCCTCACGGCAGCAGCAGCAGCAGCGGGAGCTGCTGGGGGTGAGGGGTAGCTTTCGCGCCTCACTCCCCAAGCCCTGAGCTCAGGCTGGCAGCTCTGGGCTGCGGGCCCCTCTTCCCCCACCACCTCCAAAAACTCTGAGAGTTGTGGGAGTAGATGGGACGTCAGTGCACTTCTGGGTACCCTTAACCTAGGAGCAAATTGGTCTTTGCAGAAGACTCCCTGAGGCTCCAAACTTTACCGCAGGCCTCCGCCCCATAGAATGGGACATTTAACTACAACTCAAGGACTTTCTCTTTTGCATGGAGGCTCCCGGCACTGTCCGGGGCTCCTGCAGCGGTCCTGGTGTGTACAGACTGGGCGGGTCGGCACTGCGCCCACCCGCGCACCTGGCTACAGCCCCTTCCCGGGAAATTGAACGCTCACTCCCCCGAGGCTAATCTCGGCTCCGGAGTTCTGGCTGGCCCGTGCAACCTGGAGCTGCAGCCTTCCTCCGTCAAAACGGAAGGCTTGTTTTTCCCTCGCCTTTGTGTTTCTCTCCCACAAAAGGCCGGGTGTGTGTCAGGCCGGCGTCGCCCGCCTCCGGGGGAAGCTTGTGCCAAACTGCCCGGGCGGCTCGCTTGGGGCTCCGGGGCGCAGACCTCCCACGGCTTCCCGGGTTCCTCTCGGCCTTTCTTTTCCACTTTTGCCTTTCCCTTCCTCGAGTTCCTGCGCACATTCAGGCGGCTTCTCGGCCAGGCTGCCAAGGAGAGAGGCGTCTTTGCACAGGGAGGGCCAGGGCTGGCAGTGGGAGGCGAAGCCCCTGGCACCGGAAAGGGGAGAAAAGAAAAAAGCATTTCAGCCCTTGCTCCTGATCCGGAAACCAGAAGGAACGCAGAAAGGCAGCGCTGGGCACCCAAATGTGAGCGATAAGACTCCTCGGAAAGCAGAACTCCACTAACAAATGGATTCTGTCTTCCTTGCCAGGCTCCGCTCTGGGAGCTGTCCAGGGTCATCCTGCAGTCCCGGGCCCTGGAGCCTTGCACAGGCCTTGATGGGAGCAGGTGCTTGGCAAATACTTCTGAATGCGCACAGTGCAAATGTGCCTGTGGCTGGCTGTGGCCCGCGACTGGTAAATCTCTCTGTAAAGGCATTTATTCTAGGCATACAATGCTAGTGGCTTCGCGGGGTCTGTGATCCGGGTCACCTGGCACATGGGAGTCTTTCGAATGACAGGGGCAGAGACTTTCACTGAATGGCCACTCACAGGTGACTTAAGTTGTGCCAGACATTTAAAGGGTATGGACAGCTGACACATCCCATGCTCACACTGGCCCTCGGGGGAGGTCCCTGCTCTCGTCCAAGGGACAAGGGAACTGACACTCAGAGAATCACAGGCATTTGCTCTAGGCTGGGGGAAGAGAGGTCCAGGTCCAGGCAGCCGCCACGGTGAGGGAGGCAGCCACCGGTTGAGCAGTGGAGACTTGGAGATCTTGGTTTTCTGCTCTTGCCTCAGATTCTCATCCTGAAAATGGGCTTCTAGAAGCTACCGGTGGCCTGCAAGGGTGAGAGCCTGAGGACAGGGGGAGGGCAGGATGCCATCTTGCCTTGGTCAGTTTGCTATTGAGTGAGGGTGGGCTGAGGATGGAGGGCCCTCCTCCCCTGGCTCAGGCTTGGGTGACAGCAGCATCTGGGCCAAAAGAATCCTGGCAGGAAGGGCTATGAAAGGGTGGGGGGGGGGTGAAGGGGGGTGCCATGCCAGGAAGCTAAGGGAAAACAACAAACAAAAATGCAGCCAAAGAACCCCAAACTGAAGTGCTAACCCATTCCACCCTTCGGCCAGTACCGCTCCTTTTGAAGCCGGCATGGTTGCCACCTGTCCCTAGGGATCAGCGAGGGTCATGTGTCCCTCCTGTCCCACATTCCATGTGGAAGGGGAAAAGGGAACTAGCTTGTAGAGCTCAGTTGACAAACTATAGGGGAGAAGCACGTCTTGGCATTTTACTGATGAAAATACAAAGGTCGGAGGGTCTCCCAAGGTCTCAGGGCTTTGCTGGTGGCGCTGTCCTAGGGCCCCAGCCTCTCCCTCCCCATCCACTAGACAGTCTGCAAACGCCTCACCTGTGGGGGATGGGGGGTTAGGGGGTAGATTAACCAGAGGGGAGGAGACCAAGGTGAACAGGCGCCAGTCAGGGTGCCCCTGACCTAGGAGTGAGCCCTGAGGCCGGATGCAAGGGAAAACCCAGCCAACATCTTCCATAAGAGGAAGCGGGGGCCCTCTGAGCTTAGGGGTCTCTTCCAGGACACAGGGGCTTCTGGAGGCAGGAGGTGTGTGCCCGCCAGCTGCTCATGTGGAGGGCATGGTGCCCCCCACCTCCTGGCCAGAGGGTGATCACCTGTCACTGCCATCCAAGCAGCGGGCTTGCTGCCTAGGGACCCCATAACCCTGCGATGCCTCCCTGACACCTTCAGGGTCAAGTCCAGAAGGTCCTGTACCCCTCCCCCTGCTCCCTCTTCCTCTAGCCGCCTCCTATGCCTGGAGGCTCTGCTCTTTCTCCTTCTGCACAGGCTGCCTGCCCCCCTTTCTCCTGTCCACCTGTGCCTCTTGTACTTTGCTTTCAGGCTCAGTCTGGGTGTTGCCCTCTCCTGGAGCACCCAGGGCGCTCTCCTTGATCGGGGTCAGGGGTTGCCCCCTCCCTGCCCTGGGCAGGCTGGCACCTCTGCATCCCTGGGGTCCAGAGCAGGGACAGTGCCAGAGGTCTGGGCGTATCCAGGGCCTGGGGTAGGGCAGTTACACCCAGAGAGTTGTGGAGGCTCTCGTAGGTCAAGGGGCAAGGATAGCATCAAAGGAGAGGCTCCCCCTAATTCAACTCCTTGCAAAAGTGCTCTTAGAGAATCATGCTGTTCCCTGTGGCCACATGGGGTGGGTGACAGACACCCTCCCATCCAAAGGGTCTCCTAAGGTGAGACGGGGGTCCCTCAGGGGCTCCCCTATTCCTGTCACAGAGGGGATGGACACTGGAAAGTGGTTCCTGGTCTTCAGCACCCCAAGGGACCCACCTGCCTCTCTACCAGCCCTGGGGCCCTCAGAGTGAAGGAAGCTCTCAGGCCTCTGCGCTGGAGGTTTCTGGTGGTGGGAGGGAACTGCTGAACTGCGGGAAGCCAGCGGTGTGTGGTGGGGTGTGTGGTGGGCCAGGCAGGATGAACGAAGGGCCCAGATCCCTGGGATCCTGGGGTCTCGGGGCTTGGCACAGCCAGGGACCCTGTCCTCTGTCCGGACTACCTGGGCTGAGCCCGAGCCCAGCCGAGCAACCTCCACCCACCCCAGTGCCTCCCCTCTGCAGCTAAGTCCTGGCTGGGGAAGCTGTGAACCAAGCTGTGAACCGAGCTGCCAGCTGCCTCAGAGCCCCCAGAAGCAAGCGGGGACCCCTGCGGGAACCCCGCCCGCCCACCACAGGGCCTGCAGGTTGCAAGTGGAGAGTGGGGGTCGAGGCTGACAAGTTTATTTGAAGATTCCACAACCGCCCCAGCCCAGCCATTTGACTGAGGCTAGTTAAATAAATGCAAAGAGCACCTAAAAGAAAACCATGCCCTTTGTTAAAAAATAAATAAAAGCAAAACAAAAATAATGAAATAAAAGCCAGCATCTTTGAAGTAATACAGAAGAGCATAGTACAGAAGAACATGACTGGGCAACGCTTGGCTGAGGGTCCGGAGTGCCCCAGCTTGCTACCTGTCGCCTTCTCTTCCCGGTGGCTCGGGCTACCTTTGCACACCTGTCCCAGATCCACCTGAGCCCCAAACCCTGGGAGCCTGCCCTCCTGCGGCTGTCCAGTCCTGGAAAGCAGGTTAGAACCCTGAAAATGTGGAAACGGGCTTCCACTGTGAGTGGGGGCTGGTTCTCTGAGGCATCTCCTTGAGGTGACCCCAGGAGGTGGCCTGGAGTCAGGTGTTTGGGGGAGCCACCCACTGCTCTGTGCCTTGGGTAGGCGCCAGGCGAATATGCCAAGTGTGAGCAGAACATTTCTGTGGGGGTAGGGGTGGGGGTGGGGGGGCTGTGCCCGGCTGAACTCCATGGCTGAACTCCATCCACCCTGTGTTCTTGGGAGATGCTGCAGTTTTAGATACATTTAGGTGTGTGAAGTCCCCCTCCCCCCCCCCACAAAATCAAAAGTAGCTCATTGCTTCCCGTGTTTTAACCACCAGTGGGAGGGCCTCTTTTCTTTCTTTTTTTAAGAAGGGAAGGGGGGTACAATGTACAGTGGACTGTGGTGGAGAATTACAGGGGCTTTGGTGTGGTGTGATAACATGTATTTGAGGCGGTGTGAACCTGTACCCCTAAGTCACATACAGTATGGTCCACCAATGTTACCTCAACAAAAATAATAGAACTACCAAAAAGACAAATGATGTCTTTAAATATGGTGTTTCTCTTCTTTTGTTTACCTAAGTGGTTCTCCACCTAGATTTTTCCTCTTCCCCTCCTTCCCTCCCTTCCCCTCCTCTCTCTTTCCCTTTCTCTCTCTCTCTCTCTCTCTCACACACACACACACACACTTTGTTTTTGTGTCAGTGTTTTAAATTTTCAGCCATTTTATTTTATTTTTATTTATTTTTTATTACAAAAGTTTATTTTTACATCATTTTGTACATTTTTTTTGTCTCAGTTGTAACCCCCGCGGGTTTCCCATCACCAAGTCACCTGTGTGCCATCACCATAATCCTGTGCATTTCCCTCCCTACCCTCCCATTTTTGATCCCATTCCCCACTCCACCCCCACAAAATGTCTCTGGTATATGGTTGTTCATTATTTTTGTTATTTTCTCGCCTGGTCCATTATACTCCTGCTTAAGTGAAACCATCCAGTATTTTTCTTTCTCTTTCTGGCTTATCTCACTCAGCATGATCTTTTACACACACACACACACACACACACACTTTTACAGTGCACTTGCTCTCTCATCAAGTGCTTAGAGCTTCATGGAGTCTCCCCTCCCCTCATTCTAAAGAAGGACAAATACACCCAGCCTAAAGTCGAGCATCAGAATGTGCGTTCACCTGATGGTACTTTTCCTGCATCGCAGGTCACAGCCGGACCCTGGGCACCAAGGCCGAGTGATCACAGAGCTTCCTGCAGGGACTGGCTGTGCGGCCTGGCACTCGCCTTCACCCTCATGTTGTAATTGTGAACAGGGTAATGCATCTTGTGTTCCACCAGAGTTGATAAATCAGCAAGCCCTGGACAGACTTACTTTAAGAACACACACAGATACATATGTTGGACCCTGAAATGAAGATACTTGTTGGATTGGCAATACATTCGCATAGCTCAAAATTCAAAATCATATGGTGACACTTTCCTCCTTCTCCTGTCCCCCAGCCACTTAGTTCACTTACTTAGTCACCGTTTCTTGTTAATGCCTTCCAGAGGTTTTGTATGCAAATCTAAATATACATGCTTGGCCCCCTTTTCTGACAGATGGTGACATCCCATACATACATACATGTCGCTCCTTTCAGTTAATTTCTTGGCTATCATTTCTTTGCAGAGTATTAAAATCTTCCTTAAAACAATGACATCCTTTGTGAAAGCAGGGTACTATAATTCATTTAGCTAACATCCTTTTCAAAGGCAGATTGTTTCTAACTTTTTACTATTCCAAACAATGCTGCAATAAAGGGTCTTAGAAGTTGTCATTTGCATATGCGTGGTGTCTCATAAGGATAAATCCCTACAATTAGTCTTAATAAAAACAGCCTGTGCATTTATAATTTTGATAGAGGTGACCAAATTGTCACCTAAGTATTGTCCAAATTTATGTCACAATGTAGATGAGAGACTGCCGGCTCATGGCTGATTTAAATGCTCAACGTTTGTTTTTTTCTTGGGTACTGGGGAAATGTGATCTCCAATTTGGATGTCAGAAGAGGTGATAAGCTGACCGCTGGCCTCTCCAGGGTAGAATGATAAAATGTCACTTTCTCCTTCAAAGCATTGCTGCAAATACAGTGCGCTTCTTTGCTGCTCTATTCGTGAGCTCACTGACTTTCCAGCTCGCTCACTCTCGCCACTGCTTGTGCTTGCCCCTGTAGAGACCCTCGCCTGTATTTTTTGGTTCAGCAGTACAGTGTTTTAGATACAGCAGTTTTCACTGTAACAGTCTCCTAATTTCTCGGTCTTCATTCTGCTCCTGTTTCACAGCATCGCTGTGTTTTGAAACGCAGCAAGCGGAGTTATCACAATTCTGCGCACTGAGACTTCTTTCAAGGTTTACTTGGTGTTTTGCTCCAGCATTTGGGGTGTGTTCTGTCTCTGTAGTTTTACTTCTTCTGAGCGGTGGTAAAATAAGCTTCCAGGCAGCTGCCCTCGCACCTTCCGATGTAGGAGGTAGGCAGAAAGGAAGGCGGGCACTAGGGTGTGGAAGGGTTTCCTCCAGGGAGCATCAGGGGTTCCGGCTTCCGACTGGCTTGGCTGCCAGGGCTGTGAGGTGGGGTCCACAGTGACCCCCTCTCCGGACCAGCGCTGGTTCTCAGCATCTCCGACAGTCTCATAGCAGCCTCTTCCTCTAGGCGGTTTGAGCAGATGCCGCCCGGAGTGCATAGTGTGCGCGAGACAGGACCTCGGCTGCGGGTGGATGGCCCCCACCCAGGGGGCGGTGCTTGCTCCTGTTGTTAAGATCCGGTGCCAAAGTTCTGGCAGGTAGAAGCACTCTGTTGTCTAAGTTGGGCCCAGGGTGGGTGTCAGGCAGGTGTTCCACTACCCAGCCTCAGGCTGCAAACACAGGCCCCTCTGCCTGGAGACAAGGTGACCTGACCTGGTTCTGCACCGAGGCCTGGCTCTGGCTGCTCTACAGTGGAAGCCTTAGGCCCAATGTAACAGTCACTCTGCACCCCTCTTCCTGTGCCCTCTGTCTTGGATGCCAACTTCATGCACCCCGTTCCCTAGCACATTGTCCGGTCTTCAGAGTCTGTGTGGACACGTGCCCCAGAGTCAGCAACTGTGGGCCTCCGAACAGCACCCCCCACCCCACTTCGCACACCCCGGTGCGTTGCCCACGGCTGCAAACTCAGTCACGAATACCGGTCTTAGGGACAGTTTTTCCCCACCCTGCCCCACGGACCATCACTCCTGCTGTGTCTTTTACCTTTTAGGGGTCTTCAGTTTTGATTTGCTTGCTGCAGTCCAGCGGCAAGCATGTGGAGGAGAAGTGGGTGCTCTCCCTCTGTGTCACCTTGCTGGAATCTCCAGTTTGCCTTTGGCAGTGGCGCCTGGCCGGCCTCCTTTACCATTTCTGTGCACGTGCTCAGGCTGGGGTGCCCTTTCTCTTTCAGGGGCCTGCACGGCCCCCTTGCATTCTCTGGGCCTCACTTGGGCTCCTGTGGGACTTTGCTGAATGTGTGCAGGGACCATCCAAAGCTTCCCGGTTGCAGGCAGAGACAACTCCCCGGCCTAATTTTGACGCCAGAGACCCGTCTGGTTCAGGCTAAAACAGACATTTCAGGGCTTTTGCCCGAGATCTCCCCTTTCTTGGCTTCCTGGTTCCCTATGTCCTAACCTGCCTCCCCTGGGGGCACTGCCTTGGTCAATCTCTCAGTCAAGAGCACCGGTCTCAGCAAAATGCCAGCAGAGACACAGTGGAGAACAAGCTAGACCTTGTTCTTAAGTGGCTGTAGCTGGAGAGAGGTGGGCTGCCCTGGGCAAGATGGTGTTCTAAGGCTTACCTGGTCGCGTTGTCCTCCCCTGCGTTGAATTTTCTCTCTTGCATCCATGGCTGCTCTGCATTTGGTCACCGAGGAGAGGGCTGTGTAGAGCCCACACCACCTGCCTTGAAGAAGAGAGAGGCCCACAGGCTTCAGGAGCATGTCTGCTCACACCCCAGTGGTCCTCTGGAGTCACGTGGCCACAGCCAGCGGCAAGGGAGGCTGGGAGGCACAGTCTTTGGGGGCGGGCGCGCAAGTGCCACCAGTTAGAGCCCAGGGGGTGCGTTTGTGCTAAAGGAAATAGAAGAGAATGGGTATCTATTTTTTTTTTAAGATTTATTTATTTGTGCACACAGAACTGGGGTACAGGCCAGAGGCTCAGGGGTGGCGAGAGGCTTCACCAGAGACAGAGTGGGGAGCAGAACACTGCTGAGGGGAGCAGCGGGCGGGTCAGGAGAGGTCTGCCACGCCCTGTGGTCACCTCCGGGGCAGGCGGGAATCGAACTCATGCTGCAGTGGCTTTAGATTCTCAGTGCTGTGCTTTAACCCGCTGCGCCACCAGAGAGGGCCTATTTTTAATTAATAAAATAGTTTACTTTTACATCATGTTGTGCCTTTTTCCATCTCAGTTGTAATCCCCATGGGCTTCCATTGCCAAATCACCATCGAGAATGGGTATTTTGGGGACGCCATCATGTCTGTTATGTCTTGGAAGCACGATCTTAAAAGCTCAGAGCTAACATTTTTCTACTTCAAATGATGCTTATCTTACTTCAGAAGTATACTTTAGGTGCTATGAACGATTCCAAGGCAGAATATTTCTAGAAAAGGCCTGGAGAGCCTCTTCAGCACCCCAGCACAGTTTGGGGGGCCAGAGTACAGAGGGTGGCCATTTAGGCCAACACATAGCTGATGTGAAGTGGGTGTTTGGGGCCCCTGGAGATGCCCATCCCGACGAGAAGGGGACTCAGAGTCCATTTAAGTCAGGGGAGGCCAGCCCTGGACCATCGGGCCTGGAAGGACTGTTTCAGCCCATCTTTCCCCAACAAGACAGATACTGCGGCAGAAGACTGCATGGCTCAGTCACATCTCCAGGTGACTGCAGCAGTACCTCACGTACTGCAGGGCCTGAGGACCAGAACAGGGAGACACCAGGAGGGCCTCCGTCCTCATTACCTATCTGAGAGGAGGAAAGGGCAGTGTTTTCCTGAAATGCAGAATTAGGAGAAAGACCATGCGCTCCATCCTGTGCATGGAAGACTGTGAGGCCATGTTGTGATTTCAAAGTGGGCTCCATTGGCCCTGGCAGTGTCCAGGTCACGACTTCTCATCGCACCCAGCATTTCCCTGTGTGCCAACACAAGAACGTGAAAACACAGAGAATGGCCCGCGCCCAAGTCCAGTTGACATCCCGCCCCTTGATCAGCCCATGAGATCGTAAGAGGAGAGACAAGATCAAAGGCCAGAGGGCAATGGAGGAGGTGAGGTGAAGGAGGAGGCTCGTGGAAATTTGCAGATTTATTCAATTGGGTTCATTTATTTTTCTGATAATAGAAGTAACGCATGATTCAGAACATAGAGGGGCTTGTAGCTGGAGAAATCTTGGGAAACACTGGGTTTATGGTCACCGAAGTAAGAGATAAAGACCCTGACTCATACACCCGCCCTGATTCCTGTGTTGAGTTTGAACTCCCACGTCAGAAGGTGCCTGAATTTGGCTGGCCTTTAAAGGGTTAATCAAGGTGAAATGAGATCATGGGGGCCCTAGCTCAAATGGATGGGTATCCTTGTAAAGGGAGAGATTAAGACCAATCAGGGATGACATGTGAAGACATGGTGAGCGGGTGGGCCATTTGCCAGCCAAGGAGGGGGACCCCAGAAGAAAGCAGATGTGCTAACACATGAGTCTGGGACTTCTGGTCTCTAGAACTGTGAGCCCATAATTTCCTGTTGTTTCAGCCTCCCAGTCTGTGGTATTTGTGCTGGCAGCCCTGGCAAATGAACACATATGCCAACCTTGGGCAATGGTGGGGAGTTGGGGCAGGAACAGACGGAAGACTTTCATGGCAGGGAAAATCAGCAAGCTTGGTGCTTGGCTCTGTTTGCACTGTCCGGATGTGGAGTAGTCTAGGATCTTGTTAGTTTTCTAAGTGTGGGTAGCTGGCTGGGCAGGTCACCCCAATTCATCAACCAGATGGAGGTTGCACAGAGAAAAGTCAGTGTTTTAGACACACCTAGTTGGGGATGTGTAAGGGGACGTCTGGGGGTCAGTTGGGGACATTGTCCAGTGGTCAGTTGGGGACACTGTTGTAGCTACAGGACTGGGGGCGGGGTGGTCACAGCAGCACCTCCATGTGAGCAGAATTCATCCTGCAATAGATGAGGTTGCTCAGACACAGCACCGCCAGAGGAGGACAGACCCAGGGGACGCCAGCCCTCATTGTGTGGATGGCGCTGCCTCGCAGCTGTTTGCATGTATTAGGCTGATTCCAAAATATTGTCTGCCTTCCTGAATTTCTCTTTCAATCCATTGTTTAAAAAATTCCCAAGATAGACACAGGCAGGCTACTCCCCCAATGCTAAATTGGTCAAATTAGGGGGAGCTGTGTCTTTAACCTACTCCTGTGATTATTTGGTACATATGGGGCTTAGCACGTGGCTTCCAGGCGCCACCATATGTGCAGGTGAGTGTGGGGCTGGGGGGGGCAGGGGGCAAGCAGTGGGCTGTGCCGTTTGGTGATACATGTTCTGACTCCTTGCACCCCATTCTCCTCCTTCCTGCAGACATTTTTCAATTTGAAAAAAAATGTGTGCAACATGGAAATAGGTTCTTTCTCCTTAGAACAATGATACCGTGGCTGCTCTTGTTACTGTTTCAGTGGCCCCGGCTGGTCGGGGAGACAGGATTCTGCCCTTGCATCAGGACCACACTGTGCTGCTCTCACTGATAGATAGTGCTCCACAGAGGACACACGGTTCAGGAACTATGGGGAACAACATTCAGAGGAGCCTTCCGTTTATGTATGGGCTCTCCCCTCGGGTAGGCTGGCAAGAATCCTAGTTGTTCCCTTGTTGTTCCCTTGTTGAGCCATGCAGGTGTGCTGCACGCAGGTGTGCTGCATGCAGGTGTGCTGCCTATCTCTTGGCCCCAGGCTCCTGGTCTGTATTAGCATCTTCCTGGCCAGGTCATCGCTGGGATAAAGGGAGTAAACACGAGCCGCACTGAACACTAAAATGCTCAGCGAACGTGAGCTGTGAGTCTTGCCTCTCTACGAGGATCCCGGGACTTGTTGATGTGCTTAGAAATGTGGAGAAATGAGAACAACGATCTCTGTGGTCAGGAGCCCCCGTGGTCGCCCCTGGGCGTTGGTGGCCCATCAACACTCGTGCTTTTGGAATGCTCTGTGCTAAACACCTGCCCCTGCAGACCTTCGAGCTTCTCCGCGTCCACCTGCCCTTGCCACCACTCTGGTTAAGGCCAGTTCCACCGCTTGCCCGTTTATACTGAGACGTGATTTCCTTCTTGAAAAAAGAACATGCTTGTGCCATCTCCCTGATACAACCTATGGGAGACGCCAGCTGAGGTCTTCATTTCCCAAATGGAGTTCTCACCACTGTGCTCCTTTTCAACCACCTTTTAGGAAAAGTTTTCCAACATTCCTTACCAAATAGGAGATGCTAGTCCCTCTCCTGCCTGACATTTTAGGACAGTTAAAAACAGGGGGACTGGGGCCCTCCCTGGTGGCGCAGCGGGTTAAAGCACAGCACTAAGAAGCTAAAGTCTCTTCCACATGAGTTTGATCCCCGCCTGCCTTGGAGGTGACCCACACGGCGCGGCAGACCTCTCCTGACCCGCCCGCTGCTCCCCTCAGCACCTCAGCAGTGTAGTTCATCCATCTGCCTGTTCTGCTCCCCACTCTGTCTCTGGTGAAGCCTCTCACCGCCCCTGAGCCTCTCTTGTCTGTACCCCAGTTCTGTATGCATACATAAATAAATCTTAAAAAACAAAAACAGGGGAGCCAGGAGAGCTACTGGGGAGGGGGAGGGGCTAGTTGAACAAGCTGGCATGATTGCGGGTAATTTGCTGACAACATGGTATGGGGGGGAGGGCGGTGGTCGGGAGGGGAGGCAGGGGCCGCTTGGCCACCCTGGCCGGGCCCTGCATAATGGGGTAACAGCTGAACTAAGTGTTCAGAGTGAGCACATCAAAGGCTGCAGTCTTTGAGATACCATTTCTTCTATTCTGTGATGTCAAAGGTGGTGGCCAATATACCCAGTGCTCTCTGGGTGGCATTGTTTAGGGTTCTGGCCCCAGCAGATGGCCCCCAAATGCACCTCAGCCTGGTAGAGAAGAGACCACATGTGATGGTATAGTCTTCTCATTAGCAAACAGAAAAAAAAAAAAAAAGGAGGCCGGAATGGGAAAGGAGGGAGATGAAAAGGATATACTGAGACATTTACATATTTACATTGTCTCCCTCGCATTTCAAATTCCCCTTTAGCTGAAGTGTTGGGGCTTGCTTTCCCCCTTCTGTTTGTCTGTTTACTTGTGCTAAATAGATTATGGTAATCAGGCACATAAATGCATGCAACTGTTATTATGGCATTTTAATCACAGAGTTTTTCACTGGAAGCCTTCATTAGAATTCTCATAATCTTACTTGTTAGTGTAACAAACAGTAATAAATGCCAAGGAGCTTGGATTAAGGCAGAGGCATTCGGACTTTAAAAGAGGAATATGGAAATGTTGTCAAATCTCTGCATTACTTATTGAAATGTCACATAAACAGTGCGAGACTCTAAATATCTTACTCATTATAGGGATAGGGAGCCCGGCAACCCGAAGATAATAATTATTCTTTCAGCCGAGCGAGCCCCCCACACGTGTGCCTTGCAGAGTCCTCCCCGCTTCTGAACGGACGGGTGGGCTGCTACGCAGTCCTGGCCATAATTATTGTTAAAACTGGAAAGATGCATTACTATATAATTTCACTTGTACGCTTAGTGGTTTGGGTGACCACAAACCTGGATCAGAACTTCCTCATTCTCATTATCTTTCCACTTGGTGTGACACACTGGTAGGAAACCTGGATTTCCTTCTTTTTTCCTAGTAAGCACGAGGTAGCCACGTGCTGAGAACAGCCCAGTCTTTCTGACAACAGTGAGACCTGCACGCGGGGCTGGGCAGTGGGAGATCTTGGCAGCAGTCAGGATTTCGCGGGCCCCAGAGTCACAATGGGATGGTGTGTACCGAGGCTGCCGTGGGGTCACGCCAGGGCACCCCTTTCCCCAGCAGCGTCATGTGGGTCGCTGGGAATCTGCTGGGTTGGGACAGCTGTACTGAGAAACAGCACATCTCTGCCGATGCTGCCGTGTTCCTGGACAAGTCCCCTCCTGTGCTGGAGTCGACGATGGTGCTTCCCGCCCCAAAATGCTTTGAACTCACGGGGACCCCCTGAACACTCATCCACCCCCTCCGTCTCCTTCCTTCCGGTCTTCTACCCATCATCTCTGGGCCATGGTTGAAACTCAATAAATGCTTCTTGAGTGAATGAATGGATGTGACTATAAGACAGGTGCTAACATCATCTCAGTCTGCGCGTGAGGGAGCCGAGCTAGACTTACGAAGGAGCTTGATAGGTCATCAGTGCCATAGCCGACTGGTAGTGGAGCCGGATTCCAGTGTGGGTCGGTGGGGCTGAAGTCCCGGACTCTGGTGCACTGGAGACAGAGGCGACCCGCTCCATGGAGGCCCATGCCAGAACCCCCTGCCAGGGCTGGGTGGTCAATGACCACAGTGGGCCCACCCAGCCCATGGCCAAGCCTGCTGGGAGGCAGCTTGTAGGAGTTGTGGAGCCTGCTCTGGGGGTTCTAGACTGCTGGGTTCAAATGCCAGCGGTTTCCTCCAAGTACCAGATGCTGCACCCCATCAGGGAGTCCATTGAATCACTTAAGAACTATTGCACAGGCTTCCCTGGTGGCGCAGCGGGTTAGGACGCAGCACTGCAAGCTGGCCACAGCCGCCTCGGCCAGAGAGAGTTTGATTTCCGCCCCAGAGGTGACCCACATGGCGCGGCAGACCTCTCTTGACCCTCCCGCTGCTCCCCTCAGCAGTGTACTCAGTTGATCTGCCTGTTCTGCTCCCCACTCTGTCTCTGGTGCAGTCTCTCACCACCCCTGCACCTCTGACTTGTACCCCAGTTCTGTATGAATGAATAAATCTTTAAAAAAAGAAAAAAAACTATTGCACAGCCTATGGTGACGGCACACGGGTGATTTGGTGAAGGAAAGCCCAATGGGATTACAATTGAGAAGGAAAAAGGCACCAAATGATATAAAAATAAACTATTATATTATTCAAAAACAAAACGCTATCATACTGCATCTAGTAAGTACCAGGTAAAGCAAATCCTGTGATCATACCTGCACAGAGCTTAGGAATTCTGAAGAGCACACGAGATGCTGCATTTGAAGTGCAGCCTCTGGCAGGCAGGAAGCACCTGGAACCAGAATTCCTGCTCTCACGGATGGCAGCTTCTCCATCAAAGCAGCTGAAGCTGAGGTGCAAGGTGTGGGCTTGCCCAGAGGAAGCCAGCTGCCCCTCCGAGCATGGCTGACCCGATGCCCGTCTGCTGCTGCCAGGACTCTGTGCTCTGACTTCTCGTCTTTGCTATCCTTCTAGCTCTCTCTCCTCTGCTGGCAGCTCGGTGCTCCCTTCCCATGTTTTTTTTTTTTTTTTTTTTTTTTTGCCACCGCAGTAGAAATAGAGTATTTGCTTCTAGAGCATTCCAGGACTGACTTCATTTGGCTAGATGCAGACAATCTGCTCTTTCCAGGCTGCGCCCAGGTGACCTGTCCCCCCCTGTGATGGGTGGACAGATGTCCAGTCCCCCTAGGTCCAAGTGGAGTGAGATTAGGGGGAGGGTGATTGCTTTTGACCCTCCCCCCCCCATCAAGGAGCTGTTAGCTCAATGAGGAGGGAAGGTGGTGGGAAGAGCTGTCATTAACACCACAGGACAGTAAGAGTCACTCCATGCTGCCCATGGGCCCATCATCCTGGGCACACAGTTGGCACCAGAGCACTGAAGGGAAATCACAGGTGGGGGGCAGGGCAGCATCTCACCCCCTCCCATCACCCCCTGGACAACCCTGGCTGGGGTCCGTGCCAGAGGGAAACTTGGGTCAGCCCTGTGTCCAGGAGAGGCTGCTCTAAGTCTGCAGGAAGGGCTGGGGGGTGGGAGGGCAGCTGGCACCTCCTGTCCTCTCCTGCACTGTCCAAATGGTTCCGCCATGGTGCAAACTTGGGGGCTGGGCGTGGTGGTAAATTGTGCAGGCCTGGGGGTTAGATGCCCTGGGCTCGTGTGCCAACCCAGTCACAGACTCCTGCATGACCCAGGCATGGGACTTGCTGTGCCTTAGTTTCCCCATCTGTAAATGGGAAGCAACTCAGGGTCGTGGGAGTTGTAACCACCCGGGCGCGCTCAGTTCGTCATCGGTGACAGTGACGATAACCACAGCTCTCACATGGCAGCCCATGGGCCGTTAAGCCCAGCATTTCCCAAATGGATGTTTCCCTCAGCCTCCTGTCTACGAATAGTCCGAGGGTCAAGAACATATTTGGAGAATCTACAGAAGAAGCATAGATCCCTATAATCAAACAAAAATGCATCCAGAATAAAAACACAGTAACTCCTGCCCAGACAGCTTGAACTCACCCAAACTGAGGGGAAGCAGTTGCTCCCCGAATAGAGCTGGGGCTCAGGACGGCCTCGGCTTCCCCCGGAGGGAGCTCACCTGCCGCAGAGATGGTGCTCGCTGGGCCCTGGGCCTTTGCGTCCAGAGCGGGCCTGATCTCTCGGGGGCTGGGGGCCGCCGCTGCCAGGAAGCTCCCGTTGCTCTATAGAAAGATCTGTTCAGCGCACACTGCCGGCAGACCTGAGCGTGGCTCTGCTTTGCGTGACAGATGCTGTCCTGTTGCTTCCCCCGGATCAACGCCTCCCTGCCCTCTACCCCCCTCACCCCTGCCCTGTCTTCGCTGCCAATTAAGTCCCAGCTTTGTCCAGGTATCCAGCCCCCGGGGAAGGTGGCCTGACTCCCTACAAGGAGTAAATCCCACATGATGTGAACCAACAATTCCCTGGACACCCCTGACGCGTGGGTCCAGTCATGGCCCCTGGTGTCGGTCGGGCAGCCACATCCTTAAAATACGTGGACACTAGGAGGCAGCGCCTGGTCTCTGGCAGATGGTCTGGGGTCTGGAGTCAGTCTGGTCATTGGGTAACAGCCCGAGGCTACGAGGTCACACGTTAATCTCATATTTTGGGGATCCATTCAGGAGGGACCCCAAGCTTAAGCCATGATGAGGTGAAGGAGCCTCATTCTTGTCTAAGAGAAGACACAAAGTGGTATTTAGAGGCGGTATTTAGACACAGTGACGCAGGGAGGCCGCAGGCATGAGCTGGAGGCCCGTGGTGGGCGAGGTGCTGCGCTACTTCCTGGGGGTGTGACGGTGACATCATGACAAAGTTGCTCGCCCTCCTCGCCCTTACACTCTAGCGATGGAGCTTTGGGGCAAATACACGGCAGAGCTCAGCTGGGAAGAAAGTGTGAGGGACACATTTTAGAGGTGTCTGCACCCACCGAAACCCTGCTCCAAGGCTTCCTTTGTTTGTTCTTGAGCTTCGTATTACAGTAATCTGGGTCTGTGAAATCAACATGCAGAGACCCCATTTAATCGGGGTTATGTGGCTGGGGAGATCCAGCCTGCGTACCCCAAACCAGCATCACAGAGGTGATGATGCTTTCTGGCCTCAGAAGGAGGAGGAATCCTTTTTTTTCTTAAAGATTTATTTATTTGTGCATACAGAACTGGGGTACAGGCCAGAGGTGCAGGAGCAGTCAGAGGCTCCACCAGAGACAGAGTGGGAAGCAGAACAGGCAGAACCACGGAATCCACTGCTGAGGGGAGCAGCGGGCGGGTCAGGAGAGGTCTGCCGCGCCATGTGGTCACCTCCGGGGCAGGCGGGAATCGAACTCACGCGGAAGTGGCTTTAGCCTAGTGCTGCGCTTTAAACCACTGCGCCACCAGAGAGGGCCCAGGAAGAGGAATCTTAAACCTAGCAGCCCCCCCAAAGGCCTGATTATGAGATGCTGGCCCTGCACTAGGGTAGGTGCAGGCGAGTCTCACAGGCAACCTTTGGGCGGTGGTTTCTCGTGTCGCTGATGGCACAACTGATGATGTGAGCTGGAGGTCAACACCTAGAAGCTGAACTCAGTGAAACATCCCTGCTTAGAAAGGGGCTAGTCTGGGGCGCTCCCTGGTGGTGCAATGGGTTGGGACGCAGCACTGCAAGAGAGCTGCAGCCGCCTCACTGCAAGTTCGATCCCTGCCCTGGAGGTGACCACAGGGCACCGCAGACCTCCCCTGGCCGGCCGCAGCTCCCCTCAGCAGTGTACCTCATCGATCTGCCCATTCTGCTCCCCACTCCATCTCTGGTGAGTCCTCTCACCACCCCTGCACCTCTGGCCGTGCCCAGTTCTGTCTGAATTTTTTTTTTTTAAAGAGTCTAGTCCTAGGCCCCTTGTGGTCACAACTCTGTCAGCTCAGGCTTTGGGGAAAACAAACAGGCGAGACAAAGCCTGCCCAAGGACAGCAGGGCTGCTGGGTACAGTCCCCAGAGCCTGAGTGCTGACCTCTGCCCCCCTCCCCTGCTCTCCCCACCAATAGCCTGCTTCTCCAGAGGAGAAAAACATCACACAGGGAGTGAAGGGGTTAACACCCCAAATTCAAGCGACCTGCCTGGGAATTCCCTAGCATCAAGCAGCCTCAATTTGCCTCACCCCCAGCTTTGTGTTGTTAGAGGGAGAGGAAGGATGCAGCCCCGCCCTCAGCACCCCCCCTCCCCGTCTCTGCCTGCTGAGATTTTCTCGTCTTCCTGGGTGGTGCCGGGGTGTTATGACTTGAATACCAAGAGTGAGGCTGAACATATGTGAACCTTTCCTAATCCTGCTAATCTTTCTTCAAAAACCTTTCTCAAAGTATAGGGAACATCCAGATTGTAAAGGGAGAGCCAGAGGCAGCCTGAGCATTTTAATGACAAATAATCTTGGTTGGGTTGGGAGGGGGGAACCTCAGCTGGAGACT
Organism: Condylura cristata; assembly: GCF_000260355.1. Classification (NCBI taxonomy): domain Eukaryota; kingdom Metazoa; phylum Chordata; class Mammalia; order Eulipotyphla; family Talpidae; genus Condylura; species Condylura cristata. The sequence continues at coordinate 72,627,030 of NW_004567104.1, read as the reverse complement.
GAGCTGATGAACAGGAGCAGGTAAACCTACCGCCCTGTCACTTCGGGCCATCGCCAGGGGCAGGGCCAGGGACAGCTGAGGGCTGAGTGCAGGAGGAAATGGACTTTTCTTTTAAAAGGAGAGGTTGTACCCACAGAGGCCATTAGGAGGTAATTAGTAGTGACAGGGAACCCCCACCCCGGGGTGATTAAAGGAAGGCTTACTGGCCTTTGAAGCTGATGAGAGGAACTGAATGAACTTACTAGCCAGAGGGTTAAAGCCTCAGCACTATCAAGCTATCGCCAGCCTTGAGGCATGAGTTCCTAGGCCAGGGAGCTGACCCACAAGGTGCAGCTGACCTCTCTGGTCTCTCCCGCTGTTCCCCTCAGCAGTGTGTTTCAGTCAGTCAACCTGCTCTGCTCCATACTCTGTCTCTGGTAAATCCTCACACCCCCCCACCTCTGGCCTGCACCCCAGTTCTTGTATAGTTAAATACATAAAATAAATCTTAAAAAAAAAAATCTCAGCTGGGACTTCCCTGTCTCTGCTGTCCCTTCCTTTCTCCCTCACCACCCTACAGTGACCCACTCCCCGAGACTCCCCAAAGGTGGACAGTGTCCCTAGGGTTCATAGTGCCCAGAGATCAGTTATCAATTGGTCCTTGGTCTTTGACAAAGGTGATTCCAGTTTCCCTGGACCCAAAAGAACAAAGGTGGGAATGGATTGGGAGTCAAACGGGACTGCGAGTCATCATGACTGTAAAACTGACCATCAGCATCACACATGAGAGATAAGCATATGGACATCAGCCTTTCAAGAGCTAGACAGGGGCCATGGGGATGGGGTGGAGGGCGCCGTGATAAAATCCTAGACTGGTGGAGACAGATTTGCCAGACCTACCTGTTCCATGAGCTTTGGGAGGGTGAGGGAGTGTGGTAGAGTGACTGCCGCCCTGCCCTACCCGTAGAGGTGAGACCGCCGGGGGCACCAGCCCCTCGGGATTTGCAGCTCTAAGTGCTGGAGATAATTTCCAGCGAATCATTTGCCCTCATCCATGGCCCTGTTCTGTAATCTGGAAGATCTGTGCCAAAGAGAAGGAAAGATCCCAGGGAAGAGTTAGGACTTCGGCGTTAATACCTGGGTAGCTTTGTTGGAGAACTAACTGATAAAGGAACTAAATAACTTGAGATTTCCTCCCATATTAAGCAAGGCTTGCATTGCAGATAGCTGTGAATTCACCTTTGGTCTGTCTAGCGCTGTCTATGGCTGCATCATCATACTCTGCAGCTAAATCCAGACAGACAGAGGTGATAGGTAGGTGGTAGGTGGATGCAATGTGTTAGCTTCTATACATTGTTTAGGTTCTACACATTCTATGTAACATGCCACTGAGAATAAATGTCCTATCAGCACAAGTGGAAGAAGTGAACAGTTACTCCACCCAGGGGTGGGGAGCAAGAATGAAAAGAGAGAGAGAGGATGAAGGATGCAGCTGAGGCATCGAGAATGTTCTATCTTAAAAGGAAATGATCTCAAGCAAGGTCATGAAAGGTCACTTAAAAAATTCACTGTCGGGCCCTCCTTGGTGGCGCAGCGGCTTGAAGCACAGCACTGAGAAGCTAAAGCCACTTCAGTGTGAGTTCGATCCCCGCCTGTCCCGGAGGTGACCACATGGCGCGGCAGACCTCTCCTGACCCGCCCGCTGCTCCCCTCAGCCATGTACTTCGTCCATCTGCCTGTTCTGTTCCCCGCTCTGTCTCTGGTGAATCCTCTCACCCTCCGCATCTCTGGCCTGTACCCCAGTTCCATATGAATAAATAAATAAATCTTTAAAAAAAATTCAATGTCAAGTGCACAGAATTTTTATGTCATTCTCTGAGATTTTTTTCTCTGTGTGAAATATATTATTTCAAAATAGGGGAGAGGTAGATTAAAAGGTATTGAATAAAGAGCAAAAGCCAAGTGTGTGTGAGGAAAGTCTGAACTGAGGTTCCGGAAGCCCGTGTGGAAAGGCCCTTGTCTTTGAAGCCAGGAATCTGAGAATAATGTCTGGACGCCCGTTTAGAAACTCGGGGTTCCCTGGTCTGAACCTCAGCCCCGTCCCTTCCTTTTCATTCTCGCTTGCTTATTTCCCTAGAAGGCTTCCAGGACCCTCTTCCTCCCCCCATACTTTGGCGATGACATTCCTTCCCTAAAACAATTCTTTACTCTTTGAAGCTTCAGCGTTTCCTCCCTCATTTCTCTCTTTTGTCCACCTCTTCCTCCAGATAGCCCAACTATTCCTGCAAACCTTCCCATGGGCTCATGCAGGGGTCCCGAGTGTAATCCCATCACTCCACTTGGAGGATGTGGCTTAAAACCAGACTCACAGAAGCAATCGTTTTATGAAAATCGCAGCTACTACCTCTTCCTCTTCAACCTGAGAACCCCAAAGGCCTTCAAGCTGGGGACTGAAGCATGGGATGAGGCTACAGATGTGACTGGGAACAACCTCCCAGACAGAGCTCATCAGCGATGTGGCTGTGGGGAGGCTGGGCAGAGAGTGGTGGGAAGTTTGCCCTGAAAGTCCTTGTAACTGGTCTTCCCAACTAAAACCCTAGTCCGTGGTTAGGGCTGGATTTGCACAGAATGCTCTTTAATCCTATATAGCTCTGAACGGCCCCTATACAGATGACAGCACTTCCCTCTCTGTTGCGTGGAGAGCTATTGTAGTCATGATGATGAACTTGCTTATTTGTTCTGCAGCAAGCTGATTGACTTTGAGTCTTGGTTACACTACTTCTTAGTTGTTTGATCACGGCCAAATTTCTTAACATCTCTGAACCTCAGTTTATATATCTGTGAAAGGGATATAGTAAGAGTATCCATCCCATTGGTTTGCGAGATTTAAGCATGGTAATATGTGAGGAGTACTTGGCACAGAAAAGGGAATCTACCAAGCATACTATAAACCCTAGCTTTTGTCATTTTTCTAAAGGGGGGTGAGGCTAGGTTTAATAGATTTTCACAGGCAATTCGAAAGAGAGCTGGTATCTGAACAGTCTATCACCACCATTATTTATCATTCCTTTTTTGGGTACTTTCTTTCCATTTCTAGCTGTTCTCACTCCATGGCTATTTTACTTCCCTCCCTTTTAAAAAAATTCCCAATACTCAAGAAAGACTGCTGTCAGCTGTTGTGTGAATTGGCATCACTATACTTCCTTTACTAAAGGTTGGGGTGGGTGAAGCAGGCTATATCTGTAGGAAAATCAAGGTGATGCCATCTTGCATGGAGGCCATCTTGGTGGAGGCCATCTAGCGTAGAGGCCATCTTGGTGGAGGCCATCTCAGGCTTGTGACTAGAGTTGCTCTACTCCAGAAAGATAGCCAAATTTCCCATTTTCCCATACATCTTCATTCACATGAACCTGTGAACCATACACAACCATATTAATCTTACAGAGATACAAGATGATGTGTTCTCTGGACCTATAGGGTCAGAAGTTTTACACAACTCCTATTCTTTAGTTAAACATTACACTTCAGTTGGGTATTGGAAGTCTCTGTCAGAGTGGGAGGTGTGGATCCTGCTGTGATCTGAAGTTCTGTCTACTGACTCTGACTCTATAAATTGCCCTTATAAACTTTAAGTGTGATTCATGAATGTGCCTGCCTCTTCTTAGGACTCAAGTTACCGCTCAGTTTGGGGAAACCTATTCATTCCTTCAGCCACACTGTGTCTGAAGTCTTATTTCTGTCCACACACCTAAATACCTACCCCAAACAGGGCTCCTTTTCTATAATATCACCATGGAAATTTCCTAAACACACAGTATCTGCCTTACTCCCATTCACATAGCTCATTCAAATTTGTGAACTGACCCACTGGCTCACTTCTAGTCCAAACAATCACAATTATGATGATTGTCTTATTATGTATCATCTATTTCCATAATTTCATCTACATTTTAGACAGCTTTATAGAAATATAATTCACATAACCTTCAATTCATCCATTCAAAGTGTTTAATTCAGTGGCGATCATATATTTATGGACCTTTTTATCTGATACCACAATCATTTTCATTGCTTTCAAAGAAATCCTCTACCCTCTAGTATGCCCAGGGCACTAACATACTTCCTGTCTGTACAGAGTTTCCTATTTGGACATTTCATGTGAGTGGGATTATATAATATTGTGATCCCTTGTAAGAAGATTCTTTCATCTAATGTAATGTTTTAAAAATCTACCTGTATAATAGTTCTGGTACCAGCTCTTACCCACAGTTCATTTCCTTTTACTGTCAAGATGCCATGGTGTTGGGAGATAATTATTTGCCCTTACATCAGTTGAAAGGCATTCGAACCATCTTTGACTTAAAAAGTGTTGCTATGCGTATTCTTGTGCAGGTTTATGTGTGAATCTGTTTTCATTTCTCTTGAGTGGCAGATAGGGGTGGAATTGCTAGATCACGTGTGAGCTCTGAGTTTAGTCATTTGACAAGCTATCTTGTTTACCATGCTGTTTACCATGTTTCATCCCCATCAGCAGTGTAGGGAGATTTCGTCTTCTTCGGATCCTCACCACTTGTTATTTTCTGTCCTTTTATTCTAGCCATTCTAGTAATGTTGAGTTAATTTCCTGGGGCTGCTATAAACTGGGTAATTTAAAGTACAAAAACTATATAACTTAAACTAATAGAAATTGAGTCCCAGTCTTAACGGCTAGAAAGCTGAAAAATCAGGGTGTCAGCAGCTTCCTTCTGAGACTCTGAGGGACAATCTGCCCTGTGCCTTTCTCCCGGTCCTTGGTGGCTATGAGTCACTGTCCCTGGTGTACCTTGGCTAGTCACCCCAATCTTTTCCTCCATCTCCATGTGGCCATCTCTCCCTGTCTTCACACAGCCCTCACCTCAGGAGACCCCAGTCATGATAGGTGAGCCCCTTCCTGACTCCAGATGACCTCCTCTTCACTAACCACATCTGCAACAATGCTATCTCCAAGCAACCAGAGATGTTCACTTCAGGGAGGCCTGGTTCATTTCAGGGAGGGCCTGGCCACTAAGGGGAAGAGGAGCTGCTGCCCACTTTAGGCTTCTTTAAGGATGACAGAACACTTTACATATTCCATCTCATTTGACTCCAAGAAAGTTCCATCCAGTGTGATGTCTTCTGCTTTGAACCCAGGAGGGATGCAGCACATCAGAGGAGCGGTAGAATGTTTATGAAGCACGTTGTTTCAAAAGAGTGGAAAAAATATAGATCACTCTGGAAGTCAATTTAGCCAAACAACAGAATGTGCCGCTTGCAAGGTGCCTGAAGTCAGTCTTGGCTGGTGACAAGCAGCTGCAATAGCCAGGACTGTGTTACATGGAGCAAACGCCTTGCTTCAGAATTCAAATCCAGGACGGAAACTCATGTTTGGTAAAAATCCCTCTGCTCCCTCCTCATTCTTAGCTACGAATGATGATTGTCAGGTCTGCTTCTTCCTCAGCCTTTTTACTTTCTTTCCCCCCTTTTCTCGTCCGCTCTCTCTCTCTCTCCCTTTTTCTTTCTTCCCTCCTCTCCTTTCCTCGCTGCCATCCTTAGCTCCACCTTCTTCTTTCTTTATCTTTTCCCACTCTCCTTTATTACTTTCCTTTTTTTTTTTGGAACTTATATGTGCATTTATTTATTTTTACTAAAGTAACACTGGTCTACATCATTGTTTGTGTTTTAGAGGTATGGGATATCCCTCTTCGGTGCTGTTACTAAACCACACCCAAGCCAAAGCACCCCCACCCCCAGAGTCCTTTGAGCTCCCTCCCCCTCCCTCCCTCCCTCCCTCCCTCCTTGCCCTCCTTCCCTCCTTCCTCCCTCCTTCTCTCCTTCCTTCCGCTCTGCCTCATTCCCTTCCTCCCTCCCTCCTTCCTTGTTTTCCTTTACTCTTCCTCCCTGTCTCCTTTCCTTCTCCCTCCCCTGGCCTCCCCACAACTCTCCTTTCTTTCCCACATGAGGTGCTGGGGCCCCCAGTCCTGTCTGAAAAGGCACACCCTGGAACCTCTTGGGCCCTCCAGCCATCACCTCAGACTTCCGATTCCCCCACAGCTCCCTCAGAGCAGGAGCGGAGGGGTCTCCAGCACCCACTCTCTCCTGGGCTCCCCCCACCAGGCAGCCATAATTTATTGGAAGGGGTGCTGGGGGCGGGTGAGAAGGCACTGTCTGCTTTGTTTTAGTGGTAATTTACAGCTCACGCTGCCCTCCTGGTCACCTTGCCCTCTGCTCAAGTAGGTGAACACAATGTCCCGGTCTTGGTTGCTGTGGCAAGGGGCTTTCTCTGAGGCCGCCATGAATTGGCCACGGCTGCACCCCTGACAGCCGGGCAGGGGAGCGATTATCTGGCACAGACGAGGGCCATTAACAGGGTGGAGTGTGTCATCTTCACAGCACAAATATTTTCCCTGCCCATAATACCCTCTTAAGGAGACCTCAAGTGGCCAGGCCCTGTCACCGGCCCTTGCCGGGGCGCATCACGGAGCATTTTTACGGCTGCTGGTGTTTGCGGGGTGGGGAGGGTGAGAGACAGCGGGCCCGAGGGCACCCCTGAAGACCTGGACCCTTGTGGCCTATTGTACTTTCTCTCCAGGACAAAGAGGCCCCCACGCCTTTCTCTCCCTGGCCGCTTAAGCTCTGTCCATAAATCAGAGCGCAGCTCCAGCTATTCAGACCTGGCTGAGAAATCCCGATGGCTCTCTCTCGAAGCATCTTTCTAGGATATGTAGGATGGGGGGACCTTTTTTGGCCGATGCATTTTGTTTGAGTTCTCCCCCCTCCCCTTTTCTTTGTGGCTTTTCTCTTTTCTGTCCGGCTCCTTGTGGAACAGAAGATGCGTTTGTAGGCCTGAATCAGGGGGATTGTTTCCATCATCAGACCATTCACGCCAGCCCCTCCCCTGTTATAAAACACAGGCCGGGCCCAGGAACAGCGGCCCCATTGTGCGGGGGCCCATACCACCCAGATTTCACCTCAGCCTTCGGGAGCCCCTTTTTTGTTCCCAGTCAAAAGAAAGCATTTGCTCAGGGGAGGGGAGGAGTGTTCCTATTGCTTCCACGAACACGGAGGTTAAAGGGAAGATTGATGGGAGAAAGTTCACCTAGAAAACCAGGATAAATTTCTTGTTGGCCAAGGCCAGTTGCTTCATTGTCCCGGGGCCATGTTTTTTGTTAATTATCTCTTACTCTGCCCTTTTATCCCGGATAAAAGTAGCAAAGCAGGCAGAAAGGAACAGGATATAGGGGTCAGGGGTCCCCCTGGGCCACCTAGGTATTCCATTTGAAAGGCCAGGGTGGGCAAGGCCAGGGTGAGTCTTGTTGTCTAGCTCGGGGGTGGAGAAGAGTGGTCATCATCAAAATAATAACGAATTTGATCTTTTATTGACGGCGAAAACTTCCCACCGCCCCCAGCTCCCGCCCCTTCTACCCTCTCTCAAGCTCCCAGGGTCTTTATCTTCTTTCCAACTCCCGGCTTACTGCCCCCCCACCCCACTGCACACACACACAGACACACACACTCTCTCTCTCTCTCTCTTCGTTTTAAGCCCCACCAAACTATAAGGGGGATTTCGGAAGGGGGGAAGGAGAGCAAGACTAAGAAGCCAGTCCAGCGAGAACGTGTTGTCAGGGAAATGAACCTTGGTGAGGGGAGGCATGAGCCCACAGCTGCTGGGTTTGGCCAGCCCAGCGCTGCTGGCGACCACAATGGTGCTTAATGGCACTGTCCCAGCTCCCCACATAAATAGGGCTCAGCCTGAAAGGGGAGGAAATGGAACAAAACATTTCCTTGGGTACCACTGGCAGAGAAATAACATCAATTTCAGTTTCGGGGGGGAAAAAAAAGCCAAAGAATCCCCCTGTTTCCCCACATGAGCAAAGGCAAATTCATAACTCGCCAACAAAGTACCTTTGAAACGCAGCTGCGCGCCACGAACACACTGCCTTTTTCCACAGAGAGACAACCGTGTCTTGACCAGAAAGAAAGAAGGGAAGAAAAAGAGCACACAGTATTGAAAATCCACCAGAGGGCGAAGGAAGAGGGCGGGGTGGGGCGGCGGGGGAGGGAAGTTCATGGATCTTGGCAGATGACAGAAGCGTCACCTAGTATAATGCAACCTTCTTTGACTTTCCGAGACAGGCCGGGGATGAATGGCCGCACAGACCCTCCGCAGGGAGAGCACTGCTCCCAGGCAGCTGTGGTCAAAGGCCGTGTGGGGGCCGGGCAGGAAGGCCACGGCGCGCGCGGCCGGCCCCCAGGTACCCGCCGGGCACTGAGGAACAGCTGCCGCTGTGCCAGGGCTGTGGGCTCTGGGAAAGGCCCGCCAGTGGCCAGGGTTATGGGGAAGCAGCAGCACTGTGGGGTGAAGTTCAAGGAGGCAGCTGTAGGCCTGGCTTCCTCACCAGGCCCTCTGTGTAAACTACACTGGTAGACTAGGGCAGTCCTTCTCACAGACGGGAAGGGAAGGCTAGGTGAGAGCGGGAGGACTTATTTATTTATGCACACAGAACTGGGTACAGGCCAGAGGTGCAGGGGTGGTGAGAGGCTTCACCCGAGGCAGAGGGGGGAGCAGGACAGGCAAAGTGATGAAGTCCACTGCTGAGGGGAGCAGCAGGCGGGTCAGGCGAGGTCTGTCGCGCCCTGTGGGTCAGCTCCAGGCCAGGGATCGAGCTCACACTGAAGCAGCTGTGGCCAGCTTGCAGTGCTGTGTCCCAACCCTTTGTGCCACCAGGGAGGGTCCAAATAAATAAATAAATAAATAAATATATAAAAGAACTGGTGATTACCATCAGCATTGCAAAATCCAGAAATGCGTGTGTATTTGTATTTATATCTCTGTACCTATAATGTATATTTAAAGAGCTAAAGAATCCCCATTTCCCCCACATTATGAATGCAAATTCATAGCACTTCAACAAGGGGATGTATGCTACACACACACACACACACACACACACACACACACACATCTGTGCATCTAGATATAGACAAAGCTAGATATTGTCCTAGGTAAGTAGGTAAGTAGAACGGTCTAGCGCCAAATCTGTAACTTAACTATGGACACACCTCTGTGATACAGCCTCCCAGACTGGCCCCCACCCTCTACATTCTGGGCCAGTCTCCTCTATCACCAGCTCTGACCCTGCCGACTTTTATCATCACGCTGGGAGAGCTGACACAGTTGGCAGCAGGGATGTTTCTGGAAGCCATTTCTATACCCGGAACCTTAGTAACTTAGCCAGAGAGAAATGACTGTGAAACACACAAGTGAATCCTGCTAAACATACTCCCAATTCCACTGCCTCTAGCTGTACCCCAGAATGCTTTCAGACACTCCCATAGACACCCACAGATACAGGTGAGTGGAAAGAGACATGGTTCTTAGTAGACGGTGGTTAAAACAGCTACTAGGTCCAAATTTTATGAGCATATTCGATCATGGGAAGAAGTTGGCAGGGCTCTATTGACAACTTGGAAGGAAATGTGCAAGTGAAAGTTCTGGATGTTTGGGCCCTCCCTGGTGGTACAGCAGGTTAAAGTGCAGCACTGGGAAGCTGAAGCCACTTCCGCATGAGTTTGATTCCCGCCTGCCCCTCCTGACCCGCCCGCTGCCCCCCTCAGCAGTGTACTTGGTAGATCTGCCTGTTCTGCTCCCCGCTCAGTCTCTGATGAAGCCTCTCGCTGCCCTTTAGCCTCTGGCCTGTACCCTAGTTCTATATGCACAAATAAATAAATCTTAAAAAAAAGAAAGTTCTGGATGTTTAAGCTCTGTTAGCTTCACTACAGAGCAGTCTCTAGCCACATGGTTACTTGGCCAACATCAATATCTGCAGCTGGGTCTTGATCACTTCACCTCCTCCATGAAGCCTTCAGTGATAGCCCCCTGGGAGAAATGCCTGTACCTCATTAGGGCTCTTTTAACCTTTAGCTTGACTATCCTCATTGGGGCCTTAGGGACGGCATGTTGCTACTGGAATGGATGGTGATTATTCCCATGTGGGCTCCATAGTGACAATCACCGTCACCAGCACAGGGGTCTCAACAAACATTTGAGAGTGACCCCAGGTAAACACCCCCGAATGAGCTCCCTTGCACTTCTCCACCTGCTTCAGGTCACAAGGTGGAAGGGACTCGGTGTGGAAAGTAAGCATTGGGGAGTCATGACCCACTGAACCAAAATGGGTTCAGGGTGCTAGCCAAGATGGAGAAAAGAAATGCCTCTCTTCCAGGCCCAGAACCCAGGGCGCCCTTATCCCATGCTTACCCACAGCACCTCAGAACCCCTAATTTAGTGGAGCTCCCTTTTAAGCACTGTGTCATCTCGTGGGCCGGTGCTCAGGGCTGGGAATTTCCCAATATAGGTGAGAATACAGGATCATTTTGCAGCTCATCTGAGCTACACAAGCCCACGAGATGGACTCATGACGGATGTAGACACCAAGGTCTCAGAGAAGTTAAGTGACCTGTGCAATGCCACACGGCTACCAGGAGACAGGCGTTGGGGTGTGAACCCATGAGCCCTTTTCCAGTGGGGAAGACGACACAGAAACAAATCAGTAGCCATTGTGGGGAGCGTTGGACAGGGGCCTGTTACGATGCTTCCTGGGGTCAGAGGAAGGAGTGGAGGGAGCTGGAGAAGTGGATGGGAACATGGGCGAAGTGGGAGATTGCTTTGGCTTCCCCTCCCCTAGGTCCATAACCTTGGGTCAGAGAACTTTCTAGCTTCATTCTGCATATCAGAGTGACATGTGCTCCAACCAGACTGGAGAGAAAGCAGTTGGGAAGCCAGTCTTGCTGGTCCAGGGCGACATCAACAGGGCAGCCTGTTTCTGTATTCACTTCTCCGGCACTTTGATTAATATTGAGAGGAATGAAGGTGGGGGGGATGTGCTGAGAATAAAAAGGTTGTGAGCCATTGAGAGAGAGACAGAAAGAGGGAGAGGGGGAAGTCAGCCGACGCTGTGCTCTGAATTGGCCCCTGACACTGATGGATCCTCTCTTTGGAGTTGAACAGGCTCTTTCCAGCCCGCAGGCCCTCACTCACACAATCCCCCTCTCTAAGTGAAGGGTCCACTCGGGCTGGTCACCATGTCCTTCTCTAGCTTGCCCTTGCCAGTACTTGACCTCTCCACTCTTCCACTAACCCCAAAGGGCTGAAGCTCTGGAACCAGCCTTTCCCCAGCTTGAGGTGGCAGGGGGGGGGCGTGTGGGGAAAGGAGTGCTGTCCAGCAGCAAGCCAGCCTGACAGTTCACGGCATCTGCAGCAGCTGGTCCAGTCAGCTGGTGTTGATCCACCCGGACCTGATGGTCAATAGGAGGGCCTCTTCCTTCCGGATTTGAGGACGCCAGGCCAGTGCCAGCCTTCTCCTTGACTGCCTGGGTAGGGGCAGTGGGAGAGGGACATTTGAGTTAACATTGGTGCTTCTGGTTTAAACTCTCCCATCATCATGTAGGTGGGGCTTTAAAATGTAAATCTACATATTTTTGTTTCTCGGATTTTCCTAGCTCCGGACCCCAATTATGCTGTCCCTGGTGCAGTGGGGCTGAGCAGAGAAAAGATAGCCACGTGGCCTATGCAGATACACTCCCCATTGACAGCAGACAGGCCAGTGTGAAATGGGGACATTTCTTGAGTCTCTCCATTGCATGCCTAAGGGTGGGTGAACTGGCCACCGCTGACCGCTGACGCCTCCCCCCCCCCATGTGTTTTAATAGTGTATCTATTCTGTGCAAGTCACTGTGTCATGGAAATCCTGGTTTCAGGCAGGAACAGTCTCTGGGCTGGACTAGTTACAAGAACTGTGCAGTTTTCCTTCACCATCCCTTTTCAGGACGCGCTCACAGCCAGTTGTCATGTCTATGTTGGCGTAGTTTTTCTATAAAACAGAGCCAGGTCTAATGCAAAATTTATAAAACAAATGAGAGACTCTTGTCCCTGTTGTTTTATGTTCACTTCTTATTCTTTTCTCTCCCTATTCAAGAGCGTTTGAGACAGAGCAAAACAGTAGCGCCACCGTGAAATAATTGGGCATCTTCGCAAAAGGTCACAGAGAGTAAAATCTTTGCAGCTCAAAATCAGTGTGCCCGGCATTAATAAAATAAGTGAATATTTGTTGCTCTGGGCCTTTGTCTTTTAGCGAAGTTTAGAGTTTTGTGAGTGTGTGGATGTATTCATAAAGCAAAAACTAACTTATCTGACTCTGGTCTGTTGATGGATTCTAGTTATTTCTAGACCAATTTCTTTGTTCTCGGCACTGAGGCTTAGACTCACAGAAAAACAAACTACAAAAGCACTGAGCAGGACTAAGACAGTATTTGATTCTGCTTGTTTGTTCTGTCTTCCTTACTGCTGTGTTATTAATTAATTAGCAGGTTATATGGTCATTTCAAATAATACTATGTGGGTTTGTTATTTAATCTCAATAGATTTGGGCGAAGTAAAAATAAAGGAAAATCCTATAACTCTATGCTGATGAGACTGTGGGGGAAGCAGATATTTCATTCTTTGAAAACTACTACAATGACTTTTGAGGGCATTTGGCAATCAATGCAGGCCAGAGGTCACATAAAAGGCTTGTATTCTTTCACCGGGTAATCTCATTCTCTGGAATTTATTTCAAGGAAGTACTTTAAAAGGAGGAAGGGTGACTGTATTGATATATTTATAGCAGTGTTATTTATGTCAGGGAAAATAACCTAATGTTTTAGCAGTAGCCAACGGATAAACAAATTATGAAAGATCCACACAAGTTGATATTATCTCTTTGCTAAAAATTACAGGCAATTGGGGAGAGAACGCTATGTCCTCGCTACAGAATCATCCAAATGATAGTAACATAGTACATATGCAAGTTTAAAATTCAAAGAGAACTTTAAGAAACAAAAGCATTATATAAGAGTAAAAATAAAGACAGAATTCCTTTCACTGAAGAATGACCATTTGGAATCACTTAGATTTGCTTAGCCCCCCAAGTTAGCCTGGATGTGGTCGAGTGTTCATGCTGCTCCCAAGACCCAGCGTCTTGGGGTCCTTTTTCCCCTTCAATTTTTATTGAAGTAACTTTGCATTTACACATGATGTAAATTTCAAGAGCACATCGCTGAAGCCCAGGTCTACTCCCTGGGTTAGGGTCCCACTAAACTCCAGGCCCAGCCTTCTCCAGACAAATAGCTCCCCCTTCCCCCTTCCCTTCTGGTGTCTACTCACTTGGTTTTAGACCTAAAAGTTTGTTTTCGGTCTTACTGAATTCATGTGTTACTCATTTTAAGTTGAACAATAATTTAAATAAAGAGGCCAGAGAAAAACAAAAGGGGGGAGGGTTGTTGAATCATGTGTAAAATTAACTCACCCAGGTATTGAAGGGCCATAAACTGGGGAAGGAAGTGGAAAGCCTCCCCTCTGCCCTGGCCACCCCCAAACCCGAGCCCTGCTTCAGCTCATGGCCTGTGCCCTGCCTGGTGACCCTCCCTCCCACCACGGAGCTCACCTGGCCAGGAGAGCCGCGTGGGACCCCGTCTTTAGCATTCCCAAGGCTTTTGGGGAGCAAGAAGAACTGGCCACTCCATTTAAGACTAGCAGACACAACACACCCCAGTACAGCATTCTCTTCCTTCCTTTGCACACTGGGGCGTCTGTGCGGTCGTGTGTCTGCGTGGTTGTGGTCGCGTGACCCCCACGGCTCTCAACATTCCTATCTGAGTGGTTCTCGCGGGAGAGGACACTGAGCGGCTTTATCTCCCGGACAATACCCAGGCTGTGCAGGGGAAGAAAAGACCTCGCACGTTGGTGGGGAACGGCTTCTGGCCCCCAAACTGACTGGCCTCCGGTTTCGTTTGGCTCGGTGCAAGGAACCGTTTGGCTCCCAGACGCAAGGGCTGTTCAGCGCGGCTCTTCATCAATCAGGCGTTCTGTTTGCTCCACACTGGCCGAGCGGGTCCAGCCCACCAGCTGCTGTGGAGACGGCTGTGTGGGCGCCTGCAGTGTGTGGGGCGGGGAGCGTGTAGGGAGGGGGGTGCCAGAGGGGTGGCCCCCGAGTCTAGCTCGCCTGCAGAAAAATCTGGCCCACATTTGCGTCAGTGAGTAGACCCGGCGTGTTTCTTTGGTCACTTTGGCCAGTGGAACTAACGCCCTCCCAAGATACCGTCTTTTCTAGCAAATAAAGCAAAAAAGGGATTCACGTGATTTACATTTCTAAATGACTGATCTACTTCATACAGTTTCAAAATCTGATTTAAAGTGTATAATTTTAGCAAAAGTTTGTACATGTTCTTGCTTTCTTAAACATAGTTTTAGTGAACATAGTCAATGATTTCTGATGGTTTCTCGTTATATAATAATTTTAAATAATTTTATTTGTTCACGTGTGAATAACTCAACTTTTATTTTATGGAATAGTGTGCGTGTAAATTCTATCATCTATCAATCTATCATCTATCATCTATCTATCATCTATTATCAATCATCTATCTATCATCTATTATCTATCATCTATCTATCATCTATTATCTATCATCTATCTGTCTATCATCTATCTATCTATCTAATTTGTTTCATTATCCTTTTTCATTATCAAACCTACCCTTTTGGAGTTTCAGGAGAAAAACTATGCCATGTATGTACTCAAAATCAGCAGTTTATTGAATCCTGAGTCAAAGGTCTTAACCATGAGGAGAAGATATAGAGCTGGATATTTCCTTGAAACCTCCTTAGTGGATCTGCTAGGGGGTCAAAGTTGGACCCCACAGCTTAGACCACGGGAGGCCAGGAAGGCCAGGGAAGCCCGAAGGGAGCCAGCTGGGGCTGCTGGGTAGCTTCCCCCACCTGCACCACCTCCTGTGTGAGGGCTTTATTTCTGAGTCAAGAAATGGGGATTCGATATGTGGGAAGGCCTGGAACAAGTGACAGATATCAGAGATAAATTGAAGAGCAAGTTTAGCAAGATAGTTTACATGGTGTCCCCTGGCTATGCAAATGTATTGTTTTTTCTAGATTGGGTCTAGCCTCTTCTCTTCTTCCTCTTCTACCTTGTCATCAGATTTTGGTAGCATACCCCTAGTAAATCAGGATAGTATCACAAAAAAGAACTGCAAGAATCAATTCTGAGCCTAAGTGAAAGATGCTAATATCAGCCTTCTGCAGAGTCTTAGTGGCCACCTCTTCAGCACAAGTTCAATCTCTGGCCAGGGACTTCTCCTACAGAGTCCTGAGAATGGAGATTGCGATAAGATAAAAATGAGGAATAAGAAAGAAAGACAAGGGGAGGGAAAAGCAAATATAAATAGTTAGGACTACCTCAAATCAAAAAGCTTTTAATGGTTAAAGAAAATACTAGCAGATTAAAAGGACAGCCCACTATATAGGAGGTCTTTACATATCACACAATTGACAAGTGTTTAATACCTGAATTATACAAAGAACTCATCCGACTTAGCAATAAAAGCCAAACAAACCAATTTAAAAAATGGGCAGATCTGAAAAGACACCGTTCCAAAAGGATGTACAGGTGGCCAGCAGACATAGGAAAAAATCTCTCCATTACCTCTAATAAGGGAAATGCAGATCAAAAGCACGGAATATTATCTCATGCCTGTGAGAATGGCATGCATCAAAAATCTGAACAGAGAGGAGCTGTTTTACACTCTTGTTGGAAATGTAAACCGAAAAGCAGTATGGACCTACCTTTAAACTAACACTTGATCTAGAACTACCATATGATCCAGCAACCTTACTTCTGGGTAGCTTCCCAAGAAGCCTGAGACCATCAACTCAAAGAAACATGTGATCCATAGTATTTATTGCTGCATTTTGTTTTGTTTTTACAACAGCTAACATGTGAAACAGCCTCAGTGTCCACTGAGAAATGATTGGATAGAGAAGATGCAGTATAGTAACACAAAGGAATACTCTTCAGCTAAAAGGAAAGATGAAGTGTTGCAATTTTAAGCAAAATGGAAGGAACTTGACAGGATTATTGGAAGGGTTGTTAGCTAGGAAAAAAGTCAAAACAAATGTTGGATGATTTCAAATATGTGAGTGTTATAAGGAACAAAGCAGGTGAGCAGAAATAGCAAAATAAAAATAAGCTAGTGGATACTTTCTTTTTATTGAAAAAAAAATGACAACACAAAAAGCAAAAATTATATATTTAGAGGGGAACTACCCACCCCCATTTTCTTGAGTGGCAAATCTAGTTTACAATGTAAATCCCTCAGGCACATCAGTGTCATGACTGTCTGTGACCATCATCAATCCACAGCCCTGGACAGTTGCTTTTGTTACCTGACCCAGCCTTTACCTCTTCCTGTGATCACCTGCTATTTCTACTGACATGAAGAAGCATCACGCTTAGCCTGCCAGGTAAGCAATGGGGTCCCTTTCCTGTCTCTGAAGATCCCAAGTGGCATCCAGAGAGTCCAGTTTTCAGACAGCTATTGGAGGAAGTAGGGTCTGAGGGGTTCAACAAACTCCAAGTCCCTGTTGGTATCTTCTTAGCATTTGGCTGAAGTTAAGCTGTTGCTTTGGAGGACAAAAATTAACTGGTTCCAGCAGAAATAGGATATTTGCATAACTTCAAAGCCTCTACTATCACCAGGGCAAAAATAGTCACTTTATAAAGGAGAGTGAGCCTGGTAAATGACACCTTAGCCTCAAAATGGCTAGCAACTGGGCCACCAGAATTTTAAGGAGCAAGTAGTAACAATTGAAGAAAATGGCTTCGTTTGGGAAGGAACTGCCAAGAAGTCTTCCTGAATACTAGGCAGGCTTAGAGCCCCATGTGGGAAAGAAATTTATAAATTCTCCAAAGTGCTAAGGAGATTATGGATGGGGTACCCCTAGATCCTGTTTACATCTCCCTGCTCGTTAGATGTGATGATGATGTGCAGGTTGAAACCACAGTTGGTCTCTACCTACTATTTCCGTTTTTGTTTACTGTCTTGTAAAACTCCCAAAAGCTTGGCTTTACCTTTAATTCAATGGCAAGAACCAAATTGAAGTAATCAAATCAAGCTACTGTTATTATGTAGAGCTATTTTCTTGGACTCCTGCTTTGAGTAAATGATTCCTATTAACATGCAGATTTGCTGGGGATTACCAGAAAGTCTCTCAAAATAATCATCAGAAGATGTCTTTCTAAAGAATACTTTTCTCTCTGCCTTGGACCAGGCTTTAGGCCATAAATACCAACAGCTCTGGGACAATTTGGAATTACTTCGTGACCAGGGTGGAAAACAGGGCTGGGTAACCCATAGAATTAAAAATAAAGACCTTGGCTTCCTCCCCTGCATTCTCCTGTAAGTTCTGTCACAGCTCTTCATAGCAAGCAAACTGAGGCGTGTGAGAATCAATACTTGTATGTGTGTGAGTGTGTTGAGAAGACGGCAGGAAGTGTGAATTTTTTTCTTTTTAAGATTTATTTATTTGTGCATACAGAACTGGGGTACAGGGCAGAGGCTCAGGGGAGGTGAGAGGCTTCACAAGAGACAGAGTACACTGCTGAGGGGAGCAGTAGGCGGGTCAGGAGAGGTCTGCCACGCCATGAGGTCACCTCCTGGGCAGGTGGGAATCGAACTCATGCGGAAGTGGCTTTAGTTTCTCAGTGCAGTGCTTTAACTTGCTGCACCACCAGGGAGGGCCAGGAAGTGTGAATTTTGTCACAGTTTTAAGTGCAGGAAATATTGGCTTACAACACTGTTTTAAAGGTATGGGTCTACATCTCCTCAGATGTGTTACCATACCTCACTCACCACCAAAAAACCCACAGCTCTCCATCACAGTCCACTGGGCCTCCTCCCCAGTTTGCTTACCCCTCACCACTGTAGCTTCTGCTCTGCAGCCAAATTTCTAGGGTTTGTTTCAGTCAGGTTTTATCTGTTCTTTGCTTTATTTCTCTGTATGCCGCATGTGAATGAAATCCTCAAGAATAAGTCTTTCTCCTCATTTATTTTGATTAGTATAATCCCCTCTGATTTCATTCATGTTGTCACAAATGGCAAGATGTCATCTTTTTGATGGCTGAGCAATATTCCACCACGTATATGCCACATCCTGTTAAAAAAAAAAAATCCAATCATCCATCAATGGGCACTTACGTAGTTCTCATTTGGAAGATTTAATTTCACTGAAACAAGTATAAAATTTTGCATAATGGAGGTAGCAAGGGTCCCAGAGAAAGAATTCAACAGTCCACTGCTCCATTGCTATTGGACATTAGTACATTACTAAAACTGAGTCTCCTCCTTGTCTTTACTGTAAAATGAATGTAATAGTTATACCTACCTATAGGGCTGTGGTTAAGACCAAAATCAGCAAATCCACATAAGTGATAACTCATGACAGAATAACTATTAGAAGCTAAGGATTTTCCTGTCTTATTTTACAAGTATATGTATATGTATACACACAAATTACTTCCATATATATGTGTATCTTGTATATTGCATATAAAAGTAAAAGTAATGAGGATTATATATGTGTGTATATAATCTCCAGTACATGTATAAGATAAAAATATCAACTTATTATAAATGTATAAATGTATGTGTATCTTTATATAACAAGGAAAAATTAAAAGCCATCTTAATGCAAGGACAGCAGAATAAGCCACCCCAGAATATGACTGTAGTTTAGGGCATACCACCCCAAAATATGCCACTTAGTTTTACTGATTATTTTGACCTACAGATACTGGAAAGATCGCAAATGCAGTCGAGTTTTCCTCAAAACTCCCCTTATTCATACAAATCTTCCAAATGAAACTCAGTTATCCTCAACCACCTCTCCAGGCATTTTGCCCACCAGGGAGTGCCTTCTTATCACAAAAGAGGAGGCTAGACATTAGCATCACACCTGGAAAACCTCTGTTGTAAAAGGTTTCCCCAGCTTGTTCTCCAAGGGCCACTTCATCTTTTCTAAAAATCATTTGCTTGCCCTGAAACTGGCTCCACCCTCCTTCCCCTATCAAGAGGGCATATCCTGAATTCCTAGGCACCTTCAGGGAGCACTCCTTTGCCCTGGGTATCTCCCAGGTGAACTTAAAAGAGATGTGTTAAAACCCTTCTGTTTGTTTTCTCTGTTAATCTGTCTTTTATTACAGGAGTCTCAGCTAAGAACTCAGAATGGTGGAAGGAAATTATTTTTCCTACAATGCCTACCAATAGGAAAATGGCTAAATGATGTATTCATTCAGTGAAATATTATCCACCCATTAAAATAATTACTCTGAAGGTTCTATAGTTACAGATCATAGACTTGAACTCACATTATAACGATAACTGTGAAGCTGTCAATCTACTTGGGCAAACAACTGAATAGGAGAAATACAGCATATTAAGATGGTTGTATTTGAGTTATATCAAAAGAGGAGGTTCACCCCATCTTTCCAGCTTTTGAATAATAGTTTTTTTTTTTTTAGTTTTCTTTTTTCAAATGTGAACATGTTTTAAGAATAACAGTAGGTAAGAGAATTGGTGATTAATTTGATCAGAATATCTGAATCTTTTGGACTTTCCATCACCCTCCTAAGAGTGACCCAGACACCTGGATTTTATGCAGAGAGGTCCCTGCTACAAACCCAGGGAGGAGGCTGTCTGCATGTGGAAACTGATATCTGAGGAGCAGGGAGAGGAACCAGCATCTGAACCCACTTCTCAGACCAAGGATTTGATTAGAAGTTTTAGGAGAATAGTTTTCCCCAAACCTTTTAAGCCTTTGGCTTCTATGCTTGTAACACTGTCATAAACTTTTTTTTTTCTTCAAGATTTACTTATTTATTCATACAGAACTGGGGTACAGGCCAGAGGTGCAGGGGCGGTGAGAGGCTTCACCAGAGACAGAGTGGGGAGCAGAAC
>NW_004567104.1:72587934-72606516 GCF_000260355.1 Condylura cristata | reverse complement strand
CTCCTGACCCGCCCGCTGCTCCCCTCAGCAGTGTACTTCGTCGATCTGCCTGTTCTGCTCCCCACTCTGTCTCTGGTGAAGCCTCTCGCCGCCCTGCACCTCTGGCCTGTACCCCAGTTCTGTATGTACAAATAAATAAATCTTTAAAAAATAAATAAATAAAAGCAACCAAGTGGTATTTATATGATTTCTGGGTGGGAGCTAGGAGGCATCTACAGAGAACAGATCTTCCTCCCCATTGCCAGTGAAACTCTCGTCAAATATCGCAGAAGGCTGTTTCCGCCAGCAACGACTGGACTTGTGGAAGGAAAATCACAACTTCTCAGATTTGTGATTGAAAGGCTGTCTTAATCCTGAGCTCACCCCAGCTATTAATAACCTTCCTCTGAGTTCACAGAGCCAAAGGCTCAGGGGCACCCCCAGCCCCCGGGGAAGAGGCTGCAGAGTTGTTATTTTCCTCTAACTCTGCCAGGCCTGGTCTTCTCGAGAGGTGATGGTCGCCCACACGGATGTACTTGCCTCGCCTCGCCACTGCTCCAGCCCCAGTCCAAGCACTGTCTTGGTCGCCTGTGGGAGCGGGGGAGAGATAGTGTGTATGTTCTGCATTGTTTCTAATTTCAGGAGCCACCAGAGGAAGAACAATCGAGAGGCAGCCCCCTAGATTCTGAAGTCTTTCAGGCTGGAATCAAGTTCTGCCTATTTTTCTGTGCATAGCCCAGCTCAGTATCTGATTAAAAGCAAATAATAATTAGCACAATAATTAAGCATCTTTGACTTCTTACTCTGAACTGAGCATTCATCACCTCCTTCAGCACATGAAGGCCTTGAAGCAACCCTGTATGTACAGTCTAGGATAGTTCTTTGGATAGAATTAATAGAACACAGGTTCAGAGAGGTAAGTGACTTGCCCAAAGACACACAGCCAGGGCTAGAATTGAAGTCTCCATGCCAAATCCTCTGCCCTTAACCACTGAGCTGTGGCTTCAGGGCTCACACTAGATGTTCATCAGACAACAGCTGTTGGCTGATGAGTGAAGGCAGGCCTGGAAAGCACCGCAGCAAGTGGCTTGGCTGTATAGGAATGTTCCTAGCCCGCTCTATTCATACTACCTTTCAGGTTTTCCTGCTGTGATGTTACACTTAGGACCGGGGCTGCTCAGCCCCCCAAGCTCAGAGGGGCTCAGTGTTCCCTCTGCACATGCCCAGTGCAATGCAGCTGTTTCTCTCCTTGCCTGGGTTACTGGGAGCACCCCGGACATTCCAGGAAATGAGAAGGAAATCTCATCCTGCGCAGGAGAGCCGATGCTTGGTCTGCAAGTTTCAGAAATAGAAATTTTCCCCTTTAGCAGCACCTGTGAGCAGTGATGGTCTCAAGCTCTGGGTGCAATTCCTATGTATGGATGGAAAATTTCCTTCACCCTGTGATCTTGAAACCACAGGTCCCAGTGAAAAACCCACATTTACATAAATGCAAAGTCAAACCGAATCATCAGCCCCTAGGTAGCTCCTGGAGACACATGAAAACACTGACTTAGAGAAGAGGGGGTCCAGCCAGGAGGACTGTAGGGTGCAGTAGGATGGGGTGGTGAGAAAGAGGCTGTTCTTGGGGGAAAACACACTGGAAACAAATATGAAAATACTCTGACACTTGAGGGCCCTCCCTGGTGGTGCAGCGGGTTAAAGCACAGCACTAAGAAGCTAAAGCCACTTCAGCAGGAGTTCGATCCCGGCCTGCCCTGGAGGTGACCCACAGGGCACAGCAGACCTCTCCTGACACGCCCGCTGCTCCCCTCAGCAGCGTACTTTGTCCATCTGCCTGTTCTGCTCCCCACTCTGTCTCTGGTGAAGCCTCTCACCACTCCTGCACCTCTGGCCCGTACCTCAGTTCTGTATGCACAAATAAATAAATCTTTAAAAAAAAGAAAATACTCTGACACTTGTAGTGATTGTGTCATTCCGTGCACTTTTCTGTGACTTCAACATTTTCTAAATAAATAAAGACACAGTGGGCTGGCGTAGAAGATTTCTCTCAGTGAAGAAAAGGACACAGGCCCAAAGGCTGCAGTTCACAACAAGCGGACAGCCCCTTCGGAGGTTGTGAGCGCTCTCCGAAGTTCTGGGAAAGGAGCTGAATGACACACGAGATGGGTGTGCACTAGAGGACGTTTCCAGGGGTCCAGCCAACCTTTGTTATTCAGAGTAGGAAGTGAGCTTGACAGTATGACTGCACATTCCCTCCCTCTTCCCGCCCCCCACACACTTACTCCTGAAATAAAACCTCACCAAACTCCTCCTTGCTATCTATGATGCAGTCTGATATATATATATATTTTAAAAGATTTATTTATTTGTACATAAGAACTGGGGTACAGGCCAGAGGCTTAGGGGTGGCGAAAGGCTTCACCAGAGACAGAGTGGGGAGCAGAACAGGCAGATCGAGGAAGCACACTGCTGAGGGGAGCAGCGGGCGGGTCAGGAGAGGTCTGCCACGCCATGTGGTCTCCTCCGGGGCAGGCGGGGATCGAACTCATGCGGAAGTGGCTTTAGCTTCTTAGTGCTGTGCTTTAACCCGCCGCGCCACCAGGGAGGGCCACAGTCTGATATTTTTATAGCACTTCCTAAACCCACTAGAGGAATTTCAAGACCTACTCATAGTCATTGACCCACGGTTTGAAAAGCACAGGAGGGATCATTTGAAATGCCCCTGGGAGATCAAATGTTTGGAACTTTCACTCACAGCCTCTTCTCTCCTCTTCTCCCTGCCTGAAGTTGATCTATGCATTCATCAGACTTCTGATCAAATCCCCTGACTTCCAAAAAACCTGCCTGATGCTTTCAGGTCACTTGAATTTCTCCTCTCCCAGGCTCCAAGGCACTTGTGTTCTGCAGATCATTCTTTCACATTTCTTCATTATTCAACAGGTATGTTTAGAGCTTGAATTATGTGCCAGGCCCTGTCCCGGGTCCTGAGATTGTTGTAAACAGAACAAACCAAACCTTGTGTTCATGCACCAATACCAGACCAGCAGGCAGTGCACAACACAGAAATAATTCTGTGACTGCATCCGGTGGTGGCACGGTGCTGGCAACTTACAACCACTTGACATAAAAGTTGGCTTCCACCTCATCATGTACCCAGAGATCCAGTGAGCAACTTAGTGTCTTCTCTGAAAAACAGATGGGCTGCCAACCTCTCACAACATCTGAGGAAGGCTCCAAGGGGACAGGCAAAGACAAAAATGAAGAAGCAATGATGACCCTGGAGGAAATGGAGACAAGTCAAAAGCATTTCTACAATAAACACTTCTTCAAAAAATGATGACTTTTTCAGAAATACAAACGAAGATAACCATTCATGAAACAAGAACAGAAAGATGTAAAAATGGATCAGTGAGAGAACCACAGATACTGGAAATGTGAAAAGTAAACTTTTAATAATAGTGTTGGAAAATATAACACAGCTTATTGTCTGTCTAGAGGGTGATAGACCTGACCCCAAAGGTGGGTCCTTTGCATTCTGGGAATGAATTCTCTGGGGAGCCTTAGGGATAACTGAAGCAGGTAAGGAGAGAAGAGCCGGTGAAGGAGAGGAGAATTAGCCTGCTCCAGCCAGGGGAGTTCTGAGGAGACACTTAAAGGCGAGGTTGGGAGGAGGGTGCGGCACGCTCAATCTGGGCTAGGCTCTGCCTGGACTTCAGCAGATGACCCAACTGGGCAGCTCTTGGCTTCTCCTTCCAGGAAAGTGCAAAATAGTCACTAGTGGGGGTGTAGTACTCTTTGTCTAGCATGATGCCTCTTGGTCAGCGTGATGGGCCAGATTGCTTGGACAAAGCTCCTCAGCCCACAATTTAGTCCACTTGTCCGAATAGGACTTGGGGTACCATTCTACTAGGTGGGAATTTCTTTTACCTAGCCTGTCTCAAAAGCGCACCCTCGGAACCCATGGGGGTAAGTTACAGGGAAAAGAAAGCTAAAATACTTGAGACACACTGCTTTGGGAGAGTGAAAATGAGATTCCAGAAGTAAACCAGAATTGTGCTCATTTGTTTTATCTTTAAGTATTATTTGATTTTCAAATGATAGATTATGTAGGATAAAAAAAAGAAAGTTATCTTTTTGAAGTATTGGTGATATTTTTCAAGATTCTGGAAATGCCTAGCAAAAAGTTTATAGGTGTATATGTATATATGTATAAAGTCACGTATAGACTTACTGTCTATACAATAAGGGACACCCACAAGAAGTGTGAATATTAAAGTTCTGATTTTGATCCAGGCTGACGGGGGGGTGGGTGATACAGCATTTAGGGAGATTTCCTAAAAGGCAGGGCATGGTCTAACTGGGCTGGCCAGTGGGGGAGGCGGTAACTGGTGTCCTCTGTGTTCCCAAATTGCAGCTTGGGGTGGTCACCCAAGGGTTCCTTTGCCCTGGGCACATCTAGAAATCTTAATGCCCAGGGTTGTTTTCCAAACATTTCTTAAGTCTCAGGGTTTTCTTTCTTTCTTTCTTTTTGTTCTCCTGCAACTCATTTTGCAAGAAACCTTTCTAAGTCTGAGGGGGTTTTCATCCAAGTGAATTTCTCCCGATCACCTGTCATCCACTGCAGACCTGGCCCCCAGCAATCTCCGGCAGGCCAACTGCTCCCTCCTCCCGGGGTTAATGGTCCAGGGTGGCTTGTTGGAGATGGCAGTTTGCAATGTAAAGAGGCTGAATTGTTTGTTTAACAGTCAAGTGACAAATTATTTAATTAGCACATATGCCATTTGTCTCCACAGCTGTGATCATAGGTACTAATTGCAAAGCAGTCTTAATTTATTGTCAATTTATTGCTCTGCGATGCTAATGTGGTCATTACCGATGGCCATTATGCCCCTGTATCATGTCGGGAAATGAGAGCAATTCCACCACATGGGGAAAACCACACTTGGAGTCCCGGCCAACACAGGCAGCTACCGCCGACTCCAGCAGCACATAAATGTTCAAAGAGCCGAGTTCCTCTGGAAATCTTCCCTGACGCTCACACGGAGGGTGGGAGCCCCACGGGCAACGCACAGGGCCACTGCCGCACAGGCCAGAACTGGCGTCCACGCACAGAGTCTAGGCCAGCGGGGCCGGCAAGGGTGTCCGGGAAGCTCACCCACCCTGGGCTGCCTCCTCTCTCTCTCCCCTAAGGAAAAACCTATCCTTCCTCCCTTTGCTTAATCAAATATGCTCCGTGGGCCCACAAGTGGGAAACTCGGGGCCTTGTGCCTGGAGGACAAATCCTGGCGGCCAACTGTGCTGACTATTAAGGCAGATTATTAGCCAGCACCAGGGAGGAGCCGCCATGCAGCTGCTGGCAAAGGACTGGGTGGGGATGGGGTGGGGATGGGGTGGGGTGGGCCCGGGGGCTGGGCGAGTCCCAGTAGGTGAAGACTGAGCACATAGCCGGTTGGGAAAGAGATGGCTTTGTCCCCACAGCTTCCACTGAACCTGGCATTGGTCCAGGCCCGGTTGACCTGGGGAGTTAGGTTTGGTGTAAATCAAATGACGCCAACCCTATAGGGTGGGGCTGGGTGGGGCTGCCCACCCAGGACAGAGGTTCTCAGGACAGAGGTTCTCTGTGTGGGCTCCTGGGGCTGTCCCCCAGTTTCAGCTGGAAGTTGGGCGCGGGTGCCTTTTCACTGCCTGGGGCATGAGAACTCCAATTTGATCAGTCACACTCAGTAAGGATCTTGGAGGGAAGTTGCTACCTCCTATTTTTTCATTATCCTCTGAACACTCTGAGGTGCAGGCAGAGGAGAAGGTCACCCTGACAGGGGAGGTCTGGGGGCAACAGAAACACACCTCCCGTTAGGTTTGGTTGAGGGTACCCAGCACATTTCTTGGTGATTTGCTGCTGGCCTGAAATCCACGTGGCGCTGGGCGGCCTGTGTATTTCTGTGCTCACCTGGGTCAGAAGGAGCTGGAGGAGCAGACAGAGGGGAACAGGGCTGCTTGTTTGGGGTGGGGGCCCGGGGTGTAAAGTAACACCCCCGCCTGCCCCCGCTGCAAACCCCAGGTGCAACCTGTAGGCCAGAGCCGCCCTCTCGCCAGCCCCCAGCAGCCACCTGGCCCCTGGGGTCCACCCCTGCGCCTCCCAGCCAGAGGCTCCAGGAAATGCCTCGCTGGGACACTTGGCCCTTCTCTGGGGCGGGGAGGCCGTTTCCCTGGCTGGCTTCCCCACTATCTCGGATAAAAGGCTTTATTAAATCAGGCAAACACCAGCCCTGCCGCTCAGTAGTAAGTTAACCAGACGCCGGGGGTGGACGGATAAAAGTCCCCTGGTGGTAACGTGGGCATAAAAGGGGGCCCAGGGGGTGCAGGCAGAGGGGACAGTCCCCGGGCCCTGGCTGGACTTCTCAGGTGGCTGCTGGTCAGAACTGTCAGCTGTACGTCACCCCCCAACACCCCCCGCACCGCCCCACGGCAAATTAGAAACAGCAAATGTAGCTCTATTCTTTTTAATTTTGCCCTCCCTTTCCTTCCCCCCTTTTTTCTATTTTCTTTCTTTTTTGTCAATGCGGAATACAAGGCCACTGCCGAAAACATATCCCACACAATCAAACATCAGATGGTGACTCCTTTCCCACAGCTTGTGTGAGTGAAAACAGTGAAATTATACCCATGTTTTAACCGCGAGTCCCCCGGTGTTCGCGTCGCCGCCAGCCGGCACTGGCTCTTGTTCCTGCTTTTTGTTCCTGCCTCTGCGGTGTTCTTAGCGCCGGACCCCATTCAGCCGGCATTCGGCATTGTATGTCGCTTCACGTATGGTTCATCCGCTCCCAATGTGTGCATGTACCCAGAAAATGCAGCTTTTCATTATGTATTCTCTATGTAACAGAAAAGATTAAGATATAAGCCTGGTGAATGCGGCAGGAATTAGTTGGACAGATGAATAAGGGAAAAATGAATCTAGAATGAAGGTGGATTTGGTCTAATGATTGTGGGAGGGCGCTAAGAACGAGCTGGTAGGTTGAAGCCCTTTTAATCCCAGGCTGTGTGTGTATTTTGGCAGGAGAAATGGCCCCTTAGAACTCTGTCTCCAGGAGTACAGTAAAAGACACTGGGTCTTGTGTGAGTGCGCGCGGGCGTGTGTGTGTGTGTCACACACACAATCCCCTTCCTCCTGGGACAAACCAAAGACTTCAGGACGCTGCATCCCCGGCCCATGTGTTTTCAAACTTTCTGGGAAGGTTCGGTAGGTTCCATATTTCAACGCCCAGCTTTGAGAACCGAATAAAAATAGGCAACCTGCCTGCCAGCGTGCTGCTTTGCTTTTGTATTTCACTCCATTTTATTGCCCTGGACTTCAATAAAAGATCCAGACCAAGATGGGAAACTCTCTAAAGTGAATTTGATTTGGAACAGCTCACAAAAGCTAGGATGCTTTTTACACCGCCACCGAATTAGAAAAAAAAAAAAACGAAAAGATGTAAAAAAATAAATAAAAAAGCCGTGTTCATTTAAAATGCGTAAACCCAGTGTCCTTTGGACCGAAGTGGTAGTTAGCGAGAAGGGCTGCTTGACACCGTTTAGAATCAGCATTTTCAAAAGGTAGATGGGATTAATACCATGTGTTTTGTGACTTAATAGGAAGCCAGAAAAGAGAAAATGAAGATTTTTGGCTTTCTTGCTTCCTACAACGGTTTCCAGGGGATGATTTTTTTTTTCCAGCCAATTTTGCTCGAAAATCAAGATTTGCATCACAATAGAGATATTTCAAAAGTGTAAATACAAAAGGCTGCAACTTCAGAGACCTCTTGGTCAGATGAGCTGGTTGGTAGTAGAGATTTCAGGAAGAAGCTGTTTCCAGACTCCAGTGGAAGGAGGTAATGCTCGCTGCTCACTGCAGCATTCCCAAGGCAGACACTTCTGGAAACTCCTATGTGACTATTTAACACGGGGGAGGGGAGCGTAGCAACACTTCAGCTGCTGAGGAAACTGCTTAATTTAATTCACAGATATTTTGGGTGCACGGAAAGAGGACATGTTACATCCTTTGATTAATTCGCTTCAAAAACGTGGCTTTTAGAGTTTAACAGAATCCCTGAATTGTTGCCTTACCTATATGTTTTGCTGTTCCCTTGCTTAAGAATTTGACAAATTCCTTTATTTGAGTAAAAAAATACCAATTATGGCGTCTACCCTAGCAATGAGGAGTGGCAGTTGTTTTTTCCTCATTTAGTTTCAATTACTCGCTTTCATTTTTCCCATTGGGCTGGTCCATATTTTAGTGATGTGGCTATCAGGTTGATATTATTCCCATAGAAATGTTAAGAGTAAAAAGTTCCTTTTGCATAATGAAAACGGACAAGACTGCAAATTTCCCCATTCTGATGTTCTCCTCGCACACTGACTACCACAGGCTGGTTAAAAAACTGTCTTTGAGGCTCCAGTTCTGTTCCTTCTCTCTCTCCTCTGCGCCTGGGGTTTACATAATGATATTGGAGGGCTTTGGCCCCAGGAAAAATCGAAGTTTGTTTTTCTTTCCCAAACAGGAAAGAAAATGTTTATGTTCAAATAAAATTAGATGGAAACCATGTTGAATTCAAATGATTTGATGGTAAATGATAGATGAGTTTCCGATTCCAGGATTTGGACAGGTGGTGAACAGGGAAGGCGCTGTTCAATTGTCATGCCAGTGTTTTTTTTTTTTAAAGATTTATTTATTTGTGCATACAGAACTGGGGTACAGGCCAGAGGTGCAGGGGCGGTGAGAGGATTCACCAGAGACAGAGTGGGGAACAGAACAGGCAGATCGATGAAGTACACTGCTGAGGGGAGCAGCGGGCGGGTCAGGAGAGGTCTGCCGCGCCATGTGGTCACCTCCGGAGCAGGCGGGAATCAAACTCATGCGGAAGTGGCTTTAGCTTCTCAGTGCTGTGCTTTAACGCACTGAACCACCACGGAGGGCCTGTCATGCCAGTTTTATCTGCGTTGGTGTCTTTTGATAACACCTGAGGGGAAAGTGAACAGACCTGTGTCCTGTTTACTTTATGTAAACTTTCACAACTTTTCTCCTTGGTCCTTTGTGGGCTTTTCTCTCCCAAGAACAAGCTGGGCTCACTTGAACAGCAGCCACTCTGCGCCCTGCCTCAGTGGCATTGTTCCTTAACCCCCTCTCCTCTGGGGTCCTTTGCGTGCAGCACAGCCGGGCATAAAATCGTCCCTGCAGCGGGATAAGCTGGCCCAATCTTCCACGTGCTTTCCCTTTTTTTTTTTCACAATGGGAATTGTGTTTCCATTTGAAGCAATGATAAGCTCTCCATAATAAGCACGCTCTCTCTTTTTTATCCTCCAAAATTTAACTTGTATTTTAAACTTGCAGTCAGCAGGGGTGTTGCAGTAAACAATCTGGAGAAAGCAGCGTTGGCCACAACCTGAGATCATAATTTGTCTGATGGGACAAGCCAGCATGCCTTCACTTTGTCCTTGTGGGGTTGTTATCCATGTCCAGGCTTCTGAAGCGTCTTTCTGTGCTAAGTACATGGCTGGACCGTGGAAAATCAAAAAACAAACTGGCATTTGGAAGGGCAGTAACTCTTCCTGAAGGAGGGCGGGGTCCACCGTTTGCCTATTATTTCAGACTTACTTCCGGTTCTCTAGATCTTCCAAGGTAACCAATGAAGACGGGTCACCCACCTCCAGTCCTGCAGAGTGAGAAGGCAACGGAAGCCTTCTCTCCAGGGTCAGGAAAGGAAACCTGTTTGCTTTGCAAGTTTGGAGTCGCCCCTTGGAGATGGAAGGGAAACTAAAGTGAGTTACTCCTGTGCCATCCCCAAAATAAAAGGTTTGTTTCATAGGGACAGTGACGTAGGACTCGAAGGTCAGCTGCTGCAACCTGCATAAGACCGTCATTCACTTAGTCGAGATTAATAGCACCAGATTGTGTCCTTGGGGCTGCAAAGCCAGAGGGCCAGAGGCGTTGAGGTAGAAGTTGTCTCACTTTGAATTGCTTCCTGTACAGCGCACATGGGAGGGAAACAAAAAGGATTTTATTTATTCTTCACTAAAGATTTTGGTTTAAAGATTTCAAGTCACTAAATACTCACCCCTTAGAGACTCGCTTCCCTAGTTCTTGTCTTTACGTGTCAGATATAGCTGCTGCTTCTCGATGTTTCTCCTCTCCCTGGCACAATACTTTGCAAAAAATGGTCCCCAGGGGCCCTCCCTGGTGGCTTAGCAGGTTAAAGCGCAACACTGTGAAGCTGGCCACAGCCACTGCAGCACGAGTTCAATCCCCAGCCTGGGAGCTGACCCACATAGCAAAGACCTCTCCTGTCTCCCTGCTGCACCCCTCAGCAGTGTACTTCGTCAGTTGGCCTGTTCTGTTCCCCACTGTGTCTCTGGTGAATCCTCTCACCCCCCGCACCCCTGGCCTGTACCCCAGTTCTGTATGCAAGAATAAATCAATCTTAAAAAAATGGGGATTGTGCCTTACTTCTAGCCACCTTAGGGGTGCACCCCTTCATGCTCCGTGCTGCCCCCTTCTCTCCACATAGGGTCTCCACAACGATATTGGAGCTCCTTGCCTTCAGCACCAGGAATCGTCGCAGTTTGCTTTTCTTTCTCAAACAGGTTTTCAAAAAAAAATCGCAGGGGAATCATGTTGAATCCAAATTATTTGATATTAAGTAAGGAATGCAAATGGAGATTTTGCTTTCTGCTTTGCCCCAGAAAATGGAATGAAATAGAAAACAGAACCCAAATAGTTGTCAATTGAACAGGTGAAGAGCTTTGTGTTGGAAGCTGCGTCTGGGGTGCACAGCTGTCTCGGTGTGGGCCCCGATTCCCCCAGGACGTGTCCTGCCCCGGAACCTCCCATGCAAACTTTCAGGAACTGGCCTTTTCAGTGACTTTCTCTCTTTCTCTTTGACTGAAGGGGACTCATTTTCATGGTGTGTTTTTCTTTGTTGCGTCTTGGGAAGAATTTTTTTTTTTAAAGATTTATTTATTTGTGCATACAGAACTGGGGTACAGGCCAGAGGTGCAGGGGCGGTGAGAGGATTCACCAGAGACAGAGTGGGGAACAGAACAGGCAGATCGACGAAGTACACTGCTGAGGGGAGCAGCGGGTGGGTCAGGAGAGGTCTGCCACGCCATGTGGTCACCTCCGGGGCAGGCGGGAAGTGGCTTTTAGATTCTCAGTGCTGTGCTTTAACCCACTGTGCCACCAGGGAGGGCCCGGGAAGAATTTTTTAAAATATTTATTTAGCCCGCGGGGATTACAATTGAGATGGAAAAAAAATGTACAAAATGATGTAAAAATAAACTTTTGTAATAAAAAAAATAATAAATAAATAGAAAAAAATATTTATTTAGGCATACAGGAAGTTTTTTTTCTTTAAGTCAAAATTGAACACCACACCTTCTGGGTCAGCTCACACCACACAGCCCTCAGTGCAGGTTTCCTGAAGGACTGTGCCTTGCCCCATCCATCCCAGGATGACCCCCCCCACTCCCAATCCCATCCAGGCCCACTGCAAACACTGGCCTGGGCTGTGTTTCAGGTGCAGAGCATGTGAGTCCTGAAGACATGCTGAGCTTTCCTGAGCTGCCCTTAGAGAGCAGAGCTGGGCACAGGACAGGCGCCACAGGGCGGTTGCAGGGTGTGCCTATGATGGTCAGCGCTTAGAATGATGGTCGGTGCTTAGACGTTCTGTTAGCTGTCGTTCTTCTTTTAAAGATTTATTATTATTTATGCATACAAGAACTGGGGTGCAGGCCAGAGGTGCAGGGGCAGTGAGAGGATTCACCAGAGAGAGTGGGGAGCAGAACAGGCAGATTGAGTGAAATACACTGCTGAGGGGAGTGGAGGACAGGAGAGGTTTGCTGGGCCCTGTGGGTCCCTCCCTGGCTGGGGATCGAACTCCAGCTGCCGTGGCTGCTGACAGCTTCGTAGCACTTTGCCTTCACCTGTTTCACCACCAGGGAGGACCTCTGTCAGCTGTTTCACTGGCGTCTTATCAACCCCACTGGTCTCCAGGGTTTCATCTGATCTTAGAGAAAAACTTTTCCCACTTGGACAGAAGGTGGTCGGTCCAGGTCACGGTAGGGTCACCAGGGAGCAGACGAAGGAAGCCTGCATTTTCACTGGTTACAGTTATAGGCAGAGGGAAGCTGACATGGCGTGAGTGGTCTGGACCAGCCATTGTTCTGGAAGAACACGTTAGCATCTTTGTTTGAAAGAGAAAAATCCAAGTGTGTGTCAGGTAGCAAATTCACTGCACTCTGAGGCATTTGGGGACCTCTTTCCTCTGGCACCCTATTTTCTTGTTCTGTATCAAATGCAAGTATGTGGAATGAAAATGCAGGCGTGCAGGAGCGTTAAAGCGAACCTGACCGCATCCGAGCTCACCGCCTCGTCAGCTCCCAAGGCGCTGGGATAGAATGCCAGTGGGCCTGGCAGAACAGTCTAGACGCCTCCCTCATCTGTCCTGCTGCCTGTATAAGAGAGACGCCACTTTACAGCTGGGCGCTTCAAGCCTTCAGTAACACTTCCCATTTCCCAGGGAAGCGAAAGCTGAGCATGGTCTCTCACCGGAACCTCGCTGAAGGCTGAAAGGCGAGGCCGTACAGCCTCAGTGCGCTGCCTTGGAAGGCAGGAGCCTTCCCTTCTCTGCTCTCCTGCTTGCTGGCTGAGTTGGGTGCAGAGGGGACCGCAGGTTCCCGGCACAGTGAGAGCTTGTGCTGTGGAGGCAAAGCAGTCCTCGTCTCCTGGAACCTTGGCCGGTGACCACAGGGAATATAGTCAGTCACCACCAGCCCTGGGAGCAGGAGAAAGAAGTAACCTTCTGTCTTTTCCAAGTCACCTTTGTCGGTTACCTCGGCTCAGACAGATGAACCTAATTCGGACCATTGTCAGGCGCTCACTCATTGAGAGTTTAAGTGGAAAAAAACCTGCCCATGAAATTAAATAGCAAGCATGTAAAATAAAAGTACTGAGCTAGGGCCCTCTCTGGTGGCGCAAAGAGTTAAAGCGCACCACTTTGAAGCCATGGCGGTCTCTGCAGCCCCAGTTCCTTCCCCCGCCAGGGAGAGACTCACAGGGCACAGCGGACCTCTCCTGTCTCACCCGCTGCTCCCCTCAGCAGTGTATTCAGGTCCATTTGCCATTTGCCTCCCCACTCTGTCTCTGGCGACTCCTCTCATGCCCACAGCTCTGGCCTGTACCACAGTTGTTGTATGCATAAATAAATAAATCTTTAAAAAATAAATAAAAATGAAAGCTAGTTATGAAATTGATAAAATTAAACTAGTGACTATTTGTAGTAGATAAATTTCAAATGTCAAATATTTGTATAGTCCTGGTCCACCAAGATCTTGCCTGAGTCCCTTAAGTACCTTAATGAACTTAATCTCAACCACCCTGTGAGCCGACGTTCCTCCCCCCCACTCACTGGCATCCTAGAAGAAACAGGCGCAGGAGGTTAAGTGACTTGTCCACCTTCACCCAGGCCCTAAGTGGTGGAGCTGGGATTTGAACTTGAGTAGTGGGCTCTGGAGTCCACGTTCTTTCCTGAGAGGCAAGTCCACCTCCCTATGACATGGTGAGGCGGGTGGTCTCATGAGTACTCAAAAGAAGCAGTCAGGCAGTTCCTGGGGGCCTACTGTATGTGAAAGTCCTGCTGCCTTGAGGGGCCCCACGGCCCATGTGCACACACCCACTCAGCAGTCTTCTCTTAGCATCTGAAGTTACCACTGTCGGTCAAGCCACTAGGCCCTATCAAGGCTGTGGTTACCGGGCGAACCCCTACATAACAATACTGTTACCCCCAGATATACTCAATCTATAGCATTACCCAGAAATTTTCCGGCAAAACTATGACTCTGTCTTTTTCTAATAGTCTCTACTCTGCTGACAGCAAAAAGTATGGGTATCTGTGTATTTAGTAGCCCCTCAAAAGTTTCCTCCTACACAGGGGCTCAGAAAGCTTGTGGAGGGTGCATGGATGGGGGGGGAACTGAGGTGGTTCTCAAACTGTGTTCTGAAGAAGCCTGGGGGTACTTTGAGGTCAGACCCCAGGAAAGATCAAAAGCTTGTCCACAGCAGCTGCCCACAAGGCCCTGCTTACTAACGTCCCTCCGGCTGGAGATCTGGTTTATGTCTTGTATCTCTTTAAATGAACCTGCTCCCTCAACCATCTCTGAAAACTGCTTTCAAGGGACGAGTGGAGACCCTGTGTTCACGCCTTCCTCTCAGCCTGCAGCAGGCAGACTGCTGGCTCAGCTGACGCTTCCACCCCCTCATCAGATGCTCACCCCTCTGCCCCTCTTGGGGGGCCTGTTACACTCTCCTGAACAGATGTGGAGCTGCTTGCAATGAGCCAGGGGAAGTGGGTCTGATTTTGGATCATCCAGATACGGTGGCCGTCATCAGCTCCTGCTCCTGCTTTGCTGCCCCCGGCCTGGACCTGAGGAGGCCCAGCAGACTCTGATGGCTCGGCAGCTCTGGTGGCGTGGGTGGGAGGCCCTAAATGCATTTGCCCACTGCTCTTCCCTTGTACTGCAGGATGGCTGTTCTCCAGCTGCTACCCTTGCTTGGGCCAGATGACAAGTGCATGCGAAGTAGGTTTCTCATTCCAGAAAAATCCTCAGAGCCTTCTTGTAGATTTTGCAAGAAAGAAGGCATCAGGCAGGTTTCCTTTAAGATCTACCACAAAATCATCCCCGTCACGTCTTGGGCCCAGAGCAGTCAAACAGAAAGGGGTCGACATGTGTGGGCTTTGAGAAAGTTCCAGGTACAAGTAGGGAGTTCTAGTAATGGTATACTAGGAAGGCTCACTTCTTTTTTTTTTTTTTTTTAAAGATTTATTTATTTATTCATTCGTACAGAACTGGGATACAGGCCAGAGATGTGGAGGGTGAGAGGATTCACCAGAGACAGAGTGGGGTGCAGAACAGGCAGATTGACGAAGTACACTGCTGAGGGGAGCAGCGGGCGGGTCAGGAGAGGTCTGCCACGCCATGTGGTAACCTCCGGGGCAGGCGGGATCGAAGTCATGCGGAAGTGGCTTTAGCTTCTTAGTGCAGTGCTTTAACCCGCTGCACCAGCAGGGAGGGCCCGGCTCACTTCTCTTTTAAAATAAGTTATTTGCGGCCCTCCCTGGTGGCGCAGCAGGTTGAAGCACAGCACTGAGAAGCTAAAGCCACTTCTGCATGAGTTCGATCCCCGCCCTGGAGGTGACCACATGGCGTGGCAGACCTCTCCTGACTCGCCCGCTGCTCCCCTCAGCAGTGTACTTCGTAGATCTGCCTGTTCTACTCCCCACTCTGTTTCTGGTGAAGCCTCTCACCACCCCAGCACCTCTGGCCTGTATTCCAGTTCTGTATGCATGAATAAGTAAATCTTTAAATATATATATAAGTTATTTGCTTTCACAGGTACATAGAGACCTTGGAACAAGGTGTGAAGCTGCTCAGGTAGAAGAGGCTGGGAAACTGAGTCAGGGAATACTCACCAGCCACGGTGGCTCTGTGGACCTTTCCTCAGAACTTTGAGACACGTTACACCCTGTGAGTCCCCATTTTCTATTAGTGTTTGGCTCTCAGCGTGTACCATGCTCTCTCGGCAGATCTGGTCTTACACACAAAACCACCTTCCAAGGTGTTCTGCATGGTTATCATTTTCCTCCTGCAGGGTCTGTGTGCAAAATCCTCTGCCTTTTTTTCCCCACAAGTGTGTGCTTTCTCCAAAGGCGCACCGTCATCACCCCACCTTCCCCCACCGCGTGTCCTCTCCGGGAGCACATCCTTGTACGTGTGTGCAAGATGGCGGGAAATCATTTTCAGAGACATTCCGACTCTCAGCTTTGAATCCTGTTATTTTTACACACCAACAAAGAGCACATGCTTCTATCCGTTATGAAATCCATCTGTGAGCTGCCTTTCAAAGCCCGCAGTTGTGTAAGCAGACGTGTGGTGAAATTCTTCAATCATCTTGAAACAGTAGTTACCCTGCCCCACCACGTGTATTGCCTATGCAATATGATAGCATCGCCTGCTTCACTTTTTAAGTTAAACACGTTTTCCATTTACTTCAACTGGCACCAAAGTGATTCGGAAACGCCAAGGGTGGCAGTAAGCCGTGGGAACAGCCACCTAGGAAAGGCGTGCACCAATCAACGCTGACATTCCACCCCACCCCCAAGCTGGAATTGGTTTTCTCTGCCTAAAACCACTGTGCCTTCTTGCTAGAAGCGTGGGCTGGAGATGCTTCAGCCTTCCACCGGGTCAGTCCTGTTCTCAGACCCTCATGTCAAGAAGCAGGAGGACATGTGAGAAGCCACTTAGGTTGCACTGTGTGCAGTGAATATGACTTTGTTGGGAGCAGGGCCTGGCTGGTGTCAAGCTGAGATCAGGTTGGGGCCTCATTCATTAGGACTGAAGTTCTTACACAAAGGGGACCTTCTGACACAGTCACGCACATGGAGAGACCAGGGTGATGGGACTAAAATGGAAGCAATGCCAGAGATTGCCAGCCACTGATTAGCAGCCAGCAGAAAGGACTGGAACAGGTTCTCCCTCGGTGTTCTGAAGGAAGAAGCCCCGCTGATACCTTATCTTGGACTTCTAGCTTCCAGAAGCGCGAGAGAATAAGCTGCCATTGCCTAAGCTCCCTGTCTGTAGCCTCTGTGATGGTCTCCTTAGACACGCCACGTTGCCTAGCTAAGTCTACACACGTGCTCTGAGCCCAGGAGCCCCATAGAAATAGTGGCAAGCTGGAATTCTCAGAACCTGACCTGCCGTCAGCCATCTTTCATGAGGTTCCATGAATCTCATTGCCCAAGTAAACAGCCATGGGCTTTGCCTTAAGCGATGCTCTGAACTTGACTTCCAATCAGAATCTCCCTCTGGAGACCCAGGGCTGAGAATCGCAGGCACCCACTCTTCAGCCCTCGCCAGCAGATCGCTCTGCTCATTGAGCTAGAAGGTCAGGAAGTTCCTCAGGAGAAGGGAGGAACCTGTGTGGAGTGCGTTGAACATGGGGGCTGAGACAGAGAGGGAAAGAGCTGCTCTCCAGCTTCGGAGGTCAGTGCCCAGGATGCTGAGTGGGAAGACAGAACACCTGGCCATCACCTGGCTGCCTCGTCCTCTCTCCAGCGCCCTCTGGTGCTCCCAAGGGCACAGCCCTAGGCTGAGAAGACAGAGGTGAGAAGGCCCTGCTCCTTCCCTCCTACCAACCCGTCTCCCTTGAAAGCCTCCATTTCCACTTTGATTAGCGCCTTAAAATATCAACTAGGTTTGTTTGTTTGTTTTTATCTAAAGAGCGTTTGCAAAGTTATACTGTGTTTATTAAGGTGAAAGTCCAATTTAGGAGAGAAAATAATTTCATTTCCCTGCAAGATAAGCTGTTGCTTTTTCCCTTGAAGTACCCTTGGAGGGTAACAGTCTGTACGTCCAGTGCCCGCCATTGAGAACAAACGTGTGTGTCTTCTGTGTTCAAATCACCACCAGACGTGCAATCGCCTGGTCTCACCACGCCTTGGCCTGCTCCTGCGTGTTTGACGGGAGAGGCTGGGCAACAGGCTGGGCATAAGTCTTAGATGGTGCCAAGGAGGGTCATCACTTCAGCAGCAGCAGCACAAGCGAAACATTAACAGTCACGACCAGGAAACGCTACTGCGCTTTATTAACAGGCTTGGAACGCAGAGAAGTCACTTGATTTCGTGATTTCCTAGGGCCATTGTCCCAAAGGACCACAGAAGTAGGGGACCTTAGAGAACAAAAGCAAATTCTCTGTGCTCTCTGGAGGCTCACAGCTGAGAGCCAGGTGGGCCGGGCCGCGCCCCCTTCCAAGTCCTTCCTGGGCTTCCAGCGGCCGTCGCCATGGGCAGCTCAGGCTGGCATAATTCCCACCTCAGCCTGACCCAGGGCCCTGCTCCCTGTGTCTGCCTCCCTGGCCACCTCTGTGGGGGGACACCTTTCTCAGGGCAAAGGGCACAGCCACCTCCAGCGTGACCTGACCTCAGCCACTTGTGCCGGCAGTGACCTTTCTTCCAAATAAGGTCACATCCTCAGTATTGGGGTTTTGGAGCTCAAGCTGTCTTTTGGGGCTGGAGACATAATTTAAGCCACTGCAAACTGTATGAGGATTCACCCCCAAATCTAGCAGCTCAATAAGCAGAGTTTACACAATATTTGTGTTTCTGAGGGGTAATCACGGGTTGCTGATAGGCATGGAAACTCTGGCCTAGTCCCACACACATTCAGGAGAAAATGAGAAATTCTCTCCTCGTCTTCATCATTTTAGTGCAGGGCAAGGCTGCAGGGTGAATGAGGTTGGTCTGGCTTTTACGCCATTGGCCTCTGTGGCCATCACCTGCGGCCTTGATCTTGTTGCCATAGAGGGCGGGGGCAGGTGTGTCTGACTACGGACACCTGAGTGCGGCTGTGTGCGCATGTGCAGAACGCCAGCCTGCGCCTAGAGGGCAGGATATAAGCGGGCGTCACTCAGAGACCGCGGCACGCTTGAGAGGGAGAGGCCATGAGAGTGGGGGGCCTGGAAGCAGTGATGGGCATGGAAGCTGGGGCTGGGGGGCCTGGAAGCTGTGATGGGGC
>NW_004567104.1:72579745-72585246 GCF_000260355.1 Condylura cristata | reverse complement strand
GGGGGCCTGGAAGTTGGGGCTGGGGCAGGAAGCTAGGATGGGGGCCTGGAAGCTGGGGAAGGGGCCAGAAGCTCTAGTAAAAAGCCAGCACAGGCTACTGGAGTCCTTGATGTCTCCACTCTGCAGACCACACCAGCCATGTGGGGGACAGAAACACCGGGACACTCGGCTCTGAATGTGTCTTCTAAAAGATGTTTCTCGTTACTAAGCTCTGTCCTGTGACGCCTTTCTCGCTCGAGGTGCTCACTTAACCACACAGCAGAATCACCCAGGCTGCTGGAGAGGCAGGTCCTGAGGCCCCACTCAGCAGCTTTCCTCTGGCCCAGAAAGGTGGTTCTTGGGTTTCTTGTTTTTAAACCGCCCCCCTCATTCTAACTTGCAAGTAAGTTTGAGAACCAAACCTGAGTGTCAGGTGGGCCGCTCCAAAGCTAATTACGTTAGTCAGGTACATCGGACCCACAGGTGTTGCGGCAACATGGGGTTGTATTAGCTTGCACCGGCCGCCGGACTAAAACACGGAGATTTTGAACAAACCTCACTTTTATTCTCAGTCCGGGCTGGAAGTGCAAGATCAAGGTGTCAGCTGGGAGGGACCTTCCGTGCCATTCCTCCTGGCCCTCTCTGCGATGTCTGCATCCTAACTTACCAGCCATGTGCCCTCCTCTTACCTTAATCACCTATATCGAAACACACTCTGAGGGACCGGGTGGGGGTTAGGACTTCAGCTGTGGCGTTGGGAGGATTAATTGAGAGAAGGCACTTGAGGGAGTTGGGGGGGCGTGTTGTGTGGGAGCTAAAGCTGTAGACTTATTTCCATTCCCACAAATTTGGTAACACCATGTGGAAAAAGGGGGTGACCAGGGACAACCGGACTTTTCTTTCAGGCAATAATCCCCTTCAAACATCTGGTCGACCCCCACCCCCACCCCCACCCCGCCCCACTGGGGCCTGCGCACACTGACCCCCGAAATGGCGGTGCTGGAATCCTGGCAGCTGCGGCCCACAAGCCCTGTTTCCTGGAATCTGAGCTTAACACTTAAGACTGAGTTTCTTTTCAAAGGAGCTAAAGACTCAAGCACTTTGTTGCACCTAATCCTTCTTCAGAAGGGCAAGGCTCTCTACCGCAGCCTCTCCGCCGTGTGGGATCGGTGATATTTCTCGCGTTCTCTTCCCTGTGAGGCCAGCCATTGGGCCCAGCAGATCCCCACACCTGATGGGACAAAGACAGCACCCTGCCAAGGGCGGGCTGGATTCCTGTCCCTCGGGTTCAGCCCACTCTGAGGCCACTGGAAGGGGGACCCTCCCCCACACCCTGTACCAGATGGGACCTGCAGCCCCCAGGCCCCCTCTCTGCTGCAGAGAATGAGCTGGGCAAAGGTTTGAGTCCTTTTGCTGATCAGGGTGTTAAGGCAGAAGGAAAAGGGGGATTTGGGAGCCCCAAAAGCAAATGCAAAGAACCATAGTGCTGGCAGCCTCAGGTCAAGCCCATGCTTTCTCTCTGGCAGCTCCTTTTCCAGGCTCTGGATGTAACTTTGGCGGCCTGACCAAGGAACGTTCCAGTTCCAGGTCTCCAAGTCTTTATCTAGTTGGGTCAGTTACTTCTCATACACTTTCCAGCTCCAATGTGCCCATGTCCCCCACTGCCTATGGCTTCACTCTCCCGTCAGCGCAGCTGGCTGCCAGTGGGTCTCTAAGGTGCCCCTCACTT
This sequence comes from Condylura cristata, assembly GCF_000260355.1. Taxonomy (NCBI): domain Eukaryota; kingdom Metazoa; phylum Chordata; class Mammalia; order Eulipotyphla; family Talpidae; genus Condylura; species Condylura cristata. Next base: position 72,583,538 of record NW_004567104.1, on the reverse strand, counting down.
GGGGAAGGAGACAGCATCTGAGATGGCCAAAAAGCAATCAGTTTCAAGAAACCACGCTTGAGACACTTATTTCTCTGGGGAAATCCTTGGGTTTTTCAAATCTCTTCCTATGGTTTTTAATTCAGTAGTTTTCAGTAGGGTCAGGCATGTGTGTTTCTCACACCCAAGACATTTAAACGCTCACAGTAAAGACTGCAGTTTTCACTCATCCTCTTGCCTGACCCCTTTGGCTTATCCTAGTGCCAGATTTACAGCATCCCAACCTGAATAAAATCATCACCTTTACAAAGCTGCCAAATAACCCGTTGCCTAGATTCTTCCATCAGCAGGGGAAAGGTTCAGATGATGGACCAGATGCACAGTCTTGCCTGTCAGTGTTCCAAGTCCCAGTGAGGGTGACAGCGTGTATCTGATGGGAATCCTCGCTCTTGTTTCTGCTCAGAGCAAGTTCTGCCTCTCCTACTGCCCTGTGGGGCAGAGTACAACTACAGTAGCTCTTCTGGGGGTGTTTTTTGACGAGAGTCTCCTCCAAGTTCCTTCTAGCCATGAAGTCCTGACAAATTGAACCATTTGTCATCATTTCTTGGTGACATTAATTTTTCTATGACAGTTGCTAAAGTGGAATTTTAGAAAAATTGTTTCTAAGTAAAGAATAAACCCTAGAAAACACTCAGAGGCATAATTGAATAACAGCTAAGGTGATTACCTTGCCTGGGCAATGTATCTTTTTCATAAATCTTCAAGCTTTCAGGTGACAAGACAAGCAGTGGGCTTCCTTCCTCTCCATCTTCTCTCCGTGCATGGCGTTGTTATATCTGAGGTCTGGGCGCCACACTGTCACTAAGCAGCCATGTTGTGGCCTTGAGCAAGTCATTCCAGCACTCCCTGAAAAATAAAGAAATTTGAGCTGGAAAATAATGCAACCAACATCCAACAGTCATCCATAATATTCACATGTAATATTTATTTAATATTTTATAGTTTGTTGGAAATTTTTATAATAAGCAGAGGCAATAATATAAACAACCTCTTCACTATCATTCAGCTACACAAAGCATCAATTCCTGGCTCTCTGATGCCACTTACACTGCTTCCTCTTTTCTTCAAGCACCAGGTTATTTTGATACAAATCCCAAACATCATACAGATTCATGTGTAAATATTTATAATATATCTCTTAAAAGTAAAAGCAGTAAATATCTCAAGTAAGTTGATATCATGTCTGAAAAAAAAAATTTCTACTTCACCAAATGACCAGTCAGTGGAGCTGAGTATGTTTGTATAAGTGGGTGGAGGATTTAGTTTAATTTTGTGTGGTTTCAGATGTCAGTCTGCAAATTCCAGTTGAGCTTTTTCTGTGTGCTCAGGGGCTAGATACAAGATAGAAGTCGTTTCCTTGTCCCCAGAACTTCTAACAATAAAGTAGGCAACACAAAGCATTTAATTCTGTAAATGCTGTGAATATTTGAACTCTAGTATTTTCATTTTCCATTCTTGAACAACTCATGGTTTCCCTGAACTTAACAATTGCCTAACTTTTAAAAATCTGTTATAATAAATTTGTTCCCTAAGTCTTTTCTCCCACCGTGTTTAACTGTAGTTAAGTCCATCTTTTGGAAGATTCTTTTAGAACCTTCTGGATTGGTCTTCAGTATCTACTATGCGGTTGTTGAATTCCTCCAGATTTTCTTTACCTCTCTTTTGTGGTGGAGTCCCTGTTTCCCAGACCCCACATATTCCACTTTTAAAGATTTTATTCCTTTTTTATTTTCAAAAATAGCCGCAAGTCCTGTCATTGTTATAAGGCTTAAATATCTTGAAACATATTTGTTATGTCTTTACTTTTGACTAATAGTTTTGCTGGGTATAGAATTCAGGGTTTTAAACCATTTCTCCAATGTCTCTTTCAAATTATTGTTGAAAAGTCCAACGTCATTTTAAGTTCGAAGGTACAAAGAAATTTTCTTTGAAAACAGTATCTTCTCTTTATCTGCAGGTGATGAAATTACACAATGCTGTGTCTTGGTGACACAATTTTCATTCATGGTGGAGTATAATTGGGAAATTTGGGAACTTGATTCCTGGGAAGTTGTCATTTTTTCCCATTATCTCTAGATGTGCTTTCCATACTTGGAAACACTGGTCATTCACATGTTGGTGTTGGTACAATAATTTCATTTCTCATTTTCTCTTTGTTGTTGTTGTTTTTGCTACACATTTTGAATATTTAACATTTCATATTTCTATACACTTTGTGCTTTCTGAGGTTTTCTTACTAGAATTATATTGCTTCGTGGATACAATATTTTCTCCTTACTCCCTGAGAATACTCATAACTTTTCAACATTGTCTTTTCCTTGTACAATTTCTACTGATTTTGTTACCTCTGAGTTACTTCCTCGTGCTTTGATCCTGCCTCTTCTGTTACAGATTGTTCTCAAATGTCCAATGATCCTCAACTGACTCTTACCTACAAATGGAATCTTATAAGCTCATAGTAAGTTCTGAGTCACATAAACAGTACTTGGCAGTGGTGGGCTTAGTATGGTGATCTGCTTGGGCCACATCCCTGGGGAGCCTAGGGTATCTTTAAGTCTTTTCTTTTGCATTTTTGGAAGAACTGCAGTGAAGGATCTTGCAATCTCTCATGTGGAAACTATAATCCTTAATGCCATTCTTCTGAAAACAAGATTGGGAAAGTGGCCAGAGATCTCAACATTCAGAATGTGCATATTTATCTGGCTGACTTCACAAAATATTAGGGGATTTCTAGAGTGCAAACTATTTCTTAAACGAGCTTTGACTCAGTCACTCAGCTTATAGATCCACTTTTATTCCCACTTTCATTTGTCCCTACTGTCACCAATAATAGGGACTGAAGTTCCTGAATGGAATGCAACTGAGTAACTCTGCTGCCTTTGACTTTCTCTATTGGTGACTCACAATTCCACTTTCTTGGCTCTGTTACATTAGCTACCAAACGTATTTGCTTTCTAGCTTATGAATTTTATTGCTATTATTCTCATTCCTTTTTCTTTGTCCTATGAGTTTTTGTGTTGTCCAAACATCACTTGTTTTTATGGGGTTCCAAGAGGGACTGGAAACTAACTCAATTAACTCAACTGTACTTGACTGCCACCCCTGAATGGAGTTCCTCTTCTCATTTACTAATATGGCCTTGGCTTTGGGATATTTTCCTTCTTGCTTTATCAAATAAGTCCAGTCTATATTCATTGCTGTTGTATTAACTTCGCTTTAACAAATGAAGAAAAATTTTTCTGTTTCTACACTTGTTTCAGAAAATCTAGTACAGCCATGAAGGAAAGGAGAGGTTGGAGAAAATCAGAAATTGGACTTAAGTACCCCGTTCTACTCCTTGGAAGACAAAAACCCAACACCTCACGGGGATCTGTGCATGATCTTGTAGTACATGCACTGCCCCCTGGTGGGCAAACTGGCACTTATTCTGGGGTTTTCTGGGTAATCTCTGAATGGTGAAAGGTGGGAAAGTCCAGCTATTCTCGCCAGAGCAGGTGACATTTGAATTCAGACCAGAAGAGGGGAAAAGTTATTCTAAATTTAAACATTTTGTTTCTTACCATCTGCAAGTCCATGCCAGCATCCATCAGTCACCCCTCCTGGCATGTCCTTGTAGCCAGGGGATTTACCAGCACTGAGTAAACCATTTTCCTGACTTCTATGATGCCAGTCCCCATGCAGAGGGGGAAAGTATGTTTTAAGAGAGAAGACATGCCATTCTGCATGAAACTCACCACCGACCATTTTACCCCAC
>NW_004567104.1:72530012-72579465 GCF_000260355.1 Condylura cristata | reverse complement strand
TCACTCTAGTCACATTTCAAGTGCTCAGTAGGCTCAGTGGCTACCATATTGGACAGCACATATGTAAAAGATTTCCATCTTTATAGAAACTTTTCTTGGAGAGCACTGTGGAAAGATTGTAATGATGCCAGAGTTCGATTCTCACAGATGGAATTAACCACAGCCTCATATCTTTTGCTACAAGTCTGTTTCCTCCTCTGTCAGTCTTCGTCACAGTCTGACTTGCAGTGCAGTTAGTTAATTATTCTGCCCAATTCGCTATGCTAATGACGGTTGGTACCAAGCTTATGTCATTCGCATTATTCCCACACCAGGGGCAGAAACTGGTGAGAGAATATCCTGAATAAATGTTATTTGAATGAATTGATTGCAAACTCCTTGAGAGCAGGAGGAAATGTTCTCATTTTTGTGTTTCCCACAGTTCCTTGGGGGAAGAAGGAACCTCACTAACCATCTGTGGGATTGTGACATGTGCTCACATTTGCCAGCTTAAGGTGGTATCACTAAGCCAGACTGTCATGTCTCCCCAGTGACATGCGCTCACATTTGCCAGCTTAAGGTGGTATCACTAAGCCAGACTGTCATGTCTCCCCAAACCAAGATTCCTGCCACCGCACATTCTGTTCCTGGGGCTTTGCTGCACCCACTTCATCTCCTTGCTTAAAAGGTTCTGCTTCGCCTCATGGGCAGTTATGGTCATGCAGACCCTTCTCCCCTCACACCTGTACTCTACCCTTGTTTGTTGACATCCTGTTTCCTCCCTCCCTCCCCATACCTGGAAAAATGGCCTCCAAATTGGGCTGTGTGAAGCCCCAGGAGTTCTCCAATATCCTCCTGAGCATGTTTGAACTTCTGTTTTTTGGATGTTTTTAACCTCACCATTTAAAATTGAAAAAAAAAAAAGTTGTATTCAACAAAATGAAAAAGGTGAACTACTAAATGGAGAAAGTAATTGTAAATCATGTATCTGATGGGGTTAATCTCAAGAAGATATAAAGAGTTCATATGACTCAACAGCTAAAAGCCAAAAAAAATATTAAAATATGAGATCTATACTCTAAAACATATGAGTCATAAGTGGGTGAAAGCACTTCATACCTGTTAGAATGATTATTATAAAAAAGGAAGGATCTGACAAGTGTTGACCAGGCTGTGGAGTGAGGAGAGCCTTTGTGCATTGCTGTGGGACTGTCAGTCTGTGGAGATACTATGGGAAGCCCCAGATGTAAAATAAGTGAGCCCTGGTCATGCATGTGTAGCATGCTGGACTGTAGTTAATAACACTGTGTTATGTATTTGAAAGTCATGAAAAGAATAGATCTTCAAGGTCTCATGACAAGAAAAATAATTATAACTGTGGCAGTGGATGTTAACGAGACACTGTGGTGATTATTTCATAGCACATGCACGTCTGCCATCATTATGCTCTACACTTGAGACTAAAAAAGTTCAGTGTCAATTACACCTCAACAACAAAACGTAATAGCCTGTGTTGTAACATGGCTGTGATAACGTGCTTAGTTGTCAATTAAATGCACATATTTGGGTGTAGATAACTTACTTGATTAGGTGTCTGGCGGAAAAGCTACTGAACTGGCACACCTCTCTCCCTCCCAGGCCCCTCTCCCATCTCGTGAGGCAGCAACAGTGCCTCCTCCAGTCCACTCCATTATCAGGGAAAGACTAGAGTCTGACACCACCCGCCCCCCAACAGCGCCTTCTTTGAGTTATTATTGGGCTCCCAGCTCACACACTGCCCTTTCTTCTCAAGTTCTTTGTATTGCTTCCATCACTATTTTCCAACCCAACGACAAATTCCAAGAGCATGCTAAGATCCTCTTAGCATGGGAGCGATGGCCCAATCCAATCACAATTTTTAAAAGATTTTATTTATTCATACAGAACTGGGGTACAGGCCAGAGGTGTGTGTGTGAGAGAGAGGATTCACCAGAGACAGTGGGGAGCAGAACAGGCAGGTTGACTGAAATACACTGCTGAGGAGAGCAGCAGGAGACAGAGGAGGTCTGCTGCGCCATGTGGGCCACTCCCTGGCTGGGGATCAAACTCGAGCTGCAGTGTCTGTCGTAGCTTCATAGTGCCGTGCTTTAGCCCGTTTTGCCACCATGGAGGGCCCGCAATCACATTTTATAAATAAGGAAACGGAGCCAGAGGGGACATGAAGAGCTCAGGGTCACCCAGTGAGCGCGCTGCCCACTGCATCAGACTGGATGATAGATGTGGTCAGTGGAAGTTCAAGAGCTGTGGGAAGCGCCAGGCTTCCAGAAAGCAGCCCCATAGGCGTGGTTAAGACATGCCTGCCCACCTGAGGCTGGGCACTCGAGAGAGAAGCAGTGCCTCCCCAAAGCTGGGGGACAGACAACAGAAGAGGAAGTGTCCACTGCCCTCTTGGCAAAAGATAAGAGTCAAGATCACGATTTCCTAATGAGGAACCAGCCTACTAGCTTAGCAGTATGGTGGAGCCATGCCCCAGTGGAGAGTTTATTATTCAGGAAGCCCTTTACTTGAAAATGACAGAAACCTCTAGCTACTGCTGGAAACCCCTTCTTTTAAGATGACAAGGAGAATCCTCATGGAAGAAACTTTGCTCCAAGCTGGCCCCGAGATTCTGCGATGCCCTCTGCAGATGGAGGAGTGGAGGGGGCAAATGGTTGGAACCTGTGGACTTAAAAAAAAGTGCCAATCAAATGTAAATGATGATCCCATTAAATAATGATTTTCATTCAACTGCAACAATACAAATTTCTCAGACTTTGTGATTAGCTCTGTGTCAAACTCACTCTTAAAAAAAAAAAAATCCTTCAGCAGTTCCTGTGTGATGGGGATCATCGTTTTAGGGTGTGTGTTGGGGGGTGGGGGTTGTTGGATTTTTTTTTTTTTTTAAGGACTGACCAAAAAAATCTTGCTGCATTCAGTCTCCTGAGAATGTTGGGTCGAGTTTTTTGATCCCTGTGGCTCATTGATTTGCGGGCTGATGTAGTGCGAGGGGTCCTTATTAGTGGCGTCTGTCCCTGCTGTAATGTTTTTGTTATTTTTCCTCATTTGTTCACTCTGACATCATGTCATTACAGAATGGTGCTGTTCAGGCCCTGCCTGGGCTGTTCGTTAGCCTGTGCTTAATGAGCAGCTTAATTGAGCTGTCTAGTTGACCACCTGTCGCCCTCCGGACTTATTAACATACTAATGGCCTGACATTGTATTCGCTGACAGGCAACAGGGCTTACTGATTTGATGTCTGGACATGAGGATTTTATGCTGGAATGAGAGCGGGCATTGGGAAGGAGGTTTAAAAAACGCAAATTAACTCTTTGCTATCTCTGTTTATGGCTCTCTTGCAGGGAAGGGGGGAAAGGGTTGAGCCCGAGGCAGCCCAGGAAAGTGGGTCTGAGGAAGGCTTGGTCTCTCATTGCACCCCCAGGGCGGCTCTGCTGACGAAATATGCTCCGCCCCCCAAAACCAGGCTTTGTTTAGGTTACAGTGTTATTGTGGGGAGCTACTTCAAAGAGGTGCTCTTCCGCAGCCCAGGGGAAAGTTTTGTGACTAGACTTTTCTCTGCTGTGGCTAAACAAATGAAAAGCTGCCGCGCTCCATTTGGGGGATCCATTTGGGGGATCCGAGTGTGGTCTGTAGTCCACAGTACTCAGGACAGGACTGTGAACACGAGGCACCAGAGCTGCAAGAAGCGCCCATTGGCGGGGACACTGATACTGTTTGTATGTTATTTGGGGGGGCTGGGGACTTGTGCGGTTGTGTCCCCCCCCCACCCCCCCCCGCAGAGATGGGGAGGAAGGGAGGAAGGTCTGTCCTGGGAAACTTCAGCAGGTGTCAGAGCGCTTCTGCCGGAAACTGGGCATGGGTGTCCCCTCACCTTTCCCACCCTCGGTCTCCTCCTGCAGAGTCTGCACACAGAATAGCATCCATACAATGGCAAAGAAACAACTGTAAGATTTCAGGAAATCTGAAAGAAGTGGTGTTTGCAGGAAGGGTCGCCCCTATGGGCTGAGCAGAGGGGCCCAAATCCCCAGAGCCTCTCGGAAGCCTGTTGGAAGAGACCTGGCAGGGGCCGCAGACAGTTGCAGCATTGGCCCCTGATTGGAGGCCCCCCAACAAGGCAGCCAAGCAGAGGCACACAGCTGGGGCTGCGGAGAAAGCCAGGGAAGAAGCTACGCGCCAGAAATTAGCACATGGGCCTGCAGCTGGAGGATGTCCTTATGCGGGGCCACAGTGTCCTTCTCCCAGAGGCCGAGCAGTGGGGATACCTGAGAGCAGTCGGGAGGAAGAAGGGGGTGGCAGAGGGAGAGGAGAGTATGGGGGGGCTGAGAAGAGAAGGGACGGTGAGAAGAGGAAAAATCTACCCACTCTCTGACCTCTCCGTATGATGAAAGGGAGGCGGATTGGGGAGGAGGGAGAGTCATGGAAGGGGCGAGGGGAGGAGAAGGAGGAGAAGGAGGAGGATGAGGACGAAAGCAAGAATAAGAACAACGAGGGGATGATAACCTGATCTCATTTAAATTCTCCACCCCAGGGTGTGTCAACTTCAACACAGTTGACCTCTGGGGCCAGGTCCTTGTCTGTTGGGGGGATCACTGATAAGGTGTTGAGTAACACCCCTAGATGCTAGTAGTGACCCCAGCCCAACTGGTGTGGTCAAAATGGCCTCCAGACATTGCCAAATGTCACCAGGAGAAAAGGCAACCCACATGCAGAAACCCTGCTCTGGAGGTTAGAAGGATGACCCTTGGTTTGTCGATGGGAAACAAAACCCTCAGAAAAGGCCAAGGGGATTTAGAACCAAGTCTGTTGACTCTCATTCCTTGGTGCAACCTCCTGGTCACGATGAGGGGAGGCCCAACTGTCCACATCCCAGTGCTGACCTTTGCAGAGCTATTGTAGGCTGGGCATTTAAAGGATATTCTACATCGTCTTTTCAAATCTTCTCAATCCTCCTTTAAGGCTGATGCTATTAAGAGATGAGGAAACTGAGACTCAAAGGAGTTCAGTAACATGTCCAAGGTCACAAAGCTAGGAGTCTCACCCAGCTCACTCTGACTTCAAAGTACATGTTTTCTATGATAGCACCCAGAAGCTCAGTCACCTTTACCTAGCGATCCACTTATGGCCCTTGTGGTCCCTTTCCTGTCTTGCCAAAAGAAGGGGCAATTCCTCCTGTTATTTCCCCGGCTGACCCAGGTACAGTGCCTGGTAAGTTTTCCAAGGGCATATGTGATGATTCACTTTATTATGTTGGCTTGACTGCCCCCACAGAGTACTCAGATGGTTGCTGAAACATTATCTGTGTATGTCAATGAGGGTGTTTCTGGATGAGGCTAACATCTGGATGTGTAGGCTGAGTAAAGCAGATTGTTTGCCCGAGCATGGGTGGGCCTCATCCAATCAGTTGAAGGTCACAATAGAATAAAAGCCTGATGCTATCCCAAGTAAGAGAAATTTCCTCCTGCCTGATGGCCTCCCAACCAGGAGTTTTCTTCCTGCATTTGCTTACAAACAGAAATACCAGCTCTTCTCAGGCCTTAAGCTTGCCAGCTTTCAGAATGGAACTATGCCCTTGACCTTTCTGGATCTCCAGGTTACCACTTATTCTGAAGACCTTACCTCTTCATATTCATGTGAGCACATTCCTTCTACTAAATCAAGATATATAGAATGTAGATGATTGATAGGTGATTGATAGGAGACTGTTGGATGGTTAATCAATAAGCTTCATCTGGAGATTAATTCTCTTTCTCTGGCGAACCCTAATTTACACATTAGCATTTTGGTTAACATGGTGACATTTCATAACCCACATTTCCAATATTCCATTTTGTTTTAGCGCCGACTCATCACCAGTATCTAGCTGCTTTTGAAAAATTCAGTGTGAAACTAGAAATGTCAAATGCATTGTCATGCTGCTGGCCGTTCAGATAACGGTCCCCTGCACTTCACCAATTTTGTCCTAACCATCAACCCAGAGTTTGTCCCATCTGTTAAGCTTTTGTCAATTTCAGTGATAAGCTGCTTTGTCCCCGGCTTCTAAATGGTTCTTTTCCACGTCTGCCTGGTTTGAGTCCTTAGTTCCTTTTCACTTTTTTTTTTAAGATTTATTTATTTATTCATACAGAACTGGGGTACAGGCCAGAGGCTCAGGGGCGGTGAGAGGCTTCACCAGAGACAGAGTGGGGAGCAGAACAGGCAGATCGACGAAGTACACTGCTGAGGGGAGCAGCGGGCGGGTCAGGAGAGGTCTGGCTCGCCATGTGGTCTCCTCCGGGGCAGGCGGCAGGCGGGAATCGAACTCATGCGGAAGTGGCTTCAGATTCTCAGTGCTGTGCTTTAACCCGCTGCGCCACCAGGGAGGGCCTCCTTTTCACTTTTTAATCCCTGTAACTCCATCCTTTAACTCATAGAAAATATAATCCACCTTATAATTTTAAAAATCATTTTCAGGTTGCACTGTTTTCATTTTCTCCTAAGTGATGTCATCTCCTGATTATTGATGTTACTGATGTGGTGTGAGCTCATCAAAAGTTTGTTCATTTTTCTTTGCTTCATTTTGTTATTTCAGTGACTCTCCTATCACTCCTTTTTAAAAAATAATATAGTTTATGTTTACATCATTTTGTGCCTTTTTCCATCTCAGCTGTAATCCCCGTGGGCTTCCCATCACCAAATCCCCCGTGTGCCATCACCATAGTCCAGCGCACTTCCCCCACAAACCCCCACCGTTTTGGATCCCATTCCCCACTCCACCCCCGTAAAATGTCTCTGGTATATAGCTGTTCGTTATTATTTTCTCCCTGGTCCTTTATACTCCTGCTATGAGTCATCACTCCCTTTTTGAGCATATTCTCTCCGTGTCCAGTTCCGAACCACATCTACAGAGCGTCTGCCTAAGAATGTAGCTGCAAATATTGCAGTCTTGATCTCTGAGCCATTTGCTAGGCTGCAAGACTAGATGTTGACTTTAAGAATGCATTTGCTCCTCTTCCCTTTAATATGGCTGTATCTTAAATCTCGACAGTGGTTATAGAAGCAGGTTTATCCTCCCTGTAAGAGGGGAGCTGCACTCCATCCCGACTCTGTTCGCCGCTCTGCATGAGCCATTTGTAGTTTCAAGAGTCAGGGGAGAAGGCTCCCCTCACTGCCTCCCCACCCACAGTCCAGCAGGCTGGTAGTGTCCTGCTTTCAGTTTTTTGTTTCTGGCCCATGCGTGTGTTATTTTTTTTTTAAGATTCATTTATTTTATTTATACATATAGAGCTGAGGTACAGGCCAGAGATGCGGAGGGTGAGAGGCTTCACCAGAGACAGAGTGGGGAGCAGAACAGGCAGATGGACGAAGTACACTGCTGAGGGGAGCAGCGGGCGGGTCAGGAGAGGTCTGCCACGACACGTGGTCACCTCCGGGGCAGGCGGGAATCGAACTCATGCGGAAGTGGCTCAAGCTTCTCAGTGCTGTGCCCTAACCCGCTGCGCCACGAGGGAGGGCCCCATGTGTTATTTTTTAAGCATGGCAGTTGAAAAAAAATTTTCATGACTCTGGGTTGGTGCAGATGGCATGCACCTTGATGGAGTTTAATAGCGACTGCGGTACCGCTGTCTCGTCATCATGCTGTAATGTTTTATCAAATGGCTCCTACAGGAGATCTTTGCCTGCTTCTTTGTGGCTTTCCAAAGTGCTGTGACTAGGAGAATGTTTAGACATTAAAAGTGTGGGTTGAGTTAAACCGAGTCAAATCCCAAATCTACTACTTCCTAGTTACGGAACTTGGGCCAAGTTATTTAAAGCCTTAAGCCTTACTTAGGCTTAAGTTATATCAGTGGTATAACTTCTTAAAGTTGTTATGAGGATTAAATAAGATAATCCATGTAAAAACACTTCCTGCAGATTCTGGCACATAGTCAGCCCTCAAGATTTGTCTGCCGTTATTATGGTAGTTATCACTGCTTGGCTTGAATAAATATCCAACGTTAGAGAATTTTTATTTTTTGGTAAGGCTCCAAACAGCCTTAAAGACAGAAAAGAGAAATACCGAGTAACATTTCATCAATTTTGTGCGTGCGCTCTCCACCCCTTTTTCTATCTATTTCTTTATTCTTTGTCTCTCCACCTCTTACCCTCCATCTCTTTCTCCATCTTCTATCTCAATCTCTCTCCAACTCTCCCCTTCTCTATCTTCTTTCTCCTCTTTTTAACCACCGCACAATTGCTCACAATTCTGACTTGCTTGGGATGTCCAAAGTACCGACAGGCTACCTTCTTTACCTGCAGTAGATTTCCAGGGGGTATCAGTTGGGGTGATGGTGGATAGTTTAAAACTGTGATGAGCTTGGATTTTATCACTATAAAACAAAGGGATTAGATTCGGGCTAGACAATGTGTAAGTTTCTTCCTGTCCTAAATTCTTTCTAAAATGACTTCAAACAGTACAACTCTTGTAGCGATTCTATGATTAGGGCAGAGAGCATGTTTTGACTACGGGTTTAATGATGCCAAGGTCCTGCTGCTCTTTCCTGGGTTAGTGACCCACAACCCAGGGTGGCTGAACCCCGACATCTCCAGAAAGGCCCAGCCATTACTCCTCATAACCAGCAATACATGGAAGCATGATGTCAGCAGAACATACTGATACTCAGCTCCAGAGGGTGCATGTTTAACTCTGCAAGCAGCAAGGGAGAAAATGTGCTTGCTCCAGATCCCAGGACAAGGGTGGGCCATACACCTGCTTCCTAGGGTGATGGCACTTTCTTGGCACTATTTCTGTTTGCATCCTAGCAGAAAAGACATAATCTCGTGGCCACTGGAACTACAAGAGAGGCTGAACATGCACAACTGGATAGGTCTACACCTGGTGCCGCTACTAAAATAGAACCGTAAAAATCTGGATGTCAGGACAGCGCTTGGCCCTTGTACCAGACAGGAAGGGTATGAATTTCCAATAGGTAACATGGGTATAGTGTGCACCACGCTGAGTAAATATTTGAATTTAATTTATATTTATATATTTATTATCAATTTTAATTTTAAGCGATACTTAATCTATATTTCCATTATATTATCCAAAAGCTTAAAACACATGTACAACACAGAGCATGTAAACCTTAACCACTGCATATTAGAAGCTGGAAATCTTAAGCGCCACTCCCCAGGTTCTCTCATGAGCCCTCTGGAGGCAGTTGAGGTTCCTTTGATCACCTGTGCGTGGCAGGATTTGGGGGCCAGAGGTGACACAGGGCTGGTTCTCCATGAAGGACGTGTCAGAAGGGCGGGTCCCAGCTCCTGCGAGCTTCACCAGCTGGGTCTCCTGTTGCTCTCTCTTCGGGCTTTGCTGGCGGTGGGGACTTCCCTGGACCGGGGCGTCCTGATGGTGGAGAGCTCTGAACATAGCCCTTACTATGTGGCCTGGGTCTTCTGCTTTCACCTTCCCCAGCGCTTCTAATGCTTACTTCAACCTAGTTCTCACTGTCCGCCTGTCAGTATCCTGCACAGATATTATTTCCCTACTCTGAGTTGGGACAACTAGTTTGCAGTAATCCCAATAATTCACTTTTTTCCCATTTCTTTGCCCTCTGTAGAAACCCATCACCTTCCCGTGTATCTCCTGGTTTTTTTTTTTATTTTGTCAGTATCATTTTCTTCCTTCCTCTTCCGACTCCCCCCATCTTTCCTTTCTTTTCTTCTTTTTGCAGAGGGTCTTTTGAAATAAAAATCCAACTGTAGCTTAAATTTTTTAATTCATAGCACGGAAAACCAAAAGGTCACTGAAAGTTTTGGCAAGATGCTCTTGGCGTTTTGTTTGGTGACAAACATGTAGTGTGCAAGCTTGCTTTCCCTTTTTCTTCTCCACCACCATCCCTATGTCTTCATGTCCCTTTCTCCCTTCTCTTCCCTCTTAGCCTCTTGGTAGAACCTAGGGGAGAGGTTCAACCTTCAATGTGTTTATTATTGTCCATTAGTTTTTGTGACTATTTTCCTTTGTCCAGTCATCTGCTCTGCGAGTGTCCACTACTTAAGAACATAGCGTTTTGAGCCTTCATTTCCTTGTCTATAAAATAGGAATATCATCCCTGACCTTGTTAAGATGAAATGACATATTACTGAATGTAATTCAACTGATAGATGAAAGGTCAGATTCCTGAAACTGACTAAGAATAAGAAGTATCCTTTCCTCAAGTCAATACAGTATTTGCCTATCTTTTGTAAGAAATCTAGTTATATATGTATTGATACAAGTGTTATTCTTCTATTTTCATTTTTTGAGATGCATGTGTAGTAATATAAAGATCTAAACATCCTCAGTGCAGGTTTACTGCTTGAATGTGAAGTCTGACTTTGATACAAGACAGGCAAAGCCTATTGTAATTATTTAAAATATCTTGCATCACTCCATATTTGTTTTCTGAAAGCACCATTTTACTGTGACCATCAGTGACCAACTGGAAACTTTAAAAAGCCAAGCTAAGGTGTGTGTGTCCCAGTCCACCCTCTGATCAGCGGCAATTCTCTCATTAACACTGTGACCTCTGATTCTTGCTCATTTGCACTGTGTAAAAGGCCTCTGTCAGCTTCCTCTCCTCTCTGTTCAAATAAACAATAGCCTTTGGAACAAAAAAGGAAATTGTAGCAGGTGAAAGTTAGTCTTAATGATGCAGAGACCCAATTGTTTTTAAACTTGCAATATAGAAAAGCCTCCCAACCTCCTTTAATTTCTCATTTCTCACAACTATCCATTTGAGTTGGCCAAATCCCATACTTAGAATCACAGAATCCTTGAAAGAAATTCAGAAACTAACCTTTTGCCCACTCAGAGCTTATTAGCAATGGAAAAAATTACTTTTCTCTCTGCAGTGAGCTTTTTCCCTCTCCAGAACATAAGTCAAAGACATAACCTTACAGGATGTAGAAGAATCATCCAGTGAAATTTTTATATTTTCTTAGGAAAAGAAAATTGAAGCTAGAGAGACTGAAAAAGCTTCAGATTGGTCATTTGTCTCCACAGATGGAAAAACAGTGATTAGGCACTGATGAGCGATCAGGCCAGGGCACCCAAGGCTCCAGCTACTTGTCTACCTGCCCTGCCATCCTTAAATCAGGATATTTAATCGGTGCATAAAAGGCCACCCTCTGGCTCTCCCTCATGGTGCAGCGGGCTAAAGCACAGCACTAAGAAGCTAAAGCCACTTCAGCATGAATTCAATCCCTACCCCAGAGGTGACCCACAGGGTGCGGCAGACCTCTCCTGATCCATCTGCTGCTCCCCTCAGCAGTGTACTTCGTCAGTCGGCCTGTTCTGCTCCCCACTCTGTCTCTGGTGAATCCTCTCACTGCCCCGGCACCTCTGGCCTGTACCCCAGTTCTGTAGGCATAAATAACTACATCTTTAAAAAAAAAAAGCCACCTTCACAAGGTTCACAGTGACCTCGCAAGGACATCTTCAAGACAAAGAACTTGTGAAAATGTTTCTAAGTAAGCATGATCTCCTCTCCAATATTCACCTATTCAGGAAGAAGAATGGTCAACCTTTACACACCCCATCATTCCAGTCATCTGAGTTCTCCCCTCTCCAGTCCAGAGGTGGCGGTGAGTATGGGGAAGCCAGATGTGAGCAGGTGGAGACGGCACAGAGATATCAGGTTAAGTCACACAAGGTGCTGCATTAAAGAATAGATACAGGTCTAGGCCCTCCCTGGTGGCACGACAGGCTAAGTCTCAGCACTATGAAGTTATCTGCAGCCACTACAGCACGAGTTTTATCCCCAGCCAGGGAGCTGACCCACATGGTGCAGCAGACCTCACCTGTCTGACCTGCTGCTCCCCTCAGCAATGGATTTCAGTAGATCACCTGTTCTGCTCCCCACTCTCTCTGGGAATCCTCTCACCCCTCCCCCTCAACACCTGGCCTACACCCCAGTTCTTACGTGCATAAATAAATCTTAAAAAAAAATATACAGGTCTACCTCAGCTGCAGTGACTGCTGCTGTTGACAGCTAAAACTGCCTGAAATTCTGTGATCTCACTCCAACCCGCCTTGACCTCCTCATACATAAATTGGGGCCTCACTGTGTTTTCATAAGAATGATAAAATTATTTTTAAATGTCATAATTTTATGTGATTCTGTAAGAAAACATCACTGACAATCATATAAACACGCATTTATTTGAATTTAAGAATCTGTCACCACGGGAAACAATTGGGTGGATCCTCAAAAAATTAAGCAGAGAATTAGCACCTTTCTGATGCCACTTTTTAAAATAATAGCTTATTTTTACATCATTTTGTGATTTTTCTATCTCAGTTGTAATCCCCGTGGGCTTCCCATCACCAAATCACCTGTGTGCCATCACCATAGTCCAGTGCACTTCCCTCCCCCCATTTTTGATCCCTTTTCCCACTTCACCCCAGTAAAATATCTCTGGTATATAGCTATTCATAATTATTATTATTTTCTCATCTGGTCCATTATACTCCTGCTATGTATGTTTTTGAATCAGTGTTTTTGTGTCTTTTGGGTAGATACCTAGGAGCGGGATTGCTGGGTTGTAGGGAAGCTCCATGTTTAGCAGTTTGAGGAACCTCCAAACAGTTTTCCATAGTGGTTGTACTAGTTTGCATTCCCACCAGCAGTGCAGGAGAGTTCCTTTTTCTCCACATCCTCGCCAACACTTGTTGTTGCTAGTTGTTTGAAGATGTGCCATTCTCACTGGGGTGAGGTGGTATCTCATTGTGGTTTTAATTTTCATCTGATGCCACTTTTAATCTCTTGGCAAATTTCTGGGCCTCTTCCTATGATTGTGGATGTTGATCTTCTCACTTAAGAGTAGAGAAGAAAAAGAAAGAAAACATTGCAGTACTGAGAACCCAGGAACCCATCAAAGAGGAGGGCGGTCTCAGGTGACTCTTCACTTCCATAACGGTAAATGGAGTCAGGCGGCCAGGTGTGCACACCTCCCGCTGTGAGCCACAGTTCAGAATGGTGCCACCCCTTTCAAAGCGGGCGGCATGAGAGGCCGCCTACGTGTTTTTCATCAAGCAGCCCCCGGAGGGAGGATGCGATGAGGTGCCGCTTTCTGAGACCTGGCCCGAGCCAGAGGCGGGCACTTTGGATTATGATCCAGGGTTGCGGAGCTGTGAAATGAAGACCGTGATCATTTATACCTCTCCGGGTTCTTGTGTGCATGAAGTGGTGCCAAGAGCTTAGCGGCACCTGGCCGGTGGGGTACAACAAGCATGGTGTGTGCAGTGCAGGAGCCTGCACTATGACCAGGCCGCGGGTGATCCTGCTCGGGGAAGAAGGTAGGTTCAGGCAGAGCTACAATACTTAGGTCCAAAATGAGACAAGACTAGAATGAGAAAAAGTTTCTTTGTGGCTAATGAGTGAGCATTGGGGAGCCCCTACGGGTCAGCTGGGCTGCAGTGCTGACCCATCAGCTTCCTGGAACATGTGGACAGCAGCGGCCCCCCACGCAGGCAGGGATGCTTGTGCTTGAGTCCCACATGTGCTCCCCTCACGTGCCCAGGGCTCACGACGTCTGTTCAGTGACTGCCAAGATAGTTTCTGAGATGTGTCACTCTCTTCTCGCTTGTGGAAAGCAGCTCCTTCTCACTGACCTGCCGGGTGGCAGAGCCCTGGGCAGTGACCTGATCTTCAGAAGGTGACGAGATCATCCCAGAAACCCCATCTAGAGGTCTACTGCTACTGCTCATCTCGAAAATCTTTACGCGTCTTCATGTTAACATATGTGCTCTTAATTCAGCTCGTGTTCTGCAGAAGGCAGGCTGGCTTGCCAGGCAGCTCGATGCCCTCCTCACCCGAGGGTCAAGGCCCTGGCCTGGGCAGCTTGGTGAACTCTGCCCGGGGTCACGCTCTCACCCTGCACAAGGCTTCGGTGAATGGGCACTGTGGGGACCCCTGGGAGAGAAGCCCTCCTCCAATATGCTGCCATCAGCATTGCACGGGGGCCTGGGCCCATCTTCGGAGTGGCCACTCCCCAGAACAGATGCCGGGACAAGAAGGACAGATGGTGCAATGCTGCCCTCTTACCCACTGTCATCCCAGTACAGAGGGGCTCCAGACCAGAGGCCAGAGCGCCCTCTTACTGTCTTTTACTGTCATTTTCATGGATGGACAGATAATTGATACCAGTAGATAAATAATAGGGAGATATGGAGGTAAATAGATGAATGGGGTGCTGTTCAGTGTCATAAGTGGTTGAATTGTGGAGTTCTTTATCCATACCCCAATAGTTTGTCTATTGGTAAAACAGGTGCAGGCCATTGGTAAACAGCTTTGTTTTTTGTCATGATCGTTCATTTTTTAAAGATTTAATTATTTATACAGAGCTGGGGTACAGGCCAGAGGTGGAGGGGTGGTGAGAGGATTTACCAGAGACAGAGCGGGGAGCAGAACAGGCAGATTGATGAAGTACACTGCTGAGGGGAGCAGTGGGAAGATAGGAGAGGCCTGCCGCACCCTGTGGGTCACCTCCCTGGCCGGGGATCCAACTCATGATTGTGGGTAGCTTCATAGTGCTTCATTTAACTTGTTGCGCCACCAGGGAGGGCCCTGTTGTGATCATTCTTATCACAATATTTGCTTGCTGTTTTCCTTTCTCTTACCTTTGAGCAAATGTTGATAGAGCATCTAATATAGGCTGAGGGTCCTGATAGCCTGAATCCAGTCCAACCACCAGGCTTAGCTCGGGTCATTCCCACTCAGCTACCCCACGTCTCCTCTCACCAAACTGCTACCCCATTCTCCATCCACCAGAGCGCTCTATCCTTTCTCACCTCTTGCTCCTTTCTCTGTCTACTAGCCTTTGTTTTATCTACCCCATGGCAAAGCTCATTCAGCCCTCAAACCTCTATCAAAGGTCACCTCTTCTCTGAAGCCCACCCTGATTAGTTTCCCTTCTTTAGAACCTTTATCACATCATTCCCCTACTTATTGGTCCCATGTGAGTGTCTCTTCCTAGAACATAAGCTTCTCTCTAATGATTTTATTCTTTCTACACACCTCAGCCTATTTGCCACCAGTTAGGCCCTCAATTCATTCTATAGAATGTGCTACATGGAAATGCATGCTAAAATGGAGAAGAGATACAAAAGGAGAAATGAAAGACACCCAGAAATCACATGTTGCCCCCTTCCAAAGTGTGTGTTGCTGTTGCTTCAGTACCACGTATGAATAAAGGTCACTTTCTCCCACGTTGCGTGGTCTTGGTGCATTTTCACCAGCACCAGATTGCTTTGGAGTGGACTGTTTGGTCAATATAGCCCACACACACAATATGTGCTCCCGAGTGGCTGTGGTCAAGTCGTGGAGGCAGACCTATCTGATTGCCTCACGAGTGCCTCATGTCCTTGGCTGTTCCGCCAACGGATTGAGGCAGATTTCCACTTTCACTCTTACAAATGAAGAGGAAAACTGCAAGTGGAGAACGTTTTGATGAGCACAAGCCAGCTCCCAGTCTACCTGTGGCCTTTATTGTTATAGCATTAGCTCCATGGGGGCCTGCTCCGCTCAGACCTGGAATTCTAGACTTTTCCAGGCGCTGACAGGCGACCACAGTTCGTTGCTGCCCCGACTGGTCCTCCCCTGTGTTGTCTTCCCTTCGGCTGCCTCTGAGAGTGAGACCTCTGGGTGTCGGCCCTTTGCTTGCTGAAAGGACATTAGTTATGCTTCTTGCCAAAAGGGCTGAAGTTTTTCTGTGAGAAGAGCCGGAGTCGTTAAAACTTCCTTTCTGAAAGTAAGAGCAAGTTTTAGATATGGAAATGGAAAAGTTTTCCAATGAGAGAGGCTTATCAAAACTAGGAGGAATGTTAAAATTTGCAATTAGAAAATACTGTTAGCAAGATTTCCCAGCATGCAGCTCTCTGGCCGTGTCGTTAATCAGTCCTATGGGTCCTTAAAAGGCAATGTATGCAATTATCAAACCAGAACATGTTCTAAAGATCCTATTAGAACACACTTGGGGAATTCATAATAATGTATGGATGTTTTGTTTCTTTCTCCCTCTTTCTCTGTCTCCCACTGCACCTACCAGTCTCAGATGGTCCCTGGAAATCGGTGGCCCAGCGCTTCCCTCGTGTGTGCTGAGCTCTGCCAGCTTCCGGGGCCATGGGAGATAGGAGACTCTATTCTATGCCTTGGTTGTGCGGGATCAGTTGCTGATTCTATGTCTCCTAAAGGCTCACGATCACAGTCCTGCAGTCAGGATGTTCATGTTCCTGCTGACTTTTTTTTTTTTAAGATTGATTTATTTATGCCTACAGAACTGGGGTACAGGTCAGAGGTGTAAGGGTGGTGAGAGGATTCACCAGAGACAGAGCGGGAAGCAGAACAGGCAGATCGACGAAGTACACTGCTGAGGGGAGCAGCAGGCCGGTCAGGAGAGGTCTGCCGCATCCTGTGGGTCACCTCCGGGGCAGGCGGGGATCGAACTCATGCGGAAGTGGCTTTAGCTTCTTAGTGCTGTGCTTTAACCCGCTGCGCCACCAGAGAGGGCTCCCCTGCTGACTTCTTAAAGCAAGTGTTTGCTTGGAGGCTTCTTGAATAATTACCATCTGGCCTGGCCTGAAGTTTCAGGGTGAGTGAGGTGCTCCACTAGAGGGGTGCTCCCGTCCATCTTAAAATGGCTCCACTTATGTCAACATTTACATTGGCATCTTTGGAAAATGGCAGCAAGAATTATGTAATTCAATGTACATCAGTTGTAAGGAGCATTTGTTTAACCATGTTTTAAATAATTAAGTTTATTTGTTTTTTACATGGTTGTCCACTTTCAGGGAATGTTTGATGTCTCCCCTCAGGGGTGGGCTCTGTAGTTCTCCCACCACCACAGCCCCTTTGTGCTCTTCTCTCCCATTTGAACTCCCCCCTGACCCCTGCTGGGTGCCTCAGACCCCCCCTTGCTGGTCAGCTTGTAAGTTTTTTAAAGAGCACTTATTCTTGTTGGTGGTAATTGCCATCGATTACTGAGCAGTTATTTTATGCCAGGTGCATGCAAAGTGTCCCATGTCTATCAGTTCAGAAAATCTTACAACTCTGATTTACAGCTTATTCCTTCACTTTATAGCTGAGGAAACTGAGCTTCGGTCTTCAAGTTGTATTCATTAGACCAGATTCTTTTCCAATTTGCAGAATGATCTTTTTTGTAATCCTAGAGCCTCATGGGCTTCTCTATATCACACTCTTCTCCTATTTGTAAAATCCCAACTTCCTGTTGGCACCATTCCTTT
Source organism: Condylura cristata (assembly GCF_000260355.1). Classification (NCBI taxonomy): domain Eukaryota; kingdom Metazoa; phylum Chordata; class Mammalia; order Eulipotyphla; family Talpidae; genus Condylura; species Condylura cristata. The sequence goes on along the minus strand of NW_004567104.1, from coordinate 72,562,208 downwards.
GTCATTGGGGAAATTCTCTGCGGACATAGCAACAACTCCATGCACAGGCCACCACCCGCCTTCTCCCTACGCCCCTGGGCTGGGGCAGCACCCCAAACCCACGCAGCTCGGGAGAGCATGAAGGGAGGGCACATATATATATTCCGAACACTTTTCATGGTGGCTAATGGGTCACAAATAACCTTAATAAATCTCCTAAAGTGTTCTAACTTTTTTATTCCCAAAGGATGCATGTCCCCTTCCCCTTATTAATAGTATAATTCTAGAAAAGTAATTCTTTTGCTCCTTCCCTAAGTATTTGAAGTTCATGCTAAAAAATAGGTTGCATATTATTCTCTTTGGAAGATCCTCAGATTGACTTTTTGTTGGTGGGGAATAAAAATAATATTGCTGCGAACCCTCCTGAAGATATTGTTGTTCTTTATAACAGAAGAACATACTCATGGTGGACATTTGAAATTTTACTCTCCTGCTTTTACACATGTTCTTCAAGCAGATGAAAACAAATATCCACCACTGGTAGCATGTAGGTCATGGGGCATCAGATTAAGAATGGATCTTTGTGAAATATGGAAATATATCCACACACAGTGGAATACTATTCAGCAATGAAAAAGAGCCATAATTTGCCACAACATGGATGGACCAAGAAGGCATTATGCTTAGTGAAGTAAGTCAGGTAAAGAAAGAAACACAGTGTGATTTCACTCATATGTGTTATATAAAGAAATCAAATGGATGAGCTAGACAAAACAAAAATAAACTTTTGCACTGAAGACCAGACAAAATGAAAAAATGGGTTTAATTCGTCACCAGACAAAATGAAAAAATGGGTTAAATTCGTCAATTATATGGTGAAGAATAGAATTAGACATTTAGTGGTGAATTTATGTACTCTATGCACATTATTTTTGATGATACCTGAGACTTACAGAATGTTATTATGTGATGCTACTTCAATACAAAAAGAAAAATATGGTCTAAAGGAAAATACAAGAGCGGTAATAGTTATGCATTTTAAACACAAAATGTGTGCATATCATAAAACTGGCTCTTTATTTGCGGATACAGTAACTGGTAGTTAAGCAAAAGGACTAAAGGGCATGAACTACCAGAACACAAAAAGAAAAAGAAGGGTCTTTTTGCCCATCAACCCATTATATGTCCTTTCGAAAAACCACATCACGTCTATGGTGTCGTATTGGACTGTGTCTAAAATAAGCTGGGTTAAATCATTTTTTATGGCAAGTCTTTACTTCTAATGTATTCTTCTCTCCTGTTCTCTTAGGTCATTTGCAGGGCTGTATCGGCACTGAGCATCCAGACAAAGACGCAAATGCAGGACTCACAGGGAGACCTAAGTTGGTGTTGCTGGGTTCTGTCCCCATATTTCAGTACATTTAGTGCAGTGCTTTCCCCCCCCTCCATTGTGACATTTGTCTACATGGTGAAATCTAACTCAGAAATGATGTCGAAGCCCCCAGATGCTTGTCTCTGGGACTCACCAGGGGGACAAAGTAGTAACCACCCAGCGCTCATTAATCCACGTGGAAATAAAAAAGATTAGGCGGTACAGACACTGTGACCACTGGAAAATGACTGAAATAAAGATCATTATATGCATCTGCTTTTCCAGGGGGAAGAAATGGAGATAAAGCCTTAAGTCTTTAATAAGGCTAGAAATTAAAACTGGGATTAGTGACTAAAGAGGTTGTGTAAGAAGATGTAGATGACACTTCTGCTTAAGTCTTGCTGGTGTGATTTCTAGAACGTCTTCATAGCTGTAAATCTTTGCCACCAGCTTCTCTGATTGAAGGAAACTGTCACTGCCCACTGGTCTCAGATCCACAGTCTTCACGATATACCCAATCTGCCTCGAGACTGTGTTTCCTTACAAACAAGTGTTTATTCCACATTCTTTTCACCAGGCTTCTGCAGGGTTGGGGGACATGAATCTCTAAATTTCAGTGGAGCTTTGAGGTCTGGTCTTGTCTTGTGATGCGCAGAGAAGGCAGTTCCCATGTGGGGGTCACTGAGTGCCACACACATAGGCACAGGAGGGGAGGGCTAGAGAAGGGACACCCCACATTTAGACATCTCAGATTCTCCTACCAGGCCTACGGTGGCTTCCAGAAGGCTATTAAAATGAAACTGTGCTGTTTGGCTGACCAACTGTCATGGGAAGAATATGGCCAAGAAAAAACGTCTTGATGGTCTTGAGTCCCAGCCCCGCAGAAGGTGGACACAGGGTCTTTATTGAGCAGATCCAGTTAAGATGGTGTCGCTAAGGTGCGTCCTAACCCAGAACAGCATAAGAGACATAAAGCTAGAACGTGGACCCAGAGACAGACACACATGAAGAGACGACATGAAGAGACTCATGTGTGAAGCTGGTGGGCTGAGGTGGCCAAGCTACAAGCCAGGAGCTTGAGATTGAGGACAAGTCACCAGCATCTAGGAAAGGAGACCGGAGCACATTCTCCCTTCCAGGCCTCAGGAGGAAACCAGCTGCCAGCGCCTTGACCTCAGACCTCCAGCCTCCAGCACCAGGAGCACACCCAGGCCTGCCAAGTCAGACCTCCTGTGATTCCTTCCTAAGTGAGCCCCAGGACAGAGACACCCCAACAGTGTGACCACATCTCACAGCTGTGGCCACTTTGTGTGATCACTTAGTACCTTTCAAAGGGCCCAGAAATGAATCAGGGCTGGCAGACCTGCAAGATCCAGAGGAGGGTGCGAGAGAAGGGCACAGCAAAGGGAGAGTTGGGGGGGTGGGAGGAGGACAGGGTGCACAAGCACTAAGTCAAGGGCACTGAGGGAGTAGAAACAGAGCTCAAATGGAGATTCAGGCCATAGCCTCTTCCTGTATGGGTTCCCTGAAGCTGAAAACACTAGGTTTTACTGGTATTTGCCTTTGCAGTTAACTGTGGTTTTTCCAAAATTGATTTTACTTAGTAGAATATCTACCTCCTAATGGATTATCTCCGCTCTCTTCACTCACCACCGTTAACTATTTGTGAGCATACCAAGGCCAAATTTCCCAGCACCTCCGTGGCTTGTGCTTTATATACCATCCACAAGACCTGTGCGGTCTGGTCGCAGGGAAGGCAAGGAAGCGGGAAGGCCGTTCCTGGGCCCGGGGTGGGGACCTGGGGGAATGCAGAGGGATGACCAACCCCTGGATGAGCATGAGCACTACTGAGAATAGCAGTTTACCTTCTTTTTAAAGAAACGCCGGGTTTCTAGGATGACTAACAAGAAAAGTTGATTGATGCATGACATGCAATTTCGTAATCATGATTATCGTTAGGTTCAGCCATGGGCAGGTTTCTTTCAAAACAAACTGAAGGATGTAGTCAATGCATTTGCAGTCGTATCCCTCGCTGGGAAGGATCAATCAAAAATGCCTCTGTGGCACAGCTGGAACAGAAGAGAAGCCGTCAAAAGCAGGGAGGCTAAGGGGGTGCCTAGCGATTAGCGCCCAGCCTTTTGGGCTTTCTGGTTAAGGAAACTGGTATCCCAAGTGTCTCTTTTGCAAAGCTGCCAACTTATTAGGTTCCAGGGCCCTGAGCAGCAGGAGGCAGCCTCCAACGGCTGGAAACTCTTGCATTGACATGAATTTAGAATCAAGTTCAGCTGGTTTTTACCCCAATGAGAATCATTATTCCCTAGTTTTTACAAAAAAGCTTAAACCATCCAGGAACCAAGTGTCACATGACAGCGACTTAGCACTTTATTTTTTTATGTTTATCATGGAGGGGAAAGGGGGTAGCAAGGCTTTCATTTTCTGTTACTTGATGAATACAAGAACCAATCCTCCCAGAATCATGTTCCCCCTCCTGTCTCTTCTTTCTCTCTCCCCTAACTACCTAACCCAATTTGTCTTTCTTTTGTGCTGAGAGTATGTCTTTATGAAGTCAATGCCTACATCTTAAGTTTACTGCTCTTTGAATTTTGACAGACATGAACCTATATAACTCACTCGTGGCTAAGTACAGAAGCTTCCATCACTCTAGGAAATTCCCTTGTGTCTCTTTCTGGTCAACCAGCTCTAGTCTCATTTCTACCACCAGAAATCATCTTTCCTTTTAAAACTCATATTAATAGAATTATACAACATATTCTTTTGTGTTTAGCCTCTTGTTTCAACATATTTGGTGTCCAGATCCAGCCATGGTGTTGTAATATTCCATTTTAAAAACACATCATAATTTTTTGATCCATTTTCTTATTGAGCTTTCAGTAATGACAAACAAAACTCCCAGAAAGTTCTTGGACTTGCCATTTTTTTTTTGAAGTTTATTTAGGCATACAGAACTGGGGTACAGGGGCAGTGAGAGGATTCACCAAAGACAGAGTGGGGAGCAGAACAGGCAGATCGATGAAGTCTACTCTGAGGGGAGCAGTGGGAGAGTCAGGAGAGATCTGCTGCACCATGTGGTCACCTCTGGGGCAGGCGGGGATCGAGATCATGCTGAAGTGGCTTTAGCTTCTTAGTGCTGTGCTTTAACCCGCTGGCACCAGGGAGGGCCCCAGACTTGTCACTTTGTGGACATATGCACCTGTTTATCTTGGGCATGTGCCTGGAAGTGAATTTTCTGGCTCATAAAAGAGAAATATGCTTAACTAAGATTTTATTATTTTATGCTCCCACCAATAACCTATCATTGTCAACACTTAGTAACATTGTCTTGTAATTTCAGATATTTTGGTGCATGTGTTTGATTATCTCTCGTGGCTTCTTTTATATTCCCCATTGTCTGATGGTGTTGAATAATTTGCATACATTTCTTGATTATTTGGAGATCTTCTTTTGCAAAATGTTTCTAAGAGATTAGAGACTGTGTCCATTTTAATGGGCTTTTAACTATTAATTTAGGAACTATATTTTCTAGTTTAAGTTCCTTTAAGATTTATGCTTCTTGAATATTTTCTCCCAACCTGTAGCTGAACGTTTTCTTTTCCTTGTGATATTCCTTTAGGTGAGAAGAGTTTAGTTGGGGTTTTCTGTAATTTAAAAAAAATTTATTTTTGCGTAGAAGAGCTGGGCTGTAGGCAAGAGATGCAGGGAGTAGGGGGTGAGGGTGAGAGGACTCACCAGACACAGAGTAGGGAGCAGATCAACAAAGTACACTGCTTGGGGGAGCAGTGGGTGAGACAGGAGAGGTCTGCTGTGCCCTGTGGGTCACCTCCCTGGCCAGGGATTGAACTCAGGCTGTAGATTATGATAGAAATTTAATCCCTAGACCACCAGGGAAGCCCAAGAAGAGTTTAGTTTTGATGAAGTGCAATATATACTTTTTTTGTTCATATTAAACCTTTGCCTGAGCCAAGTAAAGGTATTCTCTTTTGTTTTTAAAATCTCCACTTAGAATTCATTTATAGGGCAGGTATGTGGCAGGAGTCAAGGTTACTTTTTCTCCTAAACTAATCCTGGTGTGTGTGTGTGTGTTTTTATCCATTTTTTCAGCCATTTGCTGATGTGATTACATTTCCTGTCCACATTAAATTGCTTTGGCATTTTTACCAAAAATTGATTGACCAAGGATCTATGCATAGCCCAGCAAACACTGTGAGTCTACTTTCAGACTCCTTATCCTAGTCCATTGATCTATATATTTTTATACTTATACCAATAATCACATTGTCTCGATTACTATTGCTTTTTGCTGTCTTGAAATCAAAGTTAGCATAACTCCAACTTTGTCTCTTTTTCAGTTATTTGGCTATTTTAGGTCCTTTGCAAATAAATGTCAGAATCAATTCATCCATTTCTACAAAAATCCTTTTAGGGAATTCAATTGGGACTGCACTGAATCCACAAATAAATGTGACAAAAGCTGGTGGTGTCTTCACTTACTAAGGTTCTCATACACAAACAGCCGAGAAAATATCTGGCGGGGGAGTGCTGGTCCCAGGATATGTGCAGATACATGCTTCTACATGAGCCGGGGTGACAGTAAACACGTCAGCACAGGCAGAGTAGAGAGGTTTGTAGGTCACCAGAGACTTGTTCCAGCCCCACGGGGATGCAAATGCCAGCAGGGCCACCAACTCCAATCTCCACACAGAGCCATCGTTGTCGCTACCTCAGTTTCTCTTCTTACATGACCTATCAGTGAATCCAACAATGCATTGTTTTTGTCTTGGGAAATTCCCTTTTTCTTTCTAGATATCATGAAACTCTGATCTAATGTTCACAGTGTGCCTCTTGCATTATATTAGTGTCAGGTGAGCAACATGGAGTCAGGTTTGTATTTTCTGGATAATGTGCTCCCCATCACACTCCACCTGTTGAGCACCTGCAGCCTGCTAGTCTTTTTCATGCCTCACCTGCACCTGCTCATTCAGTGCTCAGAACACCCCTGTGAGGTGAGCCCTGTTATAAGCCCATGCTCAGTTGGAGAAACAAGGCTCAGAGAGAGGAGGAAGCTGCCCAAGGACACTCAGCTGCTAAGTGGGAAAGATGAACCAGCAGGCAGCCTGGCTCCAGGGCCCCAGGTTGTGACCCCATCTGGGCACCCTGACAGTGTAGACTTATGTCCCCTCTCCCTCCACACGGCAACCCCCAGGAAGATCTGGCAGGCACTGGGCTCCCTCCAGGGAGACAGAAGTGTTATGGGAGAGGCAGGAGATGCAGCCATATTTGACCTTGACAATTGGCAACTCGAAAGCAGGAACCAATTGGGTGATGGGATGTGGGCCCCCAAAGACAAGTATTCTAAAGAGGAGACCCCAAAGACAGAGGCCAGCAGAGGGGGACAAGCTGGGAGGCTTGGAGGGGAAACCAAGGCATCCAGTGTGGCTCTAAGGCTAGTCTCTTGTGGGGCTGTAAAAGGGAAGGGGTGGGGTCAGGGGGGAAGGGTGGTGGCGGGAAGTGGTGGGAGGGAGTGGCAGACCTCCCTGCATCTTGCAGACTGGGTCACCAGAGGGAGGAGAGGAAGAAGGAAGAGGGAAGGAGGAGAGGGGAGAGAAGTGGCTAAAAACCAACTGGAGCAGGTTATGAAAGACTGTTCAGTCTTCTAGTAAAAAGTTTGGACTGTCTGTGGTCAGTGGGAGTCGTTGATGGTATGAGAGGGGAAGTGATAAATGCCACATGACCGTTGCGTGTTTCTGTTCTGTTGGTAGGCAGACAGATGACAGGCAGACCGGCACATTAGTTAGACATTCACACGAGATAGATGGATGGATAGAGCTCGAAATGATAGAGATGAATGATGGGCATCTACAGATGACAGAGTGGTAGAAATGTTAGAGATCGATTGAGAGAAATTATAGGTGATGGATGGATGGGGGTGGGGGGTTGGTGTGTGTGTGTGTGTGTATGGGTGGGTGAGTGGATGGGTGGACAAGATGAGGGAAAGGCTGTAGAAAGAGGAGGAAGAAGCAAGGTAAGAGTGGAAGTGGAATGAAGATGGAGATAGGGAGAAACACGGGGATACATTTCTCCCCTGGGCATTGAGGATGGGCAGGGACAGAATTATTGTCCCTTCTCTTCTCCTTCCAGTATTCTGCAGATGTTGCAGGTCACAGCGGCCCTGGTGCTCCTCGCAGGTACAACCCTGCGACTGGAGAATGGGGGTGCAGAAGCAAGCAGGGGCCTTAAGATCGGCCACTCACCCTGAATGTTACCCAGCCGGGCCTCCGATCCCCGGCAGACCTGCGGAGAGCGCTAATCACCGCAAAAGTCCCCCCCCTGCAGATGAGGGTTTTGTGCCGTGTTTTGCCTTCATCAGTCTGGCCCACACGGCTTCAGCTTCCAGCCCTCGCGGTGGAAATGGGGAGGGTATAAAGGTGGTGTTGGGGGGGGGGGCAGACCCCGCAGGTAGTGGCCACCTCGCCCACAATGGCCAGCAGCGGGAAAGCCAGACTCCCGCGGCGCGAGGCCGAGCCCCCTGGGAGGGAAGTGACCAAGGTCAGTGCTGGGGATGCAGCATGTGGAGCGAAGCCCCCGCCCGTCTTCTTCCCGTGGTCACTGTTACTTTCCACTGACCAGCTGCCTGCAGGCTCCAGGCAGAGACAAAATGGGTAACACAGCCGCCTTTCAGTGGAGATTAATGCCTGAAATGAGCCACACCTCTGAACAATTGCGTCCTCTAAGAGCTGAATGGCCAGGGAGCCCATTGACGACGCCGTGAAAGAGGTGAAGGCCTGCGAGCGGGGCAGCAGTGCCAGCCCCTCAGCCTCGCTGGGATTCTTCTCGCCGGCTTTCCCCTCCTGACTGTCCATTTTGCCCATGTTGGCCTCACCCAGAATCCCTTTTATGAGCAGGGGCTTGGGCAACGGGCTGAAATGCACCGATCTGCTTCTGGAAGTCATATCGCGGCGGCTGATCGCATTAGTGCCATGATCTGCGCAACTTTGCGACTTGACAATTAGTCACTATCATTCACGCTGTGCAATCAGCTGTTAAATCCTCATGTATGCTGATTTGAATATGAATGTGCGGTTCAATAACATGTTAGATTGCCATGTTTACAAATATACTCCAGGTATTTAGAAATTTAGATGATGCAAAACATACTGTTTCCGTTGCAACCGGTGCCAGTTTAAATAACTTAAGCCTATTTATCAGTCACTTAGCAATTCTTTTCACATACTTCTGTTTTCGTCTCTCCTACCCCTCTCAAGCAAAACTGAAATATGCTCTTTTTCGTTTGTTTGCTGTGTGGCTGCATTAAACTAGTCATCTTCAAGTCGGGGCTTAATTAGCAGTCACCTCGGTGCTGGCTTTCTTCTCCGATGCCTCCAGATCTAATTCCTGCCTCTTTTAGAGGCAGACGAAACCACAAATGGGAAAAAGAAAGGGAAGAAAATGATCCCTGTAGCTGCCATGTTTTTAAATATCACGTGTTTGTAGAAAGCACAAGGGGGAGACAGGAGCACATTTTTGAATGAAGGTAATAAAAGCAAAGAGGATATATACTTGTTTGTAATCTCCTGCCTGGAAAACAGGGTGTGGCAAAGAGCAGGGTTTCTAAACCAGAGCAAATGTGCATTTAATCACCTGGGGTCCCCCAGGACCTGTAGCGGCTGGCCAGTGAGCAGGGCGGAGACTAAGATACTTGGGTCTGGCCATTTCCCAAAGGCTGCCGCACTGGACTCTAAGACAGACATAACACATCCTCCTTCAACTATTACCATTGTCATGAATGGATTTAAAAATCAGACCTGACGATTCTGCTTCTGGATGTTCACCCAGAAGCACTGAAAACAGGGTCTTGAAGAAACTCTTGCACACCCATGTTCAGGGCGGCTCCCTTCACAATAAGCGAGAGATGGAAGCAGCCTCGGGCCCTTCTTGTGTGAATGGAATGTGGATCTACATACAGTGGAATATTCGCAAGGCTTTGACAGGAAGCGGATTCCAACTCAGGCTATGGGACGGGTGAACCCTGAGGATATCATGCTCAGTGAAAACAACTGGACACAGAGGACAGACCCTGTACGATTCCCCTCCAGGGACGTTGGAAGGGCGACGAAACTCAGAAACAGGATATAGAATGGCGGCTGCCAGAAATGGGAAGGAGGAAGGACTGGGAGGGAGTTGTTTAATGGGTAGCAAGTTTCTGTTGTACAACATAAAAAATTCTGGAGATTGGCTGCAGAACATTGGAATACACATATTGCTAAACTATACACTTAAAAATGGTTAGGATGGGAAATTTAATGTTATGCATGTTTAACCATGAGGATTTTTTAAAATTTTTTTTAAAGATTTATTTATGCATACAGAACTGAGGTACAGGCCAGAGGCGTAGTAGAGGCAGTGAGAGGATTCACCAGAAGCAGAGTGGGGAGCAGAACTGGCAGATCGACGAAGTACACTGCTGAGGGGAGCAGCGGGCGGGTCAGGAGAGGTCTGCCACGCCATGTGGTCACCTCCGGGGCAGGCGGGGATCGAACTCAGGCTAAAGAGTCTTTAGCTTCTTAGTGCTGTGCTTTAACCCGCTGTGCCACCAGGGAGGGCCCTGCTTAACCATGATTTTTACATTTTTTAATAGATTGGGGAAAATCAATCTTGGTTTTAGGAACAATTATACAATCTTTTTTTTCCCACCAAGAATGCTAAATTTCAGCTGCTTCCTGCTTAATTCTTTGATGTGCCGGTCACACTGATATATCACCAGCCCTGACATCAGCCAGGAAGGCAGGAATCCATTTTTCCTTCCATGCTTCCACTTCTTTGGTCAAAAGTCTGCACCAGCGAGTGCGGCATCCTGATCAGCATTCACTTCCTGTGTGTATCTTCATCACTGTCCCTGGAGTGTGAGGTCTCAAGGGAGATGTTTGCCCAAGACAGTATATCATAACTCTTGGCTGCGTGACCTTCAGGCACAGCTCCTCTCCCCCTTCCCGACAGGGCCCTGACTTTATTCACATGTCCCTCCCACTCCGTTTGATCACGTGCTTCAGAGGAGGCTGCACACCCAGCTCAAGTCAGTGGGGCTTTCCCCTTGTGGGTTACGGATCCAGCACAGTCGCCGGTCACTTTGAGGCCAGTGGGATGTGAGCAAGCTCTGTTGAAGGGCTTCAGGGAAAGACTGTCTTTGCTCATAGAAAAAGACAAGGAAGAAAGTCTTCTCTTGCCCAACATGATTCTACTACCTGAGGGCACAGAAGCTAAAAACCAGGCCACTGGTTTTGAGGGGAAAGATGATTAAAGCAAGGTCTCCTGGCAAGACACTGGTGGCAAGTCTGACATCAGTATCCCTGAGGATGGGGCTTTGGGTGGTATTTGCAATATATATATATATATATATATATATATACACACACACACAAAATAGTACATAATAGTATATAATAGTGTATATATATATAATAGTATATATATATATATAATAGTATGTATATACTAAAGTGCAGGTTGGTAGTCTCGCTGCTTTCTGCTAAATCACAGTGTAACTCAAAATTGGGCCCTGAAGTGCAATAAAACAGAGCACCCCCTGTTTCTGAATGTTTTCCAGTCAGCCATGAGTGAGTCATCTCAGTTGGGTCTTCAAGGCTATTTTTTAGTCCTAGAAATAAGAAGTTCCCTCCAGGGCACCAAACGCTCTCTGGAGTCCGTGATCTAAAATGCAACTAGTCAACTTACGAAAAATGTTTTCTCTCCCCCAAACCCTTGTTTAAAATGAGGAGCGGTGTTTTTGTCCCGTTTTGGCAAGCCCTTCCTGTTCTAGAACGATAAGCAGAAACAGGAAAAGACCATCTCAACACAGCTGCACTTACTGGGATGTTGCCTGTGAGGAGAAGACATGGAAACAAACTCCGCCATCTTGACAATAGCCCAAGTGAAAGCCTGCACCGGGAAAGGATCTCCAATTTCAGGAAGTAATCATAGTTTTTGTTTTAAGTTGGTTGAATTGGTGTTTTCTGTGCCTTGCAGCCTTTCAACCCACCTTCTCAGATACCAAAACCTTGTAGGAGATGGATTAATTAAAGTGGGAAGACAGGTCTGGCTTGTGGCCCACCGAGCACCCCTCAGACAGCATGACCACTGTCAGCCATGTTTGTTTTTGCTTATTTGCTTGTTGCGTGTTTATCAAAGGAACGTCCATGGACCACTTTCCTAGAAGACATTTATGTAAGATGCCACTTACAAAGTCTCATTTCACTTTGCCTTTTGACAGACCTGTGTCTTGGAAAAGCAACGGTTGGGAGCAAATCATCATAATGGCTGATGCTTATTGAGTACTTCCTTTAGGTTGGATGGTCTATTCAATTCATCCTCAAAACAGCCCTCAGACTCACTCTATAATCATCTCCTTTTATAGATAAACAAACGGAGGCACAAAACCTTAATCCAGTTGTCCAAGGCCATGCAGCTAATCATAATTTGAATCCAAGTAGCTGGCTCTGACCATTATGCTCTCAGGTGACACTTTGGTTGGGGGCGTGGTGACATTCCTCAGTGCCAATAACTGCAATTCACTCCTTAGAGGGTGGTAGAAGAGTTGCAACACTACTAAAATCTCCTTAAGACTCAAATCATATTAAGCTTGTACCTGAGGCCTCAGGGGCGTCCCATGGATGTTTAACTCTGCCCATACGGGCCCCTCCGCCGCAGTGTTTCAACTCTGTTCCCCTCCTTCTAGATTCTCTGGCTTTGTGATCTTCCTGCAGCTCTTCTACCATAGTCAGTCTTTCCATCTCAGGACCTTTGCACCTGCTGATAAAGATCATTCTACCTGGACCTTCCCCACCCCCTCCCAGACACACACACCCACGCACACACACACACACACACACACACACACATATCTCCCTTGCTCTTGGATAACTTTCACATCTCAGCTGGAATATTTTACTTCCTTTGAGAGGCCTCTGCTGTTTGACCTCCCTCTTGTCTGTGTCACAGCATTTATCAGAATTTAGAATGTTGCGTTGGTGGTATAGTGGTGAGCATAGCTGCCTTCCAGAATTTAGAACGTTACAGTCCGTGTGATTTTCTCTTTGCCTCTGTCCTCCCCAAGGAGAGGATCGGCACCACATGGACGGTGCCCCACTGTCACCTGTGTGTCCTGAGTAACAGAAACATCATAGGCGACCACGGGAAAACAGGGAAAGGAGGGAGAAAGGAAGCTGAAAGGGAAGAAAAGGCTGAAGGAAGGAAAGGCAGCGGAGCTGGGGAGGGCTGAGCGGAAGTGAAGGAACCACGAGGCTTCTGGGAGCTGCTGGCATTTACAAGTTTTCATCACGGTAGGGTCTCTGCTGGAAGAAGTGAGGGGCAGCTTGGCCTCCCTCTCCTGCACTCTCCCTCCTTCCTCCTTCCTCCTTCCTCCTTCCCTCAAAGACTGCCTTTTCTCCTTCCCCTCCTCCTATTCCTCATTCATTTCTTTCTCCGGCTCCTCTTCTTCATATATATGTATGTATACTTGTATACATTCCTATTTGGAAATAGGACAAATCCATAAAATGAAAGTACGTGATTAAATAAAACCAGTATTGAAAATTACATTACCCTTTTATGGAGAATCATGAGATTCTTCCTCCTTAGATTCCCTGTCCCTCTTCTACATTTCAGTGCAATCACACCGATCAAGTCCACATAACAGAATTTATATAATAGAATTATATATTCAAATATAATTGATTTAAAGAAAAGCAACTAAACAAAAAGGTGGATTTTTCACTGACAGGGTAAAGAAGCTGGATTTTTCACTGACAGGGTAAAGAAGCTGTAAAGAAATCATGCCATGAGATTTACTGCTCAGACATTATCGTATAAGTGAATTTAGAAAGAACGAATGAGTAGAATGACAGGACAATATTTAGGCAAACAAAAAACATTTAAAGATGAGAACAAGTAGAATTATCTGTAAAAAAAAAAAAAGCAACAGAATTTCTAACACTTTAAGTCATTTTAAACTAGACAAAAATAAATTCACTCCAAAACATGTCCAGCTACACAGGAAATGTGACTGTGCTCACACACTTCCTAAAATTTATTTTTCACCACATTGTCTTAGTATTTCCAAGATATTAATCAAAAATTCTAGCTACAACACTGAAGTCATTTCCCAGATTTAAAAGCACAAAGAAAATGTGTACATTAAGTATGAGAAAACTGGAAGATGCTTTATTTCTCACTTGAGTCATTTTCAAATTCCTTTCAAATCCAGAATATCATTAATTCATCTACTGATATAACAGCAAGACTTATGGAAAGGAAGGAAGGCAGGGAGCGGAGGGGAGAGGGAACTTACATCCAATCAGTATTTCATGCAGCAGTATTACCCTGAGGTGGCATGTGTATTTTTCAGCACCTCCACTGCAAATCTTTTGGAGAAATGTCCATGTGAACCTCCCTTTCCTATAATGGCTCGGCTTGGAGGCAGGTGTGCTGGTTCAGTCTCCACTCATGTGTGTGTCGTATACCTTGATAACGGCTAGATCCAGAAGGGACATGACAGGTTATCACGTGTTTATTTTATGGATGAGAAACTGAGATCCAGATCATTTAAAGCACTCGACAAAGTCACAGAGATTTCATTTGCTTGAAAATCTGTGAGAATGAAAAAGGGAATGTTAATCATGACTGCACTGAATTATTCAACATGTATCATTTTCATTTATTAAAAACCTGCCATCACTTATTTCACAAATATTTCCAGGGTACCTAGAATGTTCTAGATACAGCTGAGGACATAACTGTGAACAAAAGAGACAAAAAGTACCATCCTGCTGGTTGGCTCATGCTCCAGAGATTCAATAGTTACAATTCCTGATTCTCTTTTCCATCCAGAGGTTGCTATTTTAATAGTTCTTAGAAACCACCCAATTAGTACCAAAGATGTTGAACAAATGCTCTACTGACATCATTTGATGAGTGGAGGAATTACAAATATGAGTCGATTTTATTGATTACAAAGAGAAAGGGAAGCAATTTACATTCATGGTTTTTTTTTCTAAGAGAGAAGTTAAACCCCATGAAAAAGCAATGTTCCAACATGACATCCAGATTCACCAGCCATGTTCCCTAAAACAGCAGAACCAGAGGGCAAGACTGTTAGAAATAAGAGCGAAGAAACCTAAAAGCATTTTAAAGGCTTTACATACAGGATAAAAAACACTAACTCTTGGCAAACATCCTGGCAGCTTGCAGAATGAAACCACTCTCTGCCTGAAAGCGTTTAGCCCACAGCTGTTGGAAATGAAGAATGTCAAAATACACAAAAGTAAAAATCCATGCACACACATCAAAGAAGCCAAGCTCCAGGGGAAAACCAGCGTGGACGTGGTCGACAAGGCTGGGGCACTCAGGGAGAGGCGAGAAAGGGAGGCTTGGACCACAGAGAAGACCATCCGGTCTTGATCTAACAGCCACAATCTAGGTGGTGTTCCTGCACTGCCATGGAAATTATCCCAGATGTTTGGAAATTCCTGTTTATGGGACACAAAGCCCTCTGTTGTGACTTCATTCTGTGCAAGGTGCATCACTCGCTCAAGGCTGAAATTGAAACCTTAGGGATGGCTCCTTTTTCTTTTTCAGCCAAATTTCATAGCTACTGCAGCAGCAGAAAGTTATTTTTGTAAGATTTATTTATGAATACAGAACTGGGGTACAGGCCAGAGGTGGAGGGTGGGTGGAGGATGGCTGGGGTTGAGAGTATTCACCAGAGGCAGAGTGGGGAGCAGAACAGGCAGATTGACTGAAATACACTGCTGAGGGGAGCAGCAGATGGGTCAGAAGAGGTCTGCCGTGCCATGTGGGTCACCTCCCTGGCTGGGGATTGAACTCATGCTGCAGTGGGTGCAGAGAGCTGCATAGTGTGGCACTTTAACTCTTTGTGCCACCAGGGAAGGCCCCACAGAAAGTCATTTTTAAAGCCAACAGTTAATCTTATTTGATATATTAACCATTTTATATATTAACCTTCAAAAACTAAAGATGAAAATGCCATGGGACTCAGCAATCCACCCTTGGCCAGGCGCCAAAGAGCATGACACCATCAACTAGAAAGCGTATAAGAGCTGGAACTTGGATGCAACCAAACTCTCCACTGGTAGAAACATGGATCGTGCAAATGTGGTCTAATCCCACTGTAGTACACTGTTCAGCTATGGGGAAGATGAAGTGCTTCCATTTGCAGCAAAGTGAGAGGAATTGGAGGCAATTATGTGTAGTCAAGCAAGACAGAATGTCAGATGCTGATGGGCTGGACTCCAGGATCTTTAATTAAAGTCCTTTTTTAACTTGCTGCAAAAAGAAAAAAAGATAAAAGATAAATATTAGATGCTCGCATAAAGATGTAAAATGCTTTAAAACATAGTTGATGAAAATGTAGACTGGTTCAACGGCTATGGAAAACAGTATGTCACCTTCTCAAAATATTAAAAACCGGTCTACCATATGACCTAGCAATTCCACTCCTAGGTATCTACCAGAAGAAAGCAAAAGCACTAGTTGATCACGCACTACTGTCATCATTGCAGCACGATTTACAACAGACAAGCTGTGGAAACAATCTAAGTGCCGGAGGTCAGATGAGTGGATTAGTAACATATGGGTATTATATGCAACAGAATACTACTCAGTGATTAAAAAGATAAACTCTTGCCATTTGCAACAATGTGAATGGAATTGGAGGGTGTAATGTAACGTGAAATAAGTCAAAAGGAGAGACATATAATGTGGTTTCACTTACACTTGGAATACAGAGAAACAAAGGATGAGTCAGAACCAAGCCAATAATAAACGCTTGAATCTATCAGAAACCCTGAGTCTATCAGAAGGGGTGAGAGAGCAGGAAGAGGACTCCATGGGTTGTGGTGGAGGATAATGGCTTTCTTGATGTGATGGGTATCATACATCTGAAGCGTGTGATCCTATACCTTTGAATCACACACAATATTGTAAATCAATAATATCTCAATTTTTTAAAAATAGCAGACATTAATAAACAGAGGGAGGTTTCTGTGACTATGAACAGGTAAGAGTTAGAAAATCCTACCCCTTTCATTTGAGTTGAAATATCACATTCCAACCATAGGGGGCAGCAAAATCTCTTACAAGATAAGTGCTTTCTGTGGGGTGATTGAGATTTTGTCAGAACTTGGAGAATGGTGATGGGTTCTCTTTTTCTACTTTCCAGACTTTATGAAATTTGATGTTTATTTTTACAATCTCAACAGATGCTTACTAAACATAAAACAGATGAACCTCTTCAAGAGTTGGAGTTGTGAGGCTTGTGCTAAAAATGTGTCCTTTCACATAAAGCGACAGGCAGTTGAACAAGGAGAGGAGGCAGTTGAGGGACTACCACAGGCCACCTAAGTCACAGAGACTAACATTCTACCTCTCCAACGTTTTCAAATAACGCAAGAGACCTTTTGACGCAACTGGAAAATAGCATCTAAATGTCATGTTATTTAGGTGAGAAAATAGAAAGGAGAAGGCAGTTGAGCTCCAGTATAAATTGCTCTGATGAGAAGCTGGAGAGAGCACAGGACAAACCACAGAAGACACATAAGACCTGCAGTTTGCAAGAAGCTGCATTAACACAGGTGACTCCGGCAACCCAGGTTTCCTGCCTCCAGAAGGCAGATGGCAGGATTCAACTTCCAGAGGACAGCTTGATGGCATACCTCAAACATATGTACCCTGTGACTCAGTAATTCTTCTACATCTTTATTGTAAAGTGTTAACTGTAGAAGTATATAGTGCCACAAAGATGTTCGTTTCAGCATTCTTTATTATCTGAGAAACCTGGACACATTGCAGACGGCCCACCAAAGAGATTTATTTGAGTGAGGAATATCTCTAGGAGGCTCTCTCATGCTCCATAAAAGGGACTGTGCATGACATTAAGGTATGCCGTTTGCACACCCACAGGAGATGCTATTAATGTTTTGGGCCCATATTTTCACTGGCTTGTTGTAGTAGAGAACTGCTCCAAAGCACTGTTGCCAAATCCTGGCACTTCCTTCCTCCTGACAGTGAAACAATGGGCGGCCTATTAGCTAGAACTTAAATCTTGGGGTTTTAATTTATACTTTGGGGTTACTTGCCGATGAACATTACTAGGTCTTATTTTCCTGCCTATTGGTTATTGTTGCTTTTTCCTTTTTTGGAATGACTTTGCTCCTTTTCCATGATCACTCAAGCCAATCCAGTGAACCCCATCCCTTTCAAAAGATCATTAGCAGAATTAGTTTTATGACATCTGTTCTGATATTGCAAAAGAAGTTTCTCTGCTGTGACCAAAAAAAAAAAAAAAAAAATCAAACCATGAAACATCTAATATTGCTTAACAATGTAGCTAATTTTACTGAATGACTTTTTCCATAACTTTTAATGAAAATGAATAGAAGTGGTGATAGTTACCAAAAAATAAAAATAAAAAACATGGAGTCAGTGATACAGAGAAAAAACAAAACCCCACAACATATTGGAGCAAAGCCGACCCATTTATAGAACGGCTGGTGCCATTTGTATTTAACAGGAGGTACAGAGGATAGAGTCGATGGAAGTAGTCTTGGCCCAATGAGCAGCGAGTATCTCTAGGTGGAGAATTTAGAAAAAGGAGAACTTTGTTCTTTGTTCTGACTTGAGTGGCCTGGACATTCTCCAAGAGTAGGTAGGTGCGGGTTTCATCACCTGGTCCTGGGAGGCAGCATGCAGACAGACTGACTGCAGCCTCTTGGGAAGCCATGGGAAGCGACGGGGAACCCTGAGCAGGGGCCCGGGATGGATTGGAGGGTGGGCAAAAAGGCTTAAATGATGTGGAAGCACAGAGGGCGCCGAAGCAGTTTATAGAAGTGAAAGGACTGTGACGAAGCAGAATTTCCGGGTGATTAGACTGAATTCTCTGTAGGGATGGCATGTCCCCATTATTATTCATAGAATTCCTGCCATCCTGGAGCTCAGGGGCCCTTGGAGATGGCTGGCTAGCTGGGATTTTTTTTTTTTTTTCCAGTGAGCTCTGGGCCTTGCATAGAAAGTAAATCCCAACTTTCTTACTACCATCCTCTTTGGAGGTGGTGGAGAAATCCTTCTACCCAATGGACTAACTCACCCAGGCCTGTGGGTAGGCTGCGAGCACTCCTGAGGTCAGCTGACACCAGCAGGATGCCATATTGTCGTTTTCCTTTCCCAAAAAGGGTGAAGGATGTATCTCTTCCTAGAGCAGTAATCCAGCAGTGTCATAAAAGATCCCTGTGACTATTATATGCTAATTTGAAATGCTCATACATCTAAGAGGTCAGTAGTTCTACCCTAGAAAACAGAGTGCCTGGGGCCCTCTTTGGTGGTGCAGGGGGTTGAAGTGCAGCTCTGCAAGCCACAGCCGCTTCAGTGAGAGTTCGATCCCCGCCCCGGAGGTGACCCACATGGTGCAGCAGACCTCTCCTGTCTCTCCTGCTGCTCCCCTCAGCAGTGTACTTCCTCAATCTGACTGTTCTGCTCCCCCCTCCATCTCTGGTGAAGCCTGTCACCAGCCATGCTCTCTGGCCTGTACCCCAGTTCTGTATGCATAAATAAATAAATCTTTAAAAAAAGAAAATAGAATGCCTGAAGGAGATAGAATGTTCTGGGTGGGTAAATGAGAAGCAATTTGGGCTAAGCACTAGCTTGCCTGATTGAGTTTTCTTCATCAAGTAGGTCAAACTAGCGATGGAAAGTAAAAGTATTCGTTTCTTTTGAGACGTTTCAAGACTTCAATCATGTATTTCCCATTACCTAAATCAAAAAGAGGTGTCAAGAAAAATATGGCCAAAATACTTATTAAAAAGCAAATGTCTTCAAAATCATTCCCTCCATGAATTCCAATGTAAATGTCTGGGAAACCGATACCCTCAGTTTCAGAGGGATTTCTTTTTTGATCACTTTAAAATATAACTGCCAAAAGAAATCAAAAGTAGAACCATTAGGCAAAACCAAACAGCAACAAAGCCTTCCCAAACATTTGAGGCTATTTAAGCATTTTGAGCATATCAATGTGAAAGGCAAGCTTCTCTGCTCAAACCCAATAAGCAAATGTTTGATGTTCAAACACAGATTTTCTATCATGCTCTTTGAGTTACCGCAGAGATACAACTTAATACAATAAGCATGGCTTCTCCATTTGGGATTCTTACAACATGCTTTCTGTTGGTTTGAATTAATAGCAAGGTATACACAGGATGTTATTAAGATCAAGTTATTCTCTGACCATTTGGGGCTGAGAATTTTCTCAGCAGAATCCATACTTGCAAATGTTCAAAATGAGGGGTTTTGAGACCCAATTTTTTTTAAAGAGTATTTGTGCAATCTTCAAAGTGTTTGATTTGTATTAAAGCTGCATCCAGGGCTCTGAAACCTTAGGGGCTCTCGATGTGGATTTTTGTTCTGGTTCACACACCTTGAGACAAAGGCGCCTAGTGAAGACGTGGAGGAAAAGACGTTTTTTTGTGTGTGAGATGGAGAGCGAATTTATTCCCGAGGCAGCCTGGAATGGGCTTCAGAGAATAGATGGAGTGTCTTCTTGAAGAAAGGGCCTCTAAGTAAACTCCACTGCCATTCAAAAGATTTGCTCTGACACTTAACAAGTGGTGCAGGAAGAAAGGAAAATCTGTTGTCAGGTTTGGGGTGTTTATCAGCCCCCCTCGAGACACTTGACCTAATGCAGGGCCCCCCTAATCCGCTGATCTGCATGCGTGGCCTCCTGAGCCTCAGCCCGCAACCGCCAGCAAAATTGCCCGCGACACTTGT
The DNA here is from genome assembly GCF_000260355.1 of Condylura cristata. Taxonomy (NCBI): domain Eukaryota; kingdom Metazoa; phylum Chordata; class Mammalia; order Eulipotyphla; family Talpidae; genus Condylura; species Condylura cristata. Next base: position 72,542,014 of record NW_004567104.1, on the reverse strand, counting down.
CCCAACACGCTGATCTCTCAGGACATCAGGAGCCGCTCACCTACTCCCTCGCCTTCCCTCCCACCCCCCCTCGCCGCTCCCCCTAAATTTAATTCTGCTCACAAATTGTGAAATAAGTTGTTTGGGCTGGATTGTGGAGGGAATTGTCCCACTAATGAAACAGTCTGTTCATTATGCAGTGATCGACGGCAGATTTAGGCTCCCATACCACGGGACCCAGGCAGGTTAGCGTTTTTTAGAGGGACCGTGGACAAAAGAATGAATAGCACTCTCCTGTCAAATCAGGCTTACAAACAGCTTGGCATACAAACAGTTATTGCTTGTGTGCACGCGGATTTAGGGTCCCCGCCTGCTAATGCCCCAGATTTGTAAGTACAAATTGGTTAGTCTTCAAACTGTTTGCGAAAGGAATAAAATGACCAAAAATTAGTTTGTTTTAGCCTTTCCCCCTCCCCTCCCCGCTCCTGCAAGTGAAACATTAAAAAAAAAAGAAAGAAAGAAAGAAAGAAAAGAAAAGGATAAAATAGTGTGTAATGGTCTCATGGAATACTGTGGGGGTTTTTTGCTGAAGGCATCAAATTAAGCAGGGCCATTGTTTGGCAGGAAACATTTTGTCCAGCTCGGCACCCTGCTTCTCTGGAGGCAGCTGAAAATCTAATGGAATTAATTTAAGATGTGTGATTTTAAAAGCTAGAGAGCGGGCTGGGGGGTGGAAGAGGGAGGGAGATCAAAAACTTTCATTTCTATTCATTTTAGTACCTGTTGCTTAAAACTGGTGACAATGCTCCCCTCTTTCTAACTGTACTGGTCTTTAAAAATGGGTCATTTAGATTTCCGAACCTTTTTCGTTGGCAATTATGGGTCAATTAATAAAAGCCATGTTACTTTATGTGGTGGTTTCAATTATTTTTTGAATAAATTAAGCTAATGCAAAACTCACTGAGGGAGAATGCTCTCGAAGAAATAAAATGACTTCTTACCACTTGATTTGTCATCAGTTTGGTGATAATTTTTAGTCTGGATGGGCTAAAGAATTCTGTTTTATTTTAAGCGCAGCAGAAAGGTGAACAGAATTTCTCTCCTACGTCAGTGTCACTTTATGGGAGAAACTAGTGAGAAAAGGTAGCAGACGGAGATATTTTTTTACTTCACTTCAGATCGAACATCTCTGAAGGAAGAACTCTTTTTCTCCATCAGATGCAGCTGCAGGCTGGTCCCACTCCTTCAAACGAGTGTGTTACTGTAGCTCCTCACACGCTAAAGACAACTTTTAAAAATCAGATCTTTTGGAAACTTTGTAGGCAGCAATGATCAAACACTCCCTCAAACCCTTTCCCTTATCGGTGTTCAAATCCTGTACTGATATTTGGCAACATAAAGCTTTGTAAACAATAAGTAGGGTCCTAAGTCAATAATTGTCAGAGTCCATGAGAACTGGCAATTGGAAACTTGAATTAAGCTGACACATTAGCTAGCCGAAGAGACTAAGTGTTCATGCCAGATGTATTCCATCATTTTCTGACAAAGTCATCCACGCCTGTAGAACCTTCTGCAGGGAAGCCTTGTGTCAAAACTGGGCATTTGCATCTGGACATGGGAGTGGAAGAGAAAGCTACCGGCCAGTCAGCAGCAGGTGGCTGTAGAGAACAGCCCAAGATCTTTTTCATTTCCATCTCCTGAAACGTGGCAGACATTTCCATAGTGCATCCGTTCCTTTTCCATCACACCTAAGTTTTTTCTACATCGTGGGGACATTTAGGGGTGTTTCAGAACAAAGGCCATGACTTGCAAAGAACTTGGGCTAAGAAAATACATATGTTCATGAAATATTATTTGTAGAAAAATATGCTCAGAAAAATCGCATTCCCTGTGAAATCTGTGATGCTACAACTAACTTACACAGCCGGTTTCTCCTCACAGTCCCCTCAAGAGTGAAAGGAAACCAGAGGCTAGGACTATACCAGAGCTGGCCAAGCTCCGAGCAGACACTAAAGATGGAGCATTCTACACAGCAACTGGTAGCTCAAGCTCAACACCTTCCTGCTCCCCAGGGGAACCTGCTGCAGAAAAATGAACTCTGCCTCGTCCTTTGGAAGAGATCGGTGTTGTGTGGGTCCCAGTGGAAGGAGGTGCCCTTGACCGACACATCCAATCTCTGGGGAAAGTGTTCCTCTAAGAGCTCCCTGACTCACCAGTAATGTGGGGAGAATTGTTTCTCAGGCTGCTGTTGGGATTAATAAGTCATGCATCTCGTCCAACAGTCAAAAAATAAAATCTCTATCTGTATCTAGATATCCATATCTCTATACTATATTCATATCTCTATTCTATATCCATATTTTACTGTACCTGCTCTTAATGAGGTTTCTGAGCAGTCACAACCCACTGAAGTAGAAAATTACTAGTTTTTCAATGGATTATTACTCAGCAATCAAAAAGATAAAGTCATGCCATTTGTGGCAACATGGATGGAGCTGGAAGGGATTAATTGTAAGCAAAGACAGCCAGAAGGAGAAAGAGAAATGCTGGATGGTTTCACTTATATGTGGAATTTAGAGAACCCAAACAAAGAGTCAGGAAAAAAGACAAAACTTGCAGGCTGACCACAGAGCTGAGGCACAGCAAGGGAGAGGGAAGGGAGATTCAAAATGGAGTGGGAAGAGCACAATGATGGGGATGGATCATAGTGGGGTAACTACAGGGACTGCCCCTGAGGAAAGAAGTCAAAAACTGAAAATTAACAAAAATGTAAGAAAATACATTTAAAAATAAAAGTACCAATGTTTTATAAAACATCCAAAAGCCCCAACAGAGAGCAGAGGAGCTGGCTGGAAAATAAAAATCTTCACAGCTTATTATGGTGCCTCTTGCTGCACAGCCAGGCAAGACTTAGGCATCACATGTTGAATATAAACATCTACCTTCCTCTTGTGACAGAGGAGGGAACGGAGGTCCAAATTCACGGAAGGTGAAACATAGACCTCCTGGCCACCATCTAATAATGTTGTCTTCAGCATATCCACTTTAAATGAAGGCCATAAGGTATGGCAAACTAGAAATTTCTAAGTAAAGATGGTAGACATAGGTGAGGATGGTTTCAAAATATGCCATATTGTGATATATTATGCTGAATTGTGATGCTGTGCACCTGGAACTGTTGCATGCCAATAGACTTCAATTTTTGAAGAAGGAAATGTAAATCCTGCAAGCTGGCTTGTCTATTGGATATGAAATTCTAGTTTCGTTTTCATAAAATGGGCTGTTTGGATGAATTCAGCGAGTTCTGTGAGTTGCCATTGGTTGGCTACTTTTTTGCCTCTTACATCTGCCTGTGGACTATAAAAGCTATTTTGAGATGTTCATGATTGTTTTTACTTTTCCAGTTAAATAGTGAGGTATGGTCATTGTTTTGTTGTCTGGGGAAGGAAAACAAAACAAATCTATTCGTTACATCATTTACGAAGGTAACATCAAATATTTGTTTCTCATAGGAATGATCACTCTAGAAAACCATACCCAAACTGTGTCCCAAGAGTAAAATAAATGATAGGAATGTCAGTTCAAACTGACTGTATGAGAAATGCACTTGCTTGACCTTCCCAGGGCTTTCTAAGATGCCCTGAGGTCCCCCAGAACCTCAACATGGCTTTGTTTACTCCTTGGCCATTCCCCTCTGGGAGAGTTGCCAAACCAGCCCCATTGCAAGTGCAAATTCAAGTCAAAGAGGGTTGCCACCCAGGGCTCAGGTACAACAGCCCCAGTTCATCACTGAGGCAACTATTCCCCTGATTGGACAGTATGAGCAGCAGCCCAATTTGGCAAAGATTATCTGTTAGAGGAAGAGATATGGAAAGAGATAACCAGAGCACCTAAGATTGTTTTTACTTGACCCCAGCCCCATCAAGACCTACATAACTGTAACCCCTGCTTAACTCAAGGTGGGGCCAGAGCATTAAACCCTCTGTGAAAAGGAATCCAGGGCCGGGGGTGGAAACAGCAGCGACTGGACTGAGCTGCCAGGGGCTGAGGTTTTGCCTTTTCTCTGGGGCATTGCAAGCTGGCCGTGGCAACGCATTTAGGCTGTACAGTGGTTCTTCATCCCAAGGCGGGAGTGTGGATCTTCTCAAGGTCCCCCAGCGCTCTGCTCCTCTGAGTGAGTGACTTGGACCAGCGGCATCAACATCACTTCCTCAGCCAAATAGCATCTCGGGCCCCACCCCAGACCTGCTGAATCTATTTGAATGGGACATACTGATGACGTTTGATACGCACACTTAAGATTTCAGGAACTTTGGCTCCAAACACACTTCTTTCTACATGCTAAACTCATCCCTGGAGGCTTCCACTGGGTGGTTACTGTGGAGCTGGGCTTCCCCTGCAGCCTCCATATGCCAGAATGCTACCCAGCAGCAGGGGGTGCCAGTCTGGTTATTTAATGAGTTTTATGATACATTAAATCTTCCAGACCTCAAGGCAATTTGACCATTAAAGAAATAACTTTTTTTAGGTAGCCCAAAACAAGCCAACTCAAGCGGGTAATGGGATTAGTGTGGTGACATTGAAATCGGAGTCGGACCACGTGAGCACGTCCCCATCAATCACGACCACTATCCTCACGGCTGATTACGGCACATTGTTTCATCAAATTAAACACCAAAGGGATGTTGTAAAGACAACATATGGTCCCCTTTCCAAAGTAGTTAGCCGGGCATTATACAAGCCGTCTATCAGGACACCCCTGAAACCTTCTAAATCAAAGTTTGGAGGGTATTTGCTTTGGCAAAACAAAGTCTCATAAAAGGAGCTGCTTTTAATTGCAGGCTGGCTGTGGTCAGAAGCAAGGCCAGGATGTGAGATGTGAGGGAGAGAGGGGAGTCAGGTTGGGGTGGGGGTAATCAACCGCCCACCTTCCCCCATGCACCCCCCCCCAAGGTGGCAGAAATCAAGTCACAGAGGTGGCAAGGGACCGCCCCACCTCTGCCCTCAGAGGTGCTCAACTCTCAGAAGTGTTTTATTTTCACTCTCTGTTAGGCAAAGCAAACGGCAGTGGGTCCCAGAATCAGAAATTACATGTGGTTCAAAGACCTGCTGGAAGGGAGGCTTGTCTCTAAGCACGAGAAGCAGAGGACAGCAATTTATGGAGGGCTGCGAAGGGCAGCCAGCTTCTGGCAGGCTGCAGAAACCTCATGCTGGTGAGAACAGTTTCTAGGACATTGAAAGGGGAGCCCAGCTGAGACTAAATTTCACGAGAAAAGTCATAGGCGGCACTGGGAGCGGTGTCTGGCTGTTACTCTGCATGGACGTGGCCGGTGTTTCCTCCAAGGAGCAGGCACACTCGCCAACATGCAGTTAGCAAACAGTCCTTCATACCCCTGTGGGCACCAGTGGCAAAGGCGCTAGCCTTCTTCCTCTCTTCTATCCAAAATTCTTTCTCCCAACCGCTCCTCAAAGCACCCCAAAGCAAGAAGAGTCAGCCCAGCTGGGTGCAGGTGTTGCATCAAGCCCCGCCCCCACCTTCTGGTCTGTAAGCAGCCCATCATCCCAGTTGACCGCCCCATCGCCGCCACCCTACGGGACAAAGCTACCATGTCTCCTTAAGGCAAACACGCCCAACCAGGTTGGGGATGTTTGAATGACCAGACTGGAGAAATATATATTTTTCCTTGTCTCAATGAAAAACAAGATGCCATTTAAAAAAAATTTTTTTTTCAAAATATATCCAAGAGGATAAAATGAAAGTCTTATCAACTCCTCTAAGCACTCTTCTCCTTCCTACCATTGTGCTTGGTTTGTTTTGCTTCCTAAACAGATCTTAGATGATACCCAGTCTCAATGGATATTGAATGGAGTCTCCTCTGTGATGCTGGGACTGAACCACAATGTCCCTTGACTTCATTCTGGTAAGAATATCACAGGCAAACAACATAGCCTTTTAGCTCACAAGTGGGAGATACCAGCATTCATATTGATTTATTTTTTTCTATTGCTTATTTCTATTTATTTGTTTTCTGTCCCTGGTAGGATCCTGGAATTACTGTTTTACCCTTTCCATAAAGTGGCCATGGTAAAATTCACCATCTTCTTCCTAGAAGCCCCCACGCCAATGATAACTAGGCATCCAAGACAATTAAATTCAGAAGAGGAGCGATTTGAATGACCTCAAAATCCCAAGTTATTTTCCTTAGTACAATGAAACCTTTAAAACTTCAAAGGTACAGATGTTGAATAACCAATGGCTGAGGTCCTTGTCTACCAAGGGAGCTGTTAATAAAATGGTTATTTTTTAAAAAGGGAGTTTACCAACCAGTCTGATAGGGAACATTCAGCATGGAGGGACTTCCTGATAAAGAGCAAGGCTTTGTGTTCCAGCTGCAAAACAAGGCACCTGTGTCTTGAGTGGAGAGTGGCCTGTGCCTGGCCAGGCTTGGAACACACCTGTTCATGACCTTGAGGTCTCTAGGCAGGCAGGGGTGCACCCCACTTCTTCCTTCCCATGTATGGGAGTCACATGGGTCAGTTGACATGATGGATTCACTTAACCAGTTTGAATGACCTTCATACTCTACTCTCATCACTCTGCTGTCGGGACCACTTTGGGACCTGCTGCAGCTGAGGTATAGCAACAACCAAGCTGCCAGGGGATGAGCCCCGCAAAACACACCTGTGACAAGTTCTTTTTTGGTATCAGTTTAAAGCCCAAACACTGATGCAATTTGGCCCGTCTCCGAGCTGGGCTTCATCAGCCCCGCTCCCCATTAATTAGTGCAAGCTGTAAGATGTTGCTAATAGTGACACATCTTGTAAACATGTTGAGCTGACGGTGCCCCTGAAGGGCCCACACTGTTAAGTGATATCTCAGCTGGGGCTGGCAAAGCCGGTCTCCCCACCAGGGAGCTGCCGAAAGGTATACAGTGTCCCTTCAGCATCAAAACACGGTGCTCCGAGACCTCCCTTTCTGTTTTGTTCCCATAGAGGTGACTGCCTTTTGGTAGCAATGATAATAATAATGGGAAGGAGAATACAAATAAAGATACAAGGAGGAGCAGACGAAGAAACTTACGTTTACGCTTGAGAACATGTCTAACCAGGCCAGCTAACCAAGACTATGCAAATACTGTTTTCTCCCCACCCAGGGAATACAGATATTAAGTTTGCAGGGAAGATGGTGTTGGTGAATGTCCCTCAGTCAGCTGAGATAGTTGGTCAGCTGCTTTTTTTTTTTTTTAGATGATTGCTTTTTTCTTTTAAGATTTATTTATTTGTGCATACAGAACTGGGGTACAGATCAGAGGTGCAGGGGTGAAAAGAGGCTTCACCAGAGACAGAGTAGGGAACAGAACAGCCAGGCTGACAAAAGTACACTGCTGGGGGAAGCAGCGGGCAGGTCAGGAGACATCTGCTGTGCCATGCGGGTCACCTCCCTGGGCAGGGATCGAACTCGTGCTGAAGGCTGTGGCGAGCTGCATCATGCTGCACTTTAACCTGTTGCGCCACCAGAGAGGGCCCTGGTCAGCTGCTTTAAAATAACTTCCAATAAATTTTTATCGAGGTAACATGACCTGTAATGTTCTATAGGGTTTAGGTGTGTACTGCTAGCATTCAACACCTGTCTCCTGGTTCCCACCATCGCCCAGTTTCCACCCTCCACCCCCACAGCTCCTTTCCCTTTTGGTCACCACTAATCTGTTCTTTGTAGCAGAAAGTTTGTTTCTGTTTTGTTTTGTGTATTTGCTTATCCTGTTTCTTTTTATTCCATATGGGTTTTGTCTTCCATTTGACTTATTTCACTAAGCCTGATGCCCTGTACCTCCCTCTAGCTACATGATCACAAGAACAAGGTTTCTTTTTATAGTTGAGTAATATTCCATTGTGTGTATCTACATAATCGCCATCTCTTCCTATAGCTAACATCTATCTGTTTGTCTGTCTGTCTATCTATCCTTCTTTTCCCGAGTCAGCTGCTTTATAGCTAGCTACCAAAACAGAACCCACAGTAATAGATTATAGATATGCACATACTTGGACATCTGGTAGTGTTGCCTAAGTACCCTAGAAAGACAGGAAATGGGGAGACCATGTAGTCTGGATTGAATAGCAAAAATCTTTGGAGAGAGGTAAAATCCTGGTGCCTTCGATCAAGGAGAGGAGGTGAACGTGTAGCACTGGCCTACTGAGGCATTTTGTGCCCATCGCTGTGATCAGTAATAAGGTCACATGTTCAGACACAGAACTTGGAAATAAATGACAAATCAGAAAACAAGAGGAAAACTCCGAGAAAGCTCTGAAGATCGTGCAGTTACCGCACACGACTATGGTTATATTATACACTTTGAGTATTGAAATTACCAAAAAAATAAGGAAAGCATTGTCACACATGTTGGGGTTGCATCCAGCCACACGACTGCATTCTGATGATGTGACACTCAGTTTCTTCATGGGTGGAGTTACAGTCTTTCCTTGCTCACCAGGCTGGTATAAGAGAAATAAGTGTTGAGAGGCAGGTCTGCAGCATTTATTGACTGTGATACACTTAACAACACATATTCACGATGTCTGTCTTCAGCCAGCCGTATGGACACTTCCTGCAAAGGAGAACAATGAGTTGCAGGAAAGTCACAACATGCAAAAGATCAAGGTAAAAGCCATCTGAAATCTAGAGGCCAACAACAAAAAAAAATGGCATCTTATTCTGTGCGGAGCTAGATATTTCACTCATGTTTTTGCATACAACCTTCTAGCAGATGGTTGGGATTACTGGATTATAGATGGACAAGGAAGTTCAGGAAGCAATAATTGCTTGGCACAGCAGGTTCTCACACACTTCCTTTTGTTCAAGGTTGTTTCATTATAATGCTGATGAGAAAAAGCTACTCCCAACAGACACTGAACCAAAAGACATCATTTGAGGATCTGCGTTCATCATATGTAGTTTTGCGTAAAACCATAGTTTCCAGGAACCTAATGGCAATTTTAAGTGAAGATTTACTTTCGATGTGAGTGAAGGCTGAGCTCAGGTCTGTCTGACTTCAAAACCTCTGCTCGGTCCATGAGAGACCCACGGGAGGTTGAGAGAGGATGGACCCGGATCTTGGAGGGGTGACCTACTGCAGGTCCTGCAGGGCATAAGTCAGGAGGTGGCAGGACCCCCGAGGGTGGGGATGGAGCTCCTGCAGAGAGACTGCGTGGCCAGGGTACCTCAGCACGAGCAGCGTTTAATCCAAGCAGCAGTTAGGCGATGATACATGTGTGCTCAGCCACATCGCACCTCGGTGAAAAAGAAACCTAAGACCCTCCCTGGTGGTGCAACAGGTCAGGACGCAGCACTGCAAGCTAGCTGCAGCCTCTTCAGTCTGAGTTCGGTCCCTAGCCCAAGAGGTGACCCACATGGCGCAGCAGACCTCTCCTGACCTGCCCGCTGCTCCCCTCAGCAGTGTGCTTCATCAGTTGGCCTGTTCTGCTCCCCACTCTGTGTCTGGTGAAGCCCCTCACTGCCCCTGCACCTCGGACCTGTACCCAGTTCTGTATGCACAAATAAATAAATCTTTAAAAAGAAAGAAACCTAAATCCAGCTACTTATCGGTTCATCTGGGGCAGGCAATAAAATGACAGCCTAAAAATGATTTCACTTAAACCTTTGCGTTAATAATGAAATTAGGCTACTCTTTAGCAAGGTCACATTTAAATTAGTAGAACAGCAATTGACTCAGACGTGTTTTGTAAAACTAAGACTCTTCCTGAGACTTCTTTTTAAGGAAAAATTTCTAACTCTCTCTTGTTCAACTAGATGCTTTTAAAATCTATTTTTTATTTCCAATGGGAGAAGTTATATTGAACTAATCTGAAATGGGTTTTTAGCATCCATTTTCATTTCATTTACAATTTGGTGGCTTTAAAAAGTGTGCCCTTTACCATGGTTGTAATATTACTTGAACCCTAAGCAAAAACCAAATCAAACAAAACCTGTCATAAGCAGAGATGATTTTGAAATAAATCATTTCATAAAGACGAATTTACAAAATCCATTTTAATCTTCCTCTATGGGTGAGTCACATCTGTTCAACGTGGCAGAGAACGCTATACAGAAGTAAGATTGCTCCAGAAAAATAAACTACGGAACAACTTTCAGATTCCCTGTCTTTTCAAGTTCAAGTAGGAAAGAAAAGACAGCATGGATGGCAGGGGACAGGTCTGTGATCTTCAGGGATGCAAATGGGGGCCCTTTGTCTATTTTATCCAGCACCCCAAGGTGTCTGGAACAAGCACATAGACACATGTTAAGTAACTGAGACAACTGATATACCGCCTCAGAAAGTTTTCTCCATGTTTCAATAGCCACCAAATTACATCAAAATAATAATATTTTGCAAAGATAGGTGGCTTTGTAGGAGCATATTAAAAAAAAAAAAATGTCCAGGTGGTAGAAGCTGGTGAATGTCAGTTCACAATGGGAGCTGATTATGAAGGCTTTGAAGGAAAATGTGGAAGTGAATAATTATTTGTGAGTGTTTGCTACCTGTAACCATATTGACCACAGTGGTGCTTACTGTTGGTGACAAAAATACAATCCAAGAGAGCTATGCAACCCTCCAGGGAGAAACCAGAGCCTGGGGAAGGGCAATCTCCCGTGCCGGGCGCCGGCTCAGCTGGGTTCATTAGGGCACCTTGGCCCAGCGCTCTCACCCACCTGCCAAGGGGAGCCTTGCTTTGCTCACCTTTACTGTTCTGCCTCAGGCAGGGCTGGGCTGGAAGGGCTGAAAGCCAGGTGCACCTGCCAGGCCAGGGATGACACCCATGTCCTTGACAGCTTAGGAAATTGTGGCCTCCTCTGGTCTCATTCTTTGCAGCCCTCTAGTTCCCAGGTCTTAGAAGACCTGGTACCCAGCTTCTTCTAAGCAGTTGAGTTACCTCTACTATTTACACCTTGAACCTTCCCTTGGATGGCAAGGGGCTTAAGCCCTTGCTTACCCACGAAAACATAGGGGCACAGATAGAGAAGAAGGAGCCATGACCCACCCGCTGGCACTGCAGCTGTGGAGTGGCTTGGCTCTCAGTCCTCAGCCTCAAAATGTCAAGGTGCCAGGTGTGGTGATGGTGAAGTGTGCCCAGGAAGCACGAGGCCCGCGTTCCTGGTGGCAAGCTTCTCTCCACAGTGAGTTAGCCGCAACCACTTTGCGTGGGTTTTGTAAAGCTCTAAAGCTGTTGCATTGGGAGGAAACAGTAAAATCAAGGCAACTACTCACACCCTGTAACGAAACAGACCTGGCCATGAGGCGCAGGGGCTGAGGAGCCTCTCAGGCTCTTCTAGACTCTCCAGCTCTGTGGGTCTGACAGACGTGATACTAACAAGTCCGGGAAAGGTGGCGGCCCTAGAGCACCCACAGAGCTTCCCACTCCTGGCACCACCTGTGTGCCAACTTCCCAACCATTGCCATATACTAAATCACCCTTCAATTTGCTTCTCAAATCTCTAGCTCCTCCTCCAGTTCTGTGCCTTCCACACATACCCTACCTGCTCCCCCTCTGCTGCTTCAGCAGCAGATCAGCCTGGCTGGCCTGAAATGTCGCCCAGCCCATCCGTCTCTGTCCACAGGCCTGATGCCCTCCCGCCTGCCCGTCTGCTGCCTGTTCTCCTGCTGACTTGCGCCTCTGCGCCAGTCCAGGCTGTGAGGACGGTAAGTCACTAACCCTCTTGCTCTCTGCCAGGTGTGTGTTCACACTCTTTTCCTGAGCAAACCTTTCTCTTTCTCCCCACCTTTCCAAATGTTTTAGGCATAATTGTGTCCCCTGCCAAATTCACACGTTGAAGTTCTAACCCCCAGACCCTCAGGATGAGAGCCAGAGCACAAAGTCTTTCAAGGGGTGACAAAATTAAAAGGAGGCCATTGGGACGTTCCCCAAGCCAGTACGTCTGGTGTTCTGATAAGGGATTAAGGGACAGACAAACCCAGACGAAGGCCCAGTGAAAATATGGGGAGAAGGGCCCTGGGCCCTGGTGGCGCAGT
>NW_004567104.1:72527472-72529427 GCF_000260355.1 Condylura cristata | reverse complement strand
TCAGGAGAGGTCTGCCACGCCATGTGGTCACCTCCGTGGCAGGCGGGAATCAAACTATGCGGAAGCGACTTTAGATTCTCAGTTCTGTGCTTTAACCCGCTGCGCCACCAGGGAAGGCCCCTGTGTGTGTTTTTAATTCAAAAAATTTTAATTGACATACATCTTTGCTAATGTTTTGACAATAAAGGGGTCCCGCTCAGGTATGGCCACTCCCACCACTGAAGCACCCGAGTACTGCCATTCTGTGTTCCTGTGTTTGAACTGCCCCAGCAATAACATACCAGCTTAGCCCTCGTGCAAGACTCGGTTCAAGCCCTACACGCTCTTGCATCCGGCCATCCTGTCCTTTGAAGACTATCTGATTATTTAAACCATGCAAGGAAAGAAGCAAAGATAAGACAGTGGTGAGACATAGTGACAAATTAGTACCCACATGGATTATGGGTCCAAGTAGGTGCAAATTCCTGGGAATTCGGTGTCCAGCCAAAGTATTATTAGAATAATTTTTTGAAAATAGATTTATCTCTGTATATGTCTTTTATGAAAAGTGACTACATCAAAAGTAAAATGCTAGAAAAAAATTTTAACCAAGAGGCACCATGACACAATAAAGTGAGCATCTTGTAAGGTGAAGTGACCCACACCTGAGTCATCCTGAGGCCTGAAGCAGTACTGCCTATGACCCAGTCTTTCCAGGAACGCTGAATGGAAAGATCCTGGAATATGGAACATCAATGAGAAAGCAAGAAGCATTCATCTCCCACACAAAGTTAGGTCCAAGGTATTTCCTCAGAAAGGCTTCTGTGTTTTCAGTGGCATAAGAAGGTATATCCTCTCATTCACTTTCTCTTTTTTCTTACCTAGTTCCAACTTAATCGCAAACCTCAAGGGACATCAAAATTCTCGCTCTGAATAGAAGTTTGTTCCATCACGAATGTGGCTTCTGGAATCAAGGGAGCTACTGGAAGCTCGCGGGCGCCCCCTAGAGGATGTCTGCATCTTGGCAGTGAGCCAGTACATCTGGCTTGGTTTGCAGAGAGACATTGCCACCTACTGCAAGAAAAAGTAATGCTTCTGCTTCCCTTCTAGAGATAAGGGCGTAATGGCCTTCTCTGATTTTTTTTTAAATAATTATTTTTACATAATTTTGTACATTTTTTTCATGTCAATTGTAATCCCCGTGGGTTTCCCATCACCACTTCTCTGATTCTTAAGCTAAATATATTACATTTAGCCTTGTCTAGGAAGAGTTTTGGTCAACTTTCTAGATTAAGTGTACTTCACTGAATTGAAGAAAACTACTCTTCTATGGAAATTACCAGAAACCTGAGCTGGCAGGAAAATCCACGGGTAAAGAATAAAGTGATTATCTTCAATTCGTGATTGGTGTACTGTTCCCATCATCATCTGTTACTATTGCCCCTTTGATGTCATGCTATGATTCCTTTGCAAAAGGTTCTCCAGTCCAGTCCAGATCTCAAAGATGCTCATGTTAACGAACTTTGGGGTGTGGTTTTCTGGGCTGATGATCTTGTTTTGGAAATGAGCTAGATGTAAAATGGATCAGATGGAGAAAGACAAACACCATCTGATTCCCCTCATGTACAATATTTTTCAAATGAACAAAAATAAAATAAAATGAACAAACAAAACAAAAATAGATGAGATACAGAGAACAGGCTGGTGGTTGCCAGAGGGTAAGGGGCAGGGAAGAAGAGGAAAAGTCTCTGGGTGGTGAGTCGACCTCGCAAGATGTCGAATCACAAAGCTGTACATCTGAAACTGAAATAGTACTGCAAACCAATGTTATCTCAATTTTTTTAAACACCTGTCAAAACAGAGATGCACTAACAGCCTCAGATGCAGATTAAGAAGTATGACAGTCTGGCCCTTCCTGGTGGTGCAGTGGGTTAAAGCACTGCACTAAGAAACTAAAGCCACTTCTGCATGAGTTC
>NW_004567104.1:72492166-72524662 GCF_000260355.1 Condylura cristata | reverse complement strand
GTTCTGCTCCCCACTCTGTCTCTGGTGAAGTGTTTCACCACCCCTGAGTCTCTGGCCTGTACCCCAGTTCTGTATGCACAAATAAATAAATCTTTAAAAAAAAAATTCTGCTAGATTCTATTGACCAAAGACTAACCCAAACTCACCCATAAGAATAAGGGAATAGTCCTTGTTTAGCCAAAGACATGGGTTTCATGGAGACTCAGGAGACAGGCCCAGGAAATTCTCTAATCGCTGGTTCTCCTCAAGGATACATAAATCTACCCATCCTGTTACACTGGTGGTTTAAATGCTCGGGCCAATTCATCTCTTCCTGACGGTTCTTCCCTCTTGAACATATATTTCGGCAGCTGAGTTCATTGCACAATTAGCAGGCCAGTGGCTGTCCACCCCCTAGGCCCCATCACCACCCCCTGGGCATCCAAACGCCCACCACATCTCCACATCCGTGTCCTTGGACTTTGGGTAGCCTGAGCCAGTTTCTCGGAGAAAAATCAAGTATAAGTTCACTGAACAAACTGAATTTCTATTGCTCCAGAATTAGAGTCTGAGCTGCAATGACCTTGTCAATGACTGCCTTCTACCACATCTCCACCCCCACTGCATATAAGCTACCCTTCTAGGGGTCATGCTTATGCTTGGTGAAGTAAGCCAGAAAGAAAAAGAAAAATGCCGATGGTTTCACTGATAGCAGGAATGTAAAGGATCAAAAAAGAATTGTAATAAAGTAAAAATGAAAATCAACAAACAAGTATAAACCAGAACATTCTGCAGGGGTGGAGAGGGGAACAGGATCAAAACTGGGGCGGGAAGAAAGAGGAGGGCTATGGTGAGGGCACATGGGTGAGCTGGTGGTGGGGAGTCCATGGGGGATACAGCTGAGATGGGAAAAGGCACAAGAGGACTGTGGTGATGGCACACGGTGATTTGGTGATGGAATGCCCACGGGGATTACCACTGAGATGGGAAAAGGCACAAAGTGATGTAAAAATAAACATTTCAGAAAACGCACAAAGGGAAGAATAATGTAAATATATATAATAAAATATAAAAGAAAGAAAAAGAAAGGTGCCCTTCTAGTGACCTGTTCTCATTCTGAGAGAGCTTCCGTTAAGAAGAAAGGCTGCAGGCTTGAATCAGTGAGCCTGGCAGTGGGCTCTAACAAAGATTCAATAGTTGTACCGAGGGGCTCTGTCCATTGATGGTTATGCTGTTCCTTGGTTATAGCCCTGGAGAGAGGAACATTCCAAGCTAAGGTGAAGCATGGATATACTCAGTACTTTAAAATATGACAAGCATGTTTAAAGAGAAGAAAGATTAACAAAAGAATTTTTTGTGGACAAAGCATAGAGAGGAGTGTTTTCAGGTCTTTTTAAATTCGTTGAGTGGTTTGAGAAGACTCTTGATGCCTAAGTGTGATGGAAAAGGCCACAGGCCTATACTCACTGCTGGACAAGGTCAAGTTCAGTCAGGAATGTTCCCTGGTCACTATAGTTCTGAATAAGCAGCTCCCTGGCTCCTCAGAGGCTATTTAGACACAAAGACCTATTCATACAGGTTCTGACTTAGAAGGAATCTTGGCCTAGATAAGGCATGACCGCACAATGGAATTAATGCGGCAGGTCAACATGTTAGAACCACTGACAAATTACAGAAGCAAAGCATTTCTGCTTTGGAAAACTAGGGACGCTGAAATGATTTGCCACAGATAAGCATGTAATTCCCAATGAAGGGACCAGAGGGGACATCCAGCAGGGTGCAGGGGACACCCTCCATCGCCCGAAGTGATAGCCTGAAGCAGCAAAGCAGCAACATCCAAATTCTTCACTTCAAACCATGTGCTTTGCTGTAAAACTAGCTCCTTCATTAGTCTGAGAGCCTACGCTATGGGAAAAATATATGTGGGCCATGTATCTGATAAGGAGTTAATATCCAAAAGATATAAATAACTCATACAACTCAACAAAAACAGTGGAAAAATGGGTCAAGGACCCAAAGACATTTTCCAAAGAAGATATTTGACCAGTATCCCTGGTAATTAGGGAAATGCAACTTCAAATCACCATGAGATATCACCATCATGAAGACAAGAAATGGCAAATTCTGTGTGGATGGGAAGGAAATGGGGCACCCTTGGGCACTGTTGATGGCATGCTATATCCGGCAACCACTCTGGAGAAGGGAAGGAGGATCCTCAAAACGTAATTGCACTTGCACTATATCTGACAGAAATGAAAACACGAACCCAGAAAGATATCTGCACCCTCGTTTTACAGCAGCATTTATAATATCTGAGTCACAAAAACAAGCCGAGTACCCAATGACGGACAAATGAGAAGGACGTATGGCGTATATATCAAGCGGAATATTACTGAGCTGGAAATCCTACCATTCGCAACGTGGTGGACCTTGGCTGCATTATGCTAAGTGAGGTAAATCAGACACAGACAAATGCTGTATGGTCTCACTTGTGTTTAGAATTTAATTATATATGTATCTATTTATCTATTTATTTATGCTTACAGAACTGGGGTACAGTCCAGAGGTGCAGGGGCAGTGAGAAGATTTACCAGAGACAGAGTGGGGAGCAGAACAGACAGATCAACAAAGCACACTGCTAGGGGTAGCAGCGGGCGGGTCAGAAGAGGTCTGCCACGCCATTTGGGTCAGCTCCCTGGCCAGGGATTGAACTCATGCTGCAGTGGCTTTGGAGAGCTTTATAGTATGGTGCTTTAACTCGTTGCACCACCAGAGAGAGCCCATGTTTAGAATCTTACAGAAAAACAGCTCATGGAAAATATTGAGGAGGAGAGAACCGAGGAAGACAGTCAAAAGGTACAAACTGTCAATTACTAAAAATAAAAATGCTAGGCAGAGAACGTACAAGATGATGATCACACTGATGAATGTAGCTATAGAAAAGTTACTAGGAGTAAATCCTAGGAATTCTCACAGGAGAAAATTTTTTCCTGTTTTTGCTATTGTATTTCTGTAAGATGCAAGTGAGCAGAAGCTGGTGTGGTCATCATTTCACAAGATAAATCAAGCCAACATTGTCCACCTCCCACTGATGCAGTGAAGTGTGTCGGTTAGGTCTCAACAAAACAGAAAGGGAAAGTGAAATGGGCATCCTGAGGGGGAACCGAGCCACAAACTGATGACCAGGTCTGGACACGATCACTGTGATCAGGACAGGACACGAAATCTGTGTGGTGAACCAGCAAATATGGATGCTGACATTGCTACAGAAGAAGTTGGGAAGGGAAGGGAGAACCTGAGATGGTTCCTTTTGCCCAGGATGGAACACACAGTAACACGCAAAGCTGGAACCAGATGCAGCAGGGATTCGGTTGTTGTTAAGCCAGAGGCAGCAGAGACTGCAGGCAATACCCAGAGAGCATTGCTGGAAACTGCTCGTTGATGCCTTGCTGAGGGGCTCAGCAGTCAGTGTGTTCACTGGCACTCAGAGCCATTGTTAACTGGAAGTCAAAGCAAGAAGCGTCTTTTATACCACGTGTAGACTCATAACACCCATTACACACTCTCCAATTGACTGTGAGGTCACATGGAAGGTAGGCGTAGATGCCCACTCTTACTTAATATACTCGGAATTATCAGGAGCTGCTTTGCTCTTATGGTTAACAAAGGAGGAAGAAAAATGACCAAGGTTAAACCTGGAATCAAGCCCACAGTGAGGACATGCCCAGCACCCCTTGACTCTGCAGCTGAACAAAACAGGCAGTCACAAGGGTCCTTGGTTTCATTCACCTTCCCCCAACTCACTTTTGCTAACTCCACTTAGTGTGTGACCCAGTTAACACAAAGAGCAAGTGAAAGCAAATGTTTTAGCAAGATGGAAAGATAGGAAACCATGTAATGTTTAACATGCCACACACAGAGATCAAGTCCTATTTCATCATTAACTGTTGGCTTGACCTTCAAGTTTCCAGGGAGGGACCTACATCCACATCCTCTCTGCCTTTACCCCAGTCCCCCATTTGGCAAATGGTCTTAAAAGACATCAAGGTCATACATAGAAAAAGCCACAAAAGAGTAACCATTGTCACAGCATCACGACTGAATGGCTCCTTTGTGCACCATTTAAGTAGTTTATCTCAGGCCTTAAAGTAACTGCTAACAGGTGACATTAGTTCTGTCTTGCGGCCAGGCACACAGAGTTGCTGTAGGGATCCAAGAATGTCCTGCAGGCTCCAGGCTCTCTTGTGTTCCTGACTGACCCTCTTTGTGATAGGAACGGCTCGTCCTCTTTGTTCTCAAGTAGGGAAAAGAAGCAGAAGAGGCATTACAGCAAACTCCCACTGCAGGGCACGTGGAGAGCCAGCCATGTTCCACCTGCCTTTAGTTATTGGCCGCTGCAGCCGCCACCTGCAGCCTGTGCACCTTGGAGCCACGCACGGGAGCACGCACTTGTAACTAGGGCACGTGGGCCCAAAGGGCACAGGAATGCGCAGGCGTAGATTCTCACTCCAGTGCCTAGAGAGAAGTAAATGGGCTGCGTTACTCTGAGATGGAACAACTTAGAGGTGGCAGAGCACATGAGACAGAGCCCAGAGACTCACAGGGAGCTCGCTTGCCTCCCACGCCTCCTCGCCCCCCGGGCCTCCTGCCTGTGCTGCTGCCTGCCTTCTCGCCTGGTCTGCCTGTGTACCTGAGTCAGCATAAAAGGCCTGAGGAAATCCACCGAGAGCTCCAGAACTCTCCTTCATCGCCTGAATCGGCAGTGAAGCTGCCCTGTGCTTGCCGGCACTAACCCACTGGTGTGGGCGAGGATGAGACACTGGCAGGTCCTTCAGGGTTTCTCTTGGTTGCAGACGACTTTGAAAGTCACCGTAGAATTGGGTCATCCGGGGAGCTGCTGCCTCTTCCACAATCAGGAAGCTGCTGAGTTAAGAGGCCACCTTGGCCGATAGGAAGCCAACGCCAGAGTCACCGACCACGTGGTGACACATCTCCACGACCAGACAGCAGCTCCAACAGAAAGCTACTCCTCAGGGTAGGTCCACTACAGCCCCACTCCACCGGGGCCCAGACAATGAACGAGATGGCCAGAGCTCTCCTCTCACTGTCCTCTGAGCTCAGCTCACCTCTATGTGGCTCAGTCCAAATCAAGCACAAGTGACCAAGAAAACTTACAGCATCTCAAGCTCGAGCCTCCGTGTCCTGGGGACCGGCAGGTGGGGAGCTTTAGCATCCTGTCCCCACCGCAGGGCAGGGGGAAAGGCTGAGTGCTCCCAACTGTTGCTTAAGTCCCCCTATTCCGAAAGTTGGGAAAGCCGGTGTCGGGGCGTTCCGTCTTCCCTGCTCCATTCTCAGCCGTCCTGTCCAGAGACGTTCTCATTTAGTCCTCCGCACAACCTTTCCAAAAGCTCATAACATCTCACTAACAGCGGTGAAGAAGATAGAAGAATAAAGCCTGGAACCAAGGTTCGTGGCCTGGAACTCATGGAGTAGAATTTCTGTCTCTACTATGCTGAACTTAAACACTCGAATAGTGGATTTTTCTCTACCCACAATTTCCTTGCTTCTGACTGATTTGCTGGATTTCAAAAGAGCTGAGTAGGCCTGGTACTCTCATTTCGAAACCTTCATTCAGCAATGGCCTTCGCTGATTGAGTTCATGCAGCAGTACCGGCTGGGGGAAGGGAGGGAGCGCTTTGGCTTAGTGCCTCTCCTCCAGGGACCAGAGAATCATTCCACTGGAGGAGCGTGATAGTCGCCCCCTTCTGTGTCTCATCATGCACACTCGGGCCATTCTGCAAAACCCTAACCTCAATGCTGCCTCACTGCACAGATTGCTCCAATCTCCCTGCCGAACTGTCACCCCACCTTGGCTGAAACTCCCACCTATGTTCTTTGCAGCTGCCTTCCAGGATTCTCCACAATCAACTTTCACCACCATCACTTCCCCACTATAACTTCCTTAAGGACAAGAGCCGTGACATTTATCTTTATTGTCCCTTAAAGGTAAAACTCCTAGGCCAGTGTATGCACTTGGTAAGGGTTCCCTAGATGAATAATACTGACGAATAAGTAAGCGAGGGGATTTCTCTAGTGAAGTCCTCTCTTTGAAATACTGGATAATCCAGGAAATGACAAACCAGTCATCCTCATTATGTTTTTAATTTGTAGGACTTCCCTCTGCCCATCTTCCTGATTTTTCCAACCCTCAGTGAGCCCTCATCCGTTAATAAACACAGAGTATTTTTTATAAATGTTGCCTTGTGATTAAAAAAAAAATAAACTTAAAGGAGAGCGAGAACAGGACTACATCCTTGGAATGAGTTCATTTTCTCTTTGGAAAAACGACAACAGGACCATTTTTACACCAGTTCAAGCATTTGCCGTAAGTAACAACTCATCGGGCCAGAAAGAATGGAATAAACCATGAAGGGAAAAGCATCAAGGAGTCTCCATGCTCTATCCTTAATCCACTCAATTTCCTGCCAAGGGAGAATTTCTTCCATTACTGTCAGCTCTTCCCGGGCCGACAACAGCGGTCTCGGTGCCTGCCAGAAACTTTCCACTCTGGAACCCCAGCGAGTGGGCAGCAGTCACCAGGGCTGGTTCTCTCCTGCCCTGTGGTTAATGAAACTGGTAGGCCGGCGGCTTCCTCCTGGTTGCCATGGAGACAGCCAGGGCCGCTGGCCCTCTGGAAACGGAAAAGAACAGCAAGTGCAAGAGCAGGCATTCCACCCTGCCCTGCAGATTAAACCAGCTGTCAAGCCAGAGTGAGGGCTGCGTGGCCGGGCAGAGGGTTGTGGAGCCGAGCGACCAGCCTCGCTGGAACTCGACATGTAAGTCATTCTCTGTTCTCTTTTGAAACGTGTCTGCGTTGACTGTTTGTAAGCGCTTCAGAATTTCTGCTGCATTTCAGGCAAGTTCTGTGATGATCTGAAGAGCTGATGCCTGTGTCACCTTCTTGTAATAGTTGTATTTTCCGAGCATAATGTCCCCTTTGGGGGGACTTCCCCCACGAAATGCTTCTGTAGGCTTCCAGGCTTAGGAATGGTTCTTCTCTGCGTTGCTGCCTTTAAAAGGAAATGTTTTCAGTGTGTCCAGCAGAGAATGAAATGGTCTTCTCATCCAGTCCCTAAACAGATAAACTCACTGAGGCTAATATTATATAACAGATAACTGTAGCTGCTGGGCTTCTTGTTTCTATTTTAGAACATCTGTCTATATTGTCCTGTTGGTCTTCAATGCTAAATAACAACTACATAAAAAAGTAGGATTTCCTAAGAAACCTCCAAACATCTGTTTCATTAGAAATCTAGCAGCTATTTTCATCTTATTTACACACTGCTCATTAGAAAACACGGAAGACAAGAAACCAAGTTGAGATGAGCCCTCTCTCGGAATTGGCTCACTGTTTTAAAAACATTATTCTTTTTATTCAGAAGTTTAAACAAACATGATAAATGCTATAGCCAGAGTTAAGATGTCAGGCTATTTTAGTCAAAGCCTGCTGCGCCGTGTATATCTCTCTGCTTAGTAAACACATTTTGAGGAAGTTTTAACAATAGTCTATTGGTGCATATTGAGGAAAGGAAGTGTTTTCAGAGACCTGTGCAAAGCATTCTAAAACATGTCCTTAAAAACTACCAAAAATATCATTAAAAAAATATTTAATGACATTTGGGAGGCTGGGTTTTTGCTTTTTGCTTTTTTTACTTTTTTAGACTGAATAATGCAATATGTTTGAAAGGAAACAAGAGTTCCTAGTTTTATTTATTTATTTATTTTTTGACAGCAACTGGGCATTTCCTGATGCCCCGATTTTTAATGAAGTATTTATGGAAATAAATGCTTTCTTCAGCACTCAGATATGCTTATTGCTGAAAGCTGGTACCTGACCCACTTTAAAGTCAGTGAGAGAAAGTGTCCCGTCACTGAGGACACCACACAGGCCACCCATCTTCACGGTGTGTGACCCGAGACAGCCATGCACGCAGCAGTTGGCCTGGTGATGTCACCAGCCGAACAGCTACTAAGTCAAAAAAGAGCCGGGCTTGAGGGTGCGCAGCATTAGTTAGTTCTCTGAGAACCTGTGTCCCGCAGAAGGTTCTAAGCTGCACGCCTTAGCTGAGACGTCCCACAGGCTCACTCTCAGACTCCCACGGGTCCACGTTCTTCGCCTGTGTTAGCAGAAGCAACACTCAGCGAGTGCCCTTGTTTTAAAATTGAATTCCTTTTTCGAAAGTGTTTGAAATGTTGGCCTATAGTCGAGCTCGCTGACTCGTTTTGTTTCCTGCTCAGGCAGCATGAGTTTGCTTTCGGTTAAAGGCCAGAGTCTAAAGGCCGCAGACCACGAGGCAGGGACATCATTCAAGCAGAAACAAGGCTGGGGCTGGGAAGAAGCACGGTCAGAGCTGCCAGGATTCCTTAGAGGATACTGGAGCGTTTGACTGCGAAGCTTAGCTGCTGCCTTCTGCCTCAGTGACCTCAGTTACTTAGACTCCCTGTGTCTCCATTTTCAAAGATGAAGTCAGGGCCTTGATATCTGCCTTTAGCATTATTGCCAGAGTTAAGTGATATAAAACAAGTAAAGGACTCCAATTAAAACTTGGCATAAAAGAAGTACTCCCTCGATGTTATTATTAATTGATAAAAAAAAAGATGTGTAGTTCTAAATTACAGTCAATTTCAACACACCTGTGCCTCCCCCATTTCTTATTTGAAAGTACATTGGCCCTGACAAGTGACTTGGGGTGCCAGGGCTGAGGGGCGGTCAGCGTTGACTCAATGTTGTAAACTGTGGGCACAGTAGCATCTTTTCTGCCTGGCAGTCTGGGCTTTTCTGGGAAGCAGGAGCTGCATGTTTGTTCTGTGATGTTGGGGCTTCTCCCAGGCATGGGGTGGGGGGGCTGTCAAGCATGAGGCTGGGTACAGGAGCATGGCACTCAGGGAAGAATTTGGGAGCTGGGTCATCATTGTTCTGTCTATTAACATAGGTAATATTAAATCCATGGGTGGCATGCAATCCCGACGGAGAGGATATCACAGGGAAGAGAGCCAGGGAGCATGCGATGAAGACAGGGAAGAACGGGAGATGCCAGCTAGTGAGCCTGAAGGGGGGCCGTTGAGCAAACCTGAAGCTTCTGGTGTTATGAAAGAACAGCAAGAAGGAGGGTGTAGGCAACTAGGTTGGTGAGAAGTTCATGGAAATGAGACCAGGAAATGAACCAATGGATTTGGCACTGGGGTGGGGGTGGGGCAGTCACTGGTCACCTGAGGAGAATGGTTCCAGCAGGTGATGGTAACAGAATGCATGACAGGCCCTGGACCCCTGGATGGGCACAGACTCGCTTCTAAAGGCTTATTTTAGCTTACTTTATGGCAAACTTAGGTGGCCCTATAAAAGAAACAGGTTTGAGGCCCCAAGAACTGTTGCCCCAGCCTCTAGCTTATTCAAGTTTCTTGAAAGAGGTGGGTTTTGAAGACAGTTAAAGGGTGAGAATAATTTCATTGCAGATTAGAAATAGAAAATAGTCCCAGAACAAGGGGACAACATAAGCAGCTGGGAGAGGTATGGAGTCCAGAACAGAGAATAAGATCACACCTATGGGCCCTCCCTGGGGGCGCAGCAGGTTAAGGCACAGCACTGAGACACTAAAGCCACTTTAGCACGAGTTCAATCCCTGCCCCAGAGGTGACCCACATGGTGAAGCAGACCTCTCCTGACTCCCCTGCTGCTCCCCTCAGCAATGTACTTCGATGATTTGCCTGTTCTGCTCCCCACTCTGTCTCTGGTGAAGCCTCTCATCATCTCTGCCCCTCTGGCCTGTACCACAGTTCTGTGTGCATAAATAAGCAAATCTTAAAAAAAAAAAAAAAAATCACACCTGCACACATGCATTCTCTCTCTCTGTCTCTCTCCCTCTCTCTTCTTTTCCCAGTTTTGAACTGTTTCCCATGAAAGGATTACTTCTCACTTGCATCTTGGAAATGCCTGCTCTCCTAGGTCACTGGGGAAGCCAGAATCTTCTGTGTGGCCAGGAGTTCTAAAGAACTCATCTGGAGCTGTGTCTAGACACCACTTCATGGTTTGGCCCATGCTGTGATGCCCACATGATCTCCGGGAGCTCTGCTGTCGTCATGAAAATAATCTTCAAGAAGTCCTCAATGAGATCAGGAGGGATTTTTTAAAAAATAAACTTCTTGTGTTAGACTTAAAGGAAAATGGCTGTGAAAATAGCAGAGTTCCCATATACCCACACCCTGCCACTAACATCCTATGTGATTATGTGCATTTGTCATAATTTATAAACCACTGTTGACACAATATTATTAGTAACTAATGCTTTTACTTTACTCCAATCTCCTTAGGTTTTACCTAATGTCCTTTTCCTGTCCAGGATCCATCCAGGATCTCCTGTTAGTTATTATTCCCAGCAGACATGTTTAAACCCTTAAAAATTTCTCAAGGAAGCAGCAAAACTTAAATTGTCTTTGGTTCCAAGATTTGTAACTACAACAACTAAAGGGAAATGTAATCCTTAGTTTTCTAAAATCCAATCATTGGAATCACTGAGTACAGATGAAAGAACAAAACTTCAGGCTTACACCTAGAGGAAATAGTTCAAGATACTTTATGGGACTGTAATCGTGTGACTGTAAGTGGAAGACCTAAATCCCTTTTTATTGTCCTGGAAGCAGGTAATTAAAATATTAAAGGTCGGCCAGCCTCCTTTTGTTTCTCATCTCCTAGCAAAAGGATTACTCTGACTCATTTCCCTTGGCAACCTCACTCTCACATAATACTTGCCCAGTAATTTGAGCAAAACTCTCCCTGAGTAAATTTTACAAGACTGGACGCTTTGCTGGTAGGTTGTGGGGACGTATGCTACTGGGCTAGCCTAGGGTCTCAGCCGAGAACCACGCAGGAGATGTCTGGAGTGCTAATAAACCTCTGTGTTCACTTGCTTCGCGCTAGCTCTGCTCATCTCCCTTGGGCCCTGGAGTAAGCAAGGACAGTGATGGGGGCCCTGACTCGGGGCTCATGGTCCTCATTCCAGGGTGTGTGTCATCCTAGTCCCCAAAAGTTCCAAGGTAACCACAAAGCCAGACTAGCTGGTTGGTAAAGCCATGGGTTGGGGTGGGGTGGGGGATGCCTCATGGAACTTTTGTCAGATGCTAGTCAAAGGTTTTCAGGGAGACTCATAGGCACGGGGTGGGGGGGGGATGTAATTTTCCTCCCTCTCAGCCCTACACAAAATCTTATAGGTTCTTCCATTAGGGCTCAGTCATCTGAGGAAATTCCTGCTGCAGAGGAGAGATGTTGCTTATTGTCTTGGTAACACACACTCTCCACATTTAGGAAGTAAAAAGTTAAAGTGGGAGTGAAGGTCAAAAGCATACATCGTTGACTTAGCTAATCTAGGGGTTTCTTTGGATAATGTGACCGATCACAAAGCGCCTCTATGTGTCAGGGGCTGAGTCAAGGACCAGGGAAACCATGGTCAAGAAGACCTGAACTTGGGTACATCAGAAACCCGACTTACACATCATCCCAACAGCCAGGCGCCAACCTTGGAGCAGCAAATGAGGGAATTAAATTAGTATGTGGTTGAGCGCATGCTTTCAAAACACGAAAATCTGCTTTCTTTTCCGTTGGTTCATAATCAATTAGTTGAGAAGCTTCTGAGCACTTGAGTACATTTTTGTTGTGATGTATATTTCCTCTCAAAGCTGCAAGTCAATTGATACTAGAAGAAATCCTGGCTTTCCCGTGAACACAAACAAGATGAAATTAATGCTATTGTCTTGTATTTTGATGCTTTATGCCCCTCTGACCTGATAACGGGTCCTTGTTGCCTTCCCGCTTCCATGACTACGCAATAGTCTCGTCCACTTATTCTTTCGCGTCCCAGGTATGGCTCACCTGTGCCCACAAGCGATCCTTCTATGTGCACCTGCCCTATCCCCACGGGGACGGGGGGGGCAGTGTTGAATGTCTCTTGCCCCTGCCAGGGGGCTCCCAGTTGCCTGCCCATCCTGGAGATCGTGCCCAGGGGATGCCCGGTTTCTCCTCCGTGAGGGACTCTGGGGGTGCCTGCTGTCCCTCCCCACTGCCCCAGTGTACTCCCACTTTGCCACCTGATCAAGAGTCACCCCATAGCTGAGACCTCTGGACTCAGCCCAAGTCATTTGTTGGTCTGGGCTGAGAAGAGACAAGTACCTTCCTGTCCCTCTTCCCCATTCCAGGCCCTAGCCATCATCTAAACCATTCTTCTTTTTTTTATTTCATATACAAATGACTACTTGGATATGGTCAGGCCCTGAGCTCGTGAGACTGTCCAGATGCATCTGTTTCGGCTTCACTGGATCTAACACAAAGTTGTCATGATGGCTCTGAATGTGGTTCTTCAGAATAATAAATAGCAAAGGCACTTTGGACACAGTTTCCTCAAAAGCTGATGACCCAGGCTAGTGAGAATGATAAACACATGATACAATTAGCTAGTACTGCAGGCCTGTGAGTGAAGAGGGCCTAGTTTGTTTGGTCCAAAGTGTGATTAGATATAGGCGGGTGAGTTTCCCTGTTATTTCTGGATTCATTTCCTGTTACTACTAACGTAACACTTCGCACAAACTTAAAGGCTTATACCAATAAGAATTGATTCTCTTGCATTTCTGGGAGTCAGAAATCCAAAATGAGTTTTATTGAACTAGTCAGGGTGTCGGGGGGGTCTGGCTACTGCTAGGCTCGCTAGGGAGAATCCTTTCCTTGCTTCCTCCAGCTTCTAGAGGCTGCAACATTCCTTAGCTTGTGGCTACATCACTGTGACCTCCACTGCTGGAGTCATGTTGCCTTTTTCTCCTCTGTCGTCTCCTGGGACCCTGTTAGCTGGACCCTGGTGACTACACTGGATTTACCCAGATCACCCCAGATATCATCCCACTTCAAACTGTTGCTTTCACAGGATACAGGGAATAGGACATGAGTCTCTTCAAGGCCATTATTCAATCCACCACGCTATTAAGCAGGTATAGTGGGAGACCAGAAAGAAAGCATTTTATCACATCCCATATTCCTCTAGTTCACACATTTCATGGTTTTGAGGCTTCCCATTTCCCAGAATTTACAAGACACTTGTAAATGTTTGTTACAGGAAAGACAATAGACCTTTTTATTGTAGGCTGAGTCTGTTTGCTATTCAAATTCTTGATGCAAGTCATGCATTAAATGAAGCAATTGCTTTAGATTTCTCAGGTGGTAACTTTTGCGAGGCTGAGACAGATGCTGCGATATTCCTATTATCAGTATGATCCTGACCTTATGAAAAATCAGTGTGTATGAGCAGTGCTATTATACATGCATTATACTTAATACCGTGTAGATTATAGTTCCTTATGAATACAGCAGGTCCTCCATAATATCATTTTGTTACAAAATTGATGAGTTAAAGGAAAATTGCTGTCTGTGGGAGTTGGCAATTCTCCCCACACCTTTGTGTTCCCCCAGGACTGGGCTTTCCCCCACATCCTCAGGTTCATTGGTTAGTCTCTTTTGTGCCTGGCAGAGTGAATGTGGATGGATGTGACATGCCTGGTGATGGAGGGACATCCTAGGCAGGATGGTTCCCCCTTGCACCCTGAATTTCCAGGAGAGGCAGAGCTGGAAGTTTTCTAACAGGAGTATGTTAGAGAATAAATGGATGAATGAGTGAATGAATGAATGCACAGGATCTCTGTGTGGGTGTGTTTGGGGTCTTTATTTAGAACATCGGTGATGTTTCTGTGACCAGAGCTATACCTTAGGAACTGAACTCTCATTTACAGCCACCAGCCTCCAGCCAGGTTGGTTTCATGTCATGTTGTTTGGCTTAAAGTAGCAGTTTCCAGCCACTGGGCAAGAGCTGGCTTTAGCAGCCATAGCGCTTACAAATAGGTGGATTAGACAACCACCCACACCTCGCTGTGCCCTGACCAGAGCCTTCTGGCAGGTGCTGTCACCCCCTGGCCATGTCAGGGGACGTAACTCTAAGGCGCAGCGACCTAGTGTGTCTAAGACGAGCCCGCACAAGTTGCCACCTCAGCCCTGCAGCACAGGCCTAAAGCTGATTTTGCCTAAATTCCAACTTAGAGAGACATGAACTTTTACTTTTTTTCCTAGGAGAGGAAAACTAATAGATGAGAATAGTTTAGATCCAACCACGTAAAGCAGACAAAATAGTGATGGCATCAGGAGGGCAGTGAAGGCAGTTCCTGCCTCAGACAGTGAGCTGTGGGCCGCATGCAGCCAGCACTGCAGACTGAGGCTCTGGGGAGGCCCTGTGAAAATTCAGTGGCCGGCCCCAGGGCCGAGGGTGTGCTGTTGTGGAATGTGAAGAAGAAAGAGAAGATAACACTTATCACACTAAGAAAACACTGGGGAGAGACCCAAATTAACTTCAGTTTGAACATTATACACTTGGAAATTTTCAACAAGGCTGTCATCCTCTTTTAAAATCATCTTACTCCGTGTTTATCTCTCACTTACCTCCTAGAGTGTGTGGGGGGAATAGAGCCAAAGAAAAGAAAAAGGCTAAAGAGTCCTTGTTCTCAAAGAGCTTGTCAAGGTCCTACACCTAAAACCTCTATTCTGCGGGTCTGTAGGCATCACATCCACAAGATACTCAGTGGCTGAACTCTCCTCCTTCTTCTACTTGGGGACGGGGGTGATAGGCCAAATAGGACTGGATTGAGACCAAGTGACCACTCAACTCTGGGGTCCTAGAGAGGAGTCTACCCACACTTCATGTTCATTCCTTGCTCTGCCTCTAATACCATAAAAGGGAGGGAGAAGGTTTAATGTGCAAATCCTCTTAGATGAGGGTGTGTGTCATGTACACTCTGTGAAATACTATACATCCGTGAAAAAGATAAAGTGCGGCATTTGGGACCATTTGGATCTCACAGTGATTATGCTAAGTAAAATAAATTAAAAAAGAGAAGGACATGTATTGGATGGTTTCACTCATCTTTTGGAATAACCAAAAAAGCATACACAGGTAAAATACAGGAGGAACAAATAATTTTGAGCTTAGTGAAAATTTGATGGGGAATGGGTGGGAGGGCAGAGAAGATAGGGAGAGAGGCAGGTGTAGTATGAGCACAGATTGTTTGGTGGAGTGGGACATGAGCAAAAGTGTAAAACCCCCCACTGAAAATAAAAATTAAAAAATATAAAGTCTGCATTAAGATTTAACTAAGTGATTTTAGGCCCGTCAATGAGAGCAGGGTTTTGGCCTTAGGCACTTGGAAGAGCAGATGAGGGGATGACCAAGGAATTAGGATGATAACATAGGTAGGGCGTGGGTGGGTACCAGAAAAATCCTGTATAGACTTCTCAGTCTTGCTCATCACTAGTCTCGGCAGCTGGCCTTTCTGCCTGTCTAACTAAACCACCCAGAGGCGCCTGGTTTGAGAAAATGACCATGGCTGCCAGAAGTGTGAGAGGGTGAGGGGTGTCTCAGGGGTTGAGTCCCTGGAGAGAGGCTAAGGACAAGGTAGCGATCCTTGCCAATGCCGGTCATTTAGAAACCGCCACCTCCTATGTCACCTCCCACGGAATCTGGCAGGTGTCCTGGCCACAGGCTTTCCTCTTCAGGCTTTCCTCTTAAATCCAGCTCCCTGCCTTCTCTGCATTCCCTCAGGGAATGCAGGTGCTGAAATGGATTTTTCTGGGGAACCTGGAGCCAAGAGGAGGCAGCAATGAGAGAGAGATGAACTTACAAGGAAAACACAGAAGAAAAGTGTCCTCTTAGTCAGAATACCTTGTCCTCCCTTATCTCCACTCCTCCAATTCAGTCTCTTCCAGGCCACTTCAATGACCTTCCTGACAGGCACAGATCCAAATGGGTCCGGACACCTGCTTTATGAACTGTCACCGCCTCGTTGTCGCCTCTCTCAGAGGGTGTTTACAAGCAAGGGGGGATGCAAGCCAAGCCATGGGGTAGAGCTGGAACTCTTCAAGCTTTTAAATTTATCTTTCATCTCAATATTTTTTTAAATAATATAATAGTTTCATCTCAATATTTTAAAGTGCTACTCTGTTGTATTGCTTACCACTCAGGCAATACATTTATAATTAAAAAGTTTTACCTATTGGGGATTTCTTTAAAAAAATTTTTTGTCGGTGGGGTGATATCTGAAGAGATTGGAGACCAAGCCCTTAGAGTGCCTGGCAGGTCCTATGTCACTGTCCGGCCTCTTCCCAGCCTCCTGGGCCTGAAACACAGCGAGGCCCCCAGTATCTCTGAGATTCCCTCAAGTAACCCATCCTGCCTTCAGTAGTTTGCCCCTTTCCTGACCCACCCATGCCGCCTAGCCCAGAGGACACCAGCTTGGGGAGCCTTTCCCGTTTCTTCCTGCCTGACTGCATCTTTCATCAGCACCCACCCAGCGCCCACCCATCACAGAGAACTGGTGTTTGTTGTCTAGCTGTTGTTCCTGAGTAAAGGTCAAGTCCCTTGGGCAAATTTCAAGTTCCTTGAGGGCAGGGATGAGGTCTTGTTCCCTTTCAATGTCCCATGGCTTAGGCCATGGCCTGGCATCTAACAAATGCTCTCTAAATGATTTCTCTCATTTTCTTTTTTTAGATTTATTTATTTATGCATACAGAACTGGGGTACAGACCAGAGGTGCAGGAGCTGTGAGAGGCTTCACCAGAGACAGAGTGGGGAGCAGAACAGGCAGATCTACGAAGTACACTACTGAGGGGAGCAGCGGGCAGGTCAGGAGAGGTCTGCTGCGCCATGTGGTCATCTCCGGGGTGGGGATCAAACTCATGCTGAAGTAGCTTTAGCTTCTTAGTGCTGTGCTTTAACCTGCTGCACTACCAGGGCGGGCCCTCTTTTTCTTTTGAAAATAAGGTGTAAAAATCATAAATTGCAGAACAGTATTGACACCTGCTGTATTGAGGGGGGTAGGCTTACTGCTAAATATGAGTGGCTTAGGGGATGAAGGTCAGGACCGCCCTGAGATTACAGTTTAATGCAAAAAGGTGTGGCGTGGGCAGGCTGCGCTCTGCTCCACAATCATTCAGGGCCTCAGGCTTTAATCTGTATTGCTGTGGTCTTCCAAAGCTCTTAGATCTGCCCCATGATTTCCTGCCCATGTCCCAACAGCCAGAGCTCACTTACATGCTAACACCTCTCTGCAAGAAGCTTGGAAATCCTTAGTATTACAGCAAAGGAGAAGAGGGGAACTGGCTACTGGTGGTGCCATAGGTTTTTGACATCTGTGTTGTAAGACACAAGACCTGGCTTTAAACACCCCAGGCAAAAGCGTAGGTGGTGGTGGTCAACCACTAACATCTTTTAGCATGACGCTAAAAACTGTGTAAATCATACAAGATGTTTAAAAAGCAGGGGGTTGATTCACATATCATTTTCACATTGTAGCTGGAGACGTCTGAATGGTGATTAATATTAGCCAGTAACTGTATGAAAGCAAAGATTCCTAATTGAGCTGACAGAGACATCAGTTGCTTCAAAACAAATTCCACACAGATTCCTTCTCAATCTAGGAGGACGCCCAACATGTAGATAGTGTTTATACTTGGCTCCAAAAGCAATGTTTCAAACTGAACTAGTTGTTTATAAGAAGATATTACTAGTAAGGAGATACTGTGTTGGTGGGAGGACTGTGGGGGGCCATTTGCCCAAAACAGATTAGAAATGTTATGAATAATTTGTGATGATGCTGTGAATCTGGTCTTAACACAAAAGAGCAGAAAAAAGTAATTGTGCAAAATTCTCACAACATTCTCCAAATCCTTACAGCAATTAAAAATTTTGATTTAAAGTCAGAAGCGAGTTGAGTTAGAAAGTGGAAGTGATTTATATTTGAACAGTGGGAAGGCACTTCGGGAAGAACTCAAGGAAAGGGAAGAGCACCGCGTAGTGATTATCTGGGTGGCGGATGGCACAGAAGGGGGGGAGGATGGGCTGGGGGGAGACAGGAGGGGCGGGAAGCCTGTGCTAACAGTGCTCTCAAATTATGTAAGTGAGTGGCAACTTGATAAATTCTGAGGGGAAAAGAAAAGGAAAATGGCAAGATGTTCCAGCAAGCAGCAGACAGTCTCAAATACTAACCTGAACTGCAGCAGTGGGGGGAAGGCAGAAGAAAACTAGGGTCTGGACACCCCCACAAACGCACATTGAAGCCAGGACTTCATTAACAGGCAAGGCTGTCTCACAAATGCAAACCCTTGAGCCTACACAAATCTTTGTGGATTCGAAGGAGAGGAGACAACTTGGCATCTGGATATAGGCTGCATAGGGAGACGTGTATTTGCTTCCAGGAGTGTGTGTGTGTGTGTGTGTGTGTGTGTTTTCAAAAGGGTGTGCAGTGTTTGCTAACAGTGGGAGTAGGAAGATAGCTGGGCCCAAGGGTCTAAAGAACTGCTTTTGTTCTGACCCTTTACCTTGTTTTTTTCTGGCAGTGCTCTCCAGTTTCCCTCTGTAGAACCAGCCGGCTGCCTCTCAGTTCATTGTTTCTAGTGTGGCTGATCCCACTCACTGGCTTCAGGGCTGAGCCTGTGACTCTTTAAGATCAGAGCCCTTTGTCTGATTCTGTTGAGAAGCATACCTTTGTTCTGTCAAGGTTGCTCAATTTGTAGAAGGCTAGCCTGGCTCTACTGGTGACTGTGTGGTCTCCAGAAAGGCTGAGCTTACGCACAAATGAAGCCAAAACAGAAGAAAACAGATAAGAAATGGAGAGACGTTCCTAAAAACCTGATTTTTCAGCACCTGGATCAAACCGTGCCTGACACCCTCTTGATTTAAAAAAAAAAAATAGGTGAGCTAATGCTTTTGTTTCCTACCCAAACCTATTCGAATTGGATTTCTATAATAAGCAATGAAAATCTTCAGACACTTACATTTGGCAAACTTTTTCTTGCCCATCCAACAATCATTTATTGAGAGCTTGCTGTATGTTAGGCACTGTGCTGGAAACTGAGAAAATAAAGCCCATTTAGAGCTCCCTCAAAAAACAGAAGAGACATTAGTCCAGGGAAGAAACTCTTGAACTGAAAATCACAGTGTGCAATAATAACAGCCACTGTAATAACAGTTGAAGTGGAGTGTGAAGCCTGCACCTGGGAGAAGCTATCATGCTAAGCTGCCTGAGGAGGTGACATCTGACAGAGGAATATTTCTTGTATAGGAAAAAAAGCAAAGAAAACTTACTTACAGAACTAACACAAAGTAGCCAGAATCTTAAAATTCCAAAAACAGAGCAGAGAGATTGACAGGCTGTGGGGCTGGCCAGGACTACAGTTGAGGGGTCCGGCTGGGCTGACCCGAGGACTCACCCAACACCCCAGGCACCCCATCCTCTTTGTGCTCTCCATCACTGAGACTTCCCTGCTGTGTCTCAGCATAGCCCAGGCTCCCTACCCCCATCACCACTGTGGGTGCAAGTGGAGCGGGGGAGGGACCATGTAAAAGGACGCGCCCATTCTGTTCATGCCAGGCGAGGATCTGCACTCAGATGAGTAACTGCAGAGTGAAACTACAGCTCTCCAAAGCCACGTTCAACAAACCTACAGGAAGAAACATGGGGCAGAACTGAAAGAGAAATGTGTCCAGTGGCATCTTCGTGGTGATCCCAAAAGCTGGTCACCAGGGCTATTTGTCCTGCTCTGTACCTTCTCATGAGTTTTCCGGCATCTAGCCTCCCTGATCTGGCCTTCAGGGTCCCTGATGGCTAGAGGGCAGGGGCCACACTGAAGTCAGGCTGGCCCTTGACTGCTAGAAAGCTGCCCACAAACTCCTGTTGGAATATCCAGCCCCACTCGCTCCAGGAAATCAACTCCATTCTCCTTTCCAGCCCCTTTGCTTCATCCCCGCGGGCCTCTGACACTCATCAGCATCTGAAGGAGCTGAGGCTTGCTCACCAGATGCAAGCTGAGGAGAGGTCGCCTTCCCTGCTGCCCCCTTCAGGCTGGGGGCAGGGCAGGTCACGGGCGCTGATGCCAGCGTCTCCAGTTCTGGCATGACAGGGCTCCTGGGACATGAAGTCCTGGAAACCTGGGAATCTGGGACAGCTGCTCAGCTAAAATTATCTTGTAATTAATAAATTATTCACGGTTCCCTACTAAGTGGGGGAATCATCCTGGCCACATTCTAAAGCCATTTGAAAATGTCTTATCTCTTTTTCTGGGAGCATTTAGGCTTTTACATATTTCTCAAGCCCTTTCGTCAATTGTAAAATGAACCAAAGAGTGAACCCTTTAAGGAAGGTTTCCTCCAACTTCGACATAAACACAAAACACACAATGCTGCATTCCGTCCGCCGAGGCACTTCCACGTCACGCAATGTTACCTCTCCGACAGTGTGCACACTTGGGAGAGCTCTGCTCACTGGGCCTCCGGAGTCTCTCTCTCTGGCATATGCGACCTTGGGGCGCAGGTCCAGGTTGTGTTCATCTTTTTTCTTCTGCATGTTCTTAGCGCGCAGCCAGAGCTGGGTCCTGCATGGCGCCTGCTTTTGCCTCCCTCTCCCACCCCATTGCTGCCCCTTAGTTCTTCCTACACCCTGGAGACAGACTCAAGCCCCTGAGCGCATAAGCACCCTAAGTGTATTGTCTTGTTGTGGGCTGTGACTCTAGTGTTACCCAAGAACGTGCATAAACCCCCAACTGGCATTCATTGACTGACTGACTGAATGATGAATGAGTGGATGAACTGCAATTGCTGTGAACTTTCTGTTCAAATGTCCTTGGCTGAGCTCACTCTGAACTGCCTTGTTTTCCAGCTAACTGCCCACTGCCGGCCTGTCTATGGGCCACCCCAATTTTTACCTTTGCCACCCCTAGATTTCTCACTGCCTTGCTTTGCTAACTCATGGTCTACTCTGCAGGGTAAAAGTTGCAGGTGTGCCTTGCTTTGCTGTCCCCATCCTCTCTGAATATGTCATAAAGTGTATTACTGGGGGCTTCCCAGGTGGCCTAGAGGTTAAGTTTCAGTGCTATCACCTCTATGGCCTGAGTTCAAGCCCCAGCCAGGGAATGATCCACAGGGCACGGCAGACCTCTCCTGTCTCACCCGCTGCTCCCCTCAGCAGGGTATTTCAGCAGTTCTGCCTGTCCTGTTCCCCACTCTGTCTCTGGTGACTCCTCTCACCCACCATACCCCTGGCCTATACCTTAGTTCTTCTACACAAAAATAAATAAAATCTTAATTAATCTATAAGTAAATAAAATGCATTATAGGATAGGAGTAGGTAGATCAAGATAACAGTGATTGATGAGCTGGTGATTAGTCTCCATGTATATTAACACTGTCCAACTCCATTTCTAGGAGACCACGTGTGTAGGGACCTTTAAGCAGATCACTATCATCGAGGGGCTTGTTTGTCTAGTTAGAAATGGAAGCTGACCATTAACTAAGTGTTTCACTAGTGTTCCCGCTCTGTGATCCAGCAAGTGGCCGAATCCAACGAGGAAGTAACTGTCTACTTCCCGAATCCCAGGAAGTCAGACTCGGGAAGGGGACGGGGCCTGGGCAGGGGCCTGACAGGTGCTCAGTGCCAGGAGCGAGGTGTTGGTGGTGTATGTTTCCTTAACACAGGCCTCACATCACTGCCTGCCCTGCCCACAGACAGGCATGGGGGGCTCCTCCCAGCACCCACCCCCCTTGCCCGGGAGCCAGCCTGGCAGTCTCACTGTCAGAGATCCCCTGAGAGTTGAACAGAGTTCAGGGAGGTGGCTGCTGCCTGAGCAAAAAGCAAGCCCACACTGTGGGCCTCAGACATCACTAGCCTCATTACAACCGCAAGAGAGAAGGCTTTTCAGTGGCTTACTTGGGAGCCTCCTTCCCCCACAGTTGATATTTCCTGTGACAGCCGTGTTAAGGAAGCTGCTTACCTTTTCCCCCCTCAGGTGAGTTCCAAAGAAACTCTGAAAGGGGACACGGGACACGCAGGCCCACCTGGAGACAAGAATGGCACAGCCTTCTGGGCGCAGCCTCCTGATCAGCCTCCTGGGCATCTTTGCCCTTGACAGCTTTGCAGGTGCTCAGAGGAACCGCACACTCATTTTCACAAAGGACAGCGCCATTCGGAACTGCAGCTGCTCTGCAGACATTCGGGACTGTGACTACGGCTTGGCCAACCTGCTGTGCAGCTGCAGGACAGTCCTGCCGTCCGCTGTGGAGGGCGCCAGCTACAGCGGCCACCTCACCATCTGGTTCACCGACACGTCCGCCCTGAGCCTCCTGTTGAACTTCACGCTGGTCCAGGACCTAAAGCTTTCCCTGTGCAGCTCTAACACTCTCCCCACAGAATACCTGGCTATCTGTGGGCTCAAGAGGCTCCGGATCAAGGCAGAGGCCAAGCGCCCGGCGCCAGAGCAGAGCTTGCTCCTTCACGATGGTGGAGACAGTGACTCCGGAGAGAAGCCCCTGTGGTTATCTGAAGGCTGGCACACGTGTATGTATATCTCATTCCTAGACATGGCGCTTTTCAACAGAGAATCATCCTTAAAGTCATATAGTACTGCGAATGTTGCCAGCATCGCCAACAATTTCCCCCACTTTTCTTTCTTTAAAACCTTCCCAGTTCCAAGCAACCAAAGCTATGTTGTCACATTCATTTACTAACACCGCCAGGAACTTTGCAAACTATGGAGAATCTGGACAAGGAAACTGGAAATCACGTCGATGTGTCCCCGCCCACAGCTAGGCTTTTCCCTAGGCCCAGGCACAACAAGGATGCACAGACCAACCACCAGCCCTCTCTGCTCCACTCTTGGGCCATCCTCGGGAGCTATTTTAAAACACAGTGAGGAACCAAAAAGCTAACTTGGTTCGGAAACCTGTCCTGACAGCCAGTTAGAGGCCGGGTCTCCATAGTGGCTGCCTGTAGATCTATCGGGATGGAGAAGGCAGGTCGTGTTGGGATGGCTGAGGGGAGCTCAGAAGAAAGATAACTCCCAGGAAAGGTAGCTTCCTTCCAAATACTGCCTTCGGTCTTTCCTGCTTTGCTTTAGGACACTGACTAGAGTCCCTCCTGCTAGAGAATAAGGCTCCAGAGCCCTGGGCCCAAAGATGATGTCTGCTCTTACGCTGGTATTTCCCAACTTCCTTGCTAAGTACATATGACCTGAGGAAGGCGAGTGTTGGGAACATGTTTGTGGGGCAGAGGGAAAGGTCTGAGGCCTGGAGGTAGAACAGGTTTGATCAGGGTGGGAACTTCAGAAGTGGAAACAAATGAAAATTGGTGATCTTAAAATCCAACGCAGATGCTTCAAACATTTGCTATAAGGCCAGAATCTAGAGAAGGATTTCTTCTAGTCCTCCTCATTCATTTCTGTCTCTGTAATTATTTATTTTTTTGCCTTCTTCTTTCTTTGTCCCCCAAAACTGCTTCGCCTATTTCTCTTCTCATTTTCTCCAGGCCATCCCTCCTCCTCCTTCTGAAATCAGAACTTGGAAGAGTACCATAAGAACGACATCTCCTGCAGGGTTAGGCTAGCATCAAACAATTGCTTGTAATTGTATTCCTGTGGTTACATAGTTCAGGTTACTAATAGATAATTAAGAAATTATGTTGAGAGCTCAGCTCATTTGGAATTAAAGTCACTTTGCCTGACATGGTTAACACAACATGGTTTTATGTGGATCATTATAGGAAATCAAGCAACATAGTTTTTAAACTTAGACTGACTTACTGTACAAAGAAAATTTTCCCCTCCAAACTTATAGTTCAAGTGGAATATAAAGAAGCCTTGGCAATCATGGTACAAAATCAGAACTCAGAGTGCAAAGAAATTGCAACATTATTGCACTCATCACACCATAATGATAATAAAAAGCTTTATTATGAAATACTTAACATTGGGTGACAGATGTCACCTGAAATACCTACATTTGCTACATTGTTGGGGGATTTGGTCATTAAGGCTAATTAGCATGAGACATAGTGCCAGTGTGTAAATTAGGCCAAAATTTAGACTCAAGTATGAATTTTAATAGAAAAATGTAATGACCTCATTAGTGACATTGTACTGTAGAGGTAAGACTAAGATGTAGAAAGAGACAAAGAAGGAAAAAGAAGGGAGAAAGGAAGGCAAGAAGGATGTAAGTGAAAAGATTGATAGTATATTTATTCTGATTAGTTAGTGAAATGTAATGAATTAAATTTTAATTATTAAAGCATAAAATAAATGTTAGAGATTATGTACATCTTGATGTGCATATTTTGAGTTATTCCAAAACCGTTTCACGTGGTTTGAAGTGGCTCTAATGTGGGTCCATGGGATTTAAATCAATAGAAAAGTTAATTCAGTTATAAATCAAGCCCGAGGTCGGCAGATTTCTGGACTGACCTTGTTTAGGTTGTGCTAATGGAGGAGAAATAAGGAGCAGAGAAAAGCCTTACGTGGGGGAAAGTGGCTGTTAGTGCTCATTGCAGGATTGGGGGACAATTGAGAGTGGTGGGGACAGTGGCAAAATGAGAGAACATTTCTAGCCTACAGATACAGTAGGCACAAGTCACCTCAACATAAATAATAGTAAAATATCACAAACAAATTAAGCAGTGATGAGCTTTGATATTATTTTTGCTTTTGATAGAATTGATTTAATATAAGTTTGTATGTTAGTGAGTATTTAACAGCCAGCTTGCAGAATTCCTGAAAATAAAGGTCTGCTCTTATGAACTGTTCATTACTCCTCTACCAGCAGCCCACTGACGGTCGTACTAAGTCCTGCGGAAGGACTTACGGGAAGACAACGCGCTTAGTAGGTGGCATTGTCTTTCTGCCTTGAGGCGCCCCAAAGTAAGGGAGGAAATCACTCGCACTGGGCTTATTTGAAGCAGTGGTTTCTAGCAAGTGTTTAATAACCAGCTTTCCAGAAAAGGGAGATAGAGTGTGAGGCCTTTGCTGGTTTCCATGGTTTCAATACTTCTTCCCTGGCCAAAATCAAGCCGTCAAATGACAATACTGAAGATGGCACTGAGGTGTGCACAGTCCACTCTGGTGAGCCAAGGCAGCCAGATCCAGCGCACCTGCGAGAAGAGAGTGTCAAAGTGGCAGGTCAGTTGGGTTGAACAAAGATGAACCTAAGAGCATGCCCTGGAGTTGCAAGACCGAAGCCGGTGATCCTCAGGAGTCTCTGTGAAGCCACGTGGACAGAATCAGACGTTCCCAGTGCATCTGGGATGAGGAAGTGTCAGCAGGAATGGAGACAAGGGTCTGGTATGGAGAAGTGTGTGGCGAGGAGACCAGAGGAAAGGCATTGTGGCCGAAGGGGGTGTCCGAGGAAGAGTGAGGGTGCAGCGCGCTACAGACGGCTGTATGCTCTTGCGCACGGCCTAGAAGACAGGAATGGGGTGGGTAAGAGAACAAAATCGCGGGACTAGACGTGCGCACGTCCCCATGCAGAGGAAGAAGGACACTTATCATCGAGTGGCGGCCTGGGGGAGTCCGGGGGCGGAGGGAACCATGCTGTATGGTTCATAATTCCATTTCAGGAAAGAATTAGGTGTTACTTGGTTGGGGACAGCCTGAAATATTTTCAAAGCAGTGCCATCCTGAGCTCATGGTATAGAAAAGTAACCTTACTAAGGAAATAGTAAAAATACTGGATACACTTGTTGAAACCCCTCACACGTGGATGGCTCTCTCCCGAACTTCCAGCGTCACATAATATTCATACCTTTTCAAGTCCTTGCCGTTGTCTCATGGGGTGATGGCAGAGTAGGTAGAATTCTGCAGTCATTACCACAAGGGTAACTTCAACTCGATTTTCTCATATTTAAGTTTTTTTCCCTTTTATTTTGCTTGTTTCACCAATGGGTTTCTTAGGAGCCATTGGGTGCGTAAGTCAGCTTTGGGAAACCAGTATTTTGCTAGGAAACACATTTTCTGTGGACTTTCAATGTATTGTCACTGGGTTGCAGACAACATATTAATAATTAGACCATCTCTGGTTATGTATAAACTTGTGGGTGGTGTGTTTGGTATGATTTCATATTGGGTTTTTCTTTAGAATTCCTCTACTTTCCTTTTGATTACTCTCTAACTTATTAATTATAGTTCTAACTTAATCATTATAGTTCTATCTTTAAATATACCTACTCCCACATTCTTTGAATTGTTTTGCAGGTTTTTATGTTTGTCATTTTTGAGGTTAAATAATTGACTTCTGTTGTAATTGTAAACTTAAAGTTATATACTTTCTGAATACCCCTCCAGCGATGTTCCATATGTATTATCTGGAAATATTGACATTTCTACTATTTCTGTAATGGTATATAATTTGTATTTATTTCCTCTTTGACTCAGAGATTTAAATGAATTTCACATTTCTGAATTTGGTTTGTTTCTTGACTTTTACTTTACTCTATTTGGAGATTTTTATCCTGTAAAGTGTCTGTTTTGAAGAATTAGCCAGGCACTTTTTTTTTTATTATTGTACTCATGTAATGATTTCTACAAATGATTATAGATGAGATAGTTTATTAAATAGTGTCCATTTTGACAGTGCTAAATTCTACCTATGCATTTGAGTTTGCTGATTATATTATTAAAATCACATGTAACTTACATATTAATAACCTGACTAGTCATCCATCCGATTTAGAGATATTTTAAATTGTGCATTATGAAGAAAAATAACGAATGTGTCCAATTGAAGCTTGTCGTTAAAATTTAAAACAAAATCAGGACTTTTGCTCACCACAGAGGGGCACTGGCAGAGGGTCTGGTCCCCGCAATGCTAGCCTTTTGCTGGCTGAGTCCAACAAAGGAAGAGTGGGGACAGTGGAAGGTGTGTGAGTGTCTATAGTTTTGTTTTACCCCATGAAATTCAGCCTGGAGGTCCTCCCTGGTGGTGCATCGGGTTAAAGCTCAGCACTATGCGGCTACCCAAAGCCACTGCAGCACGAGTTCGATCCCTGCCAGGGAGCTGACCCCCAGGTTGCAGCAGCCCTCTCCTGCTCCTCTCAGCAGTGTATTGCAGTCAGACTTCTCGTTCTGTTTCACACTCGTCTCTGATGAATCCTCTCAACACACCCCCTACATCTCTGGCCTGTACCCCAGTTCTTGTATGCACAAATGAATATTTTTTTTTAAATCCAGTCTGAATAGGGAAACAAAGACAAAAGGAAGAGGGTGGGCAGTAAATGTGAGTAAATGTGGAGCTAGAGTAAGGGAACTGGAAGAATAAAAGCCATCTGATTACTGGAAAAGACTCCCAAGCGACTCCCTAGTAACTGGGAGAACTCCAACGTGCCATCATTACTGTAGGTGGCCCTCATGAGAGAAGGGTGTGATTATTAAAGATGAGGTTACCTGCCAGGTCTGGAGGATGGAAGAATTTGAGGTCCCAGCAATGATGTCATTGATCTGCATGACAAATACAGTAGATACATATCTTGAAAGGGGGAAAGGAGGATGTGGCTACTTACATTTCTTGGGGTGACTATGGCTAGTAATGTAGGTACAATACCTCATCCTATAGGAGAAGGGTCCCTAATTGTACTGATAAGTTTTTAAAGCACTAGTGCATCGACCTCTGTGCATTACCAATGAATGAGCTGCTGTGGAGGTGATTTGTTTGGTTCACTTTACTGGATGTTAATAGAACAATAAAAATAAAAAATGAGGTTAGAGAATGAACTCTAAATAAGTCATGCACTGGACTGTTGAAAGAATGTGCTGCTAGTTTTTCTTCTGCATTGGTTGGATGGTTCTTAGCTACATTCACAAATCATCCACTGTGACTGGACAATCGATTGACTGATTGATCGATAGATATATAGACAGACAGATTTATACCTATATCTATCATACTGGTACTAAGACTATGAGTTATATTTTCATGTAGTAGCACTTAATGTAAAAACTGAATCACGTGAAATATTTGAACTGCCTCTCATTTTACATAAAATGCTCTAAGAAAAGATTACTAAAGGATTCACCCTGGAGCTATTGTGATCATCGTCAAGGAAAATGTGCTGACTCACCCTAGAAATCTTTACCCATTTAGTTACAGTAACACTATTTAAATGGACATTTGCACAAGAGGAAAAAAAATGAATCAAACTGAAATTTCTATCATCCTATATACACGGTTCTTAAAATGTAACATTCTGTTGACTTCTTTATGCTAATTGTAATTAGTTTTGATCATTAACTCATGTGTTATCTTTCTCCAGCACCTGACTACAGATCTAGAAGGATAAAGGACACATCTGTTGTATTCTGATTGCCTAGCACAATACCTGGCAAGCGCGCAACACATTTCTGTTGAGTGAATGAATGATAAGAGAATTAGCTGGTATAAAGGACAAATTTATTACAAATATACCAAAACAATCAATATTTCCATGCAAGAAAATAAAATTTTGTTAGCGTTTAAAATCCTGAACCTTTTAACCCTGCATTCTATCTGTGATAATGCTTTGATAGAAAAGGTAGCATCACTGTGTTAAGTGCAATGGCTACATTTCAGTGGGGTTTGAGATAATGTAGAACTCTTCTAACATCTGTAGCAAGGACTAGTCACATATTCTAGATGGAGATACTTGCTTCTCTTCGCAGGGAATTAGTATGTACTTGCCAGATAAAGAGCTTCCCTCACCTTACCCACTACTTAAAAGCCAGGAGGCATACTTGTACATATTTCTTTTAAATAAGAAGAGGAAAATGTCTTTCTGAGAAATGCTACAAATGCAGTTTTTTTTTTCAAAAGTTGTATAATTTGCATGGATAAAATCAGCATTACTGTAAGTGAAAATAATTTGTTATTTTGTTAGAATTCCTTGGTCCTAGTGTATTTTCAGTGTTAAGTAATGGAAATAAATTTGAACTCCCTTAAGTAAACACACCAAACAATAAAGCTGCAGCAGAAGCAACAAAAGTAAATAGAAATATTCTAAGGATCTGAGGATCCAAAGACAGGAATATAGTCCTCCTCCAAGAATTGAGAAGAAGCTGGACAGGCTCTAGATTCCCACACGCTGTTTCTAGCAAACCTGTTTCATTCTTCTCTGTCACACGGATTAGTTCTGTCAGCAACTGTAATTCCACCCCCCAAGGAGGCAGTTCCCAAAGGCAGAGGGAAGCTATTTATTACTATTTTAATAACTAATCTACCCAGTAGTTTATAACAAATGTATTGAGAGCTTGTTTTGGGAAGGGATGTAAGCTGTAGAAAATGTTCTTTATATCACTAGTTTTATAAATGAAGGTTTAATATTCTTTAGCAAATACGTATTTAGAGTGTCTATCATGTGCCAGGTACTGTTGTAGGAAGTCAGCAGTGAACAAAACATGCAATCCCATCCTCTGTGAGGCTTTCACTTTAAGATGACACAGAACTGCCTTCAGCAAGGCAAACAAGTCTTGATAATTAAAATAATTAAAATGTTCAGCTTCTTGCCAGAACTGAACAACTGAGTCATTT
This sequence comes from Condylura cristata, assembly GCF_000260355.1. Lineage (NCBI taxonomy): Eukaryota > Metazoa > Chordata > Mammalia > Eulipotyphla > Talpidae > Condylura > Condylura cristata. The sequence continues at coordinate 72,495,236 of NW_004567104.1, read as the reverse complement.
TTGTTTTTTAAAGAAAATAACAATTCCTAGCCTAAGGATTCCTGGACTTAAAATATTGACTACTAAATAATATTTTTGGATAAAATAAAAAATTGGTGAGGATTCAAGGCTTTCTCTGCCTTTTAGTTTGTCAACTAAGAGCAGTAAAACCAGCACTCATTTATTTCACAGGAAAGCTCTAGTATCTTGACATGTATGAGAAAGACAACTTCAAGATACAAGTAATTTTTTCCCTCTGAGAGGACATATGGACACAAAGTGTCTGTACACACCTGGCAGCCGACTAGGGAGAACTGTTCCCAGGTTTCTACATCTGTTCTTACATCCATTGTTCTAGACGCCCATGTAAGACTCCCAAAACTGTTTTTTCGTCTGAATTTTATGGTCTGAAATTTATGGTTCAATTAGGCATGACATCAAGTCATGATTTGGTGAAGAAAAAAATAAAGCTCATCAGAATTACCACTTGGAAAGAGGACTTGAAAAAAATAACTTATTCAAACAAAACCATTGCTGTAACAGTTCTAAGGAGGCAGTCTTTGTCTTCCCAGAATACAAAAGATACAAGGTTAAATAGTGATATTTACTAAACAAATTATTCAGTTTAAGTCAAAATACAGTAGTATTTTAATCAATTAGTTGTGGATAATATACTGGCTGAAAGTTACTGAAGCAGCTATTCAGTTTCAAGAATTTAATTTCCACAAGATCTATAACTTCTAGTTGAAAGGCCTTTGGCTTGGGCTTGCTTGAGCAGTGATAACTTGTTTAACTTTGTCCTTTAGTTATCTGAATAAGTAGATTGCCAAAGTTATAAACACCTGTCTGTCTTTTATTATCTTGACTTGTTTTAAAAACACATTTTCTCTCTATCCATGTTCACACATAGTCAGCACCTCCACAGTAATCTTTTTGAAGCTTTAGGCCCACTAATTAACAAATTCTGCTCTAAATCTTATCATTTCCACCTCTACCCTAATCTTGTTACTAAAACTGTCTCTTGGCTCAGGTGTCTCAAGCCTGACGGGGCACAATTTGAAACTTGTCATGGGAACTGGAGTTCAATTTCACCAGTGAAACACTTTTGGAATCAAAATGGAAATCAATGCTGAGTTGTCAGAATGTCAGAACTCAGAGTCATGTGTGCAGAAGCCAATGTTACCAACTTTTCCTATGAACTGGCGGAAAATGTTCTAGAGGATGCTCTGAGCCTAGATCATTTTTCCAGTTTCCAAAAGGGAATCCTGGGTAGACAGATCCCAAAGCCAATAAAACAAACAAACAAACAAACAAACAAAAACAAAAAACAGAGAAAAGAGACAGACCAGTATAAAATATAATTCTTGGTGGGCTTCAGATCTTCTGCTTCAATTGGGACTCAAATCTCAATTGACACAGCTTCTATAAAGAGCAATTTAGGATTAGCAAAATTACAAAGGCTCATATTTGGGTCTAGCAATTCCAATTCTAGTTCATCCTGTGTAAGTGGCCATTTCCCAAAGCTTTTCACTGAAGCATGATTACAGTAAGATTGGCAAAACCTTTAATATAAACTTTTATGGGATTTCCAACAATTTCTGTAGTTATGAACCCAGCTCCAATTTGCTAGGCTAAAAGTGCACTGTTTATATAGTATTAAAAAAGGCCATTCATGGCCCTTCCTGGTGGCTCAGTGGGTTAAAGCACAGCACTAAGAAGTTGAAGCCACTTCCATATGAGTTCCATCCCCACCTGCCCCAGAGGTGAACACATGGCAGCAGACCTCTCCTGACCTGCCCACTGCTCCCCTCAGTGAGCCTGTTCTGTTCCCCACTCTGTTTCTGGTGAATCCTCTCACCATCCCTGGCCTGTACCCCAGTTCTGTATGCAGAAATAAATACTTTTTTTTTTAAAAAAAAAGGTCATTCATGACAGGATACATTATTTGGTTTTATGTTCACAAAGTATCTCCAGAGGAACTTGGGAAACTTTCAGTATCTTCCTAGGGGAGGTGAACCAGAAGGCACCTAGACATGCATGGTGGGCTTTTTTCCACTGTACAGAAGGCTTTCTGCTACCTTTTGAGTTCTAAGACATGAAAATGAATTAACATATACATGAAGGGAAAGGCTCCCAAGTTTGATGATGCAATGACGTAACTGGAAGCCTAAATTCAAGAGGTTAATACCCAGCTTCTTGCCATTAAGGCGGTTACCTCTGTGACAAAATTTGACCGGCCCCACTCCCTTCCGTTTCTGAAATGTACTAGATGTTGGTTAAGTAGTTAGTCATCACATCAGAGAGACAGGGTCATGAAAATTTATTGTTTCTGCAGGTGCTCCGTGAGTCTAAAAGATCAGGCCAGGTAACATTTTTTATCATAAATTTATTGTTTCTGCACATGCTCCATAGCCATAATGCTGTAGAAATACGATTTAGTCAGTAGTTACAATAATTAGTACCAAGATTACCCCACTCCCGTACCCCTTGTCCCCTCAGCAGATCTGGCTTCTCCTCCAGGCTCCACCGCCTCCCCCCTTCCTCCCCCTCTACCCCCAAATTCTCTTTCCCTCGCTCTCCACGTCCTTTAGTCCCTCCCAGCTCTCGGCGGGAGGTTTCATTACGTGACCGCCCGCGTAATCGCGGAGGACGCACTGCAGCACCGCGGGCCAGGACACGACAAGGTTTACTCCTTCTTCTCGTCTCTATGATCCTCTCTTTGTGACCCATCGGATTGCACTGGTGTCCCAGAGTTCCCTGACAGCAGTCCTCCACGCAGACAGACGGCAGTGCAGAAAGCTGTCGGTCTCGCGAGAGGCGCGACGTTCTCGCCAAGAGATTGAGAGCGCGCGTGTGGCGGGCCTGGGGCGCATGCGCACTCGGCAGTGCGTGGTCGCGGGAGGGAAAGGAGGACCCGGCTGGAGCTCGGAGGAGCGCGCGTGCGCCGTCGCGAGCTCGGCGCTGCCGTGGCCGCCGTGTGGGAGCCGGGGTGAGACCGCCGAGCGGGCCGCTGGAATGTTCCGAAAGGCCCGGCGAGTGAACGTGCGCAAGCGGAATGACTCGGAGGAGGAGGAGCGAGAGCGTGATGAGG
>NW_004567104.1:72468433-72492037 GCF_000260355.1 Condylura cristata | reverse complement strand
GTCCCGGGCTGCTGCCGCCTTCGGCGCTGACCCCGGGCCCCGGGCCCGAGAGCGGGGGCAGCTTCCTGGGAGGCTCAGAGCCCGGCAACGGGCTGAAGCCGCGCAAGAGGCCGCGCGAGAACAAAGAGGTGCCCCGGGCCAGCCTGCTCAGCTTCCAGGACGAGGAGGAAGGTAACCGCCGCGCTCCGTCCTCCTGGACCCCGGCCTACCAGCCCCAGGGCCCCCGGACGCCCACCAGGTCCCCGAGCCGAGCCCCTTCCCTCCCGACCTGCAGCACATCTGTCCCCGCCTCCTGCCTTCTGCTCGGGCTGGGGCCGCGTTCCCGCGCACTCACCAGCCTTTTCTTAATACCGCCGCCGCCTCGCCATCCCCCGGTGATTTCCGACCGCGAGGAGGTCGGCGATCAGACGAGCTCTTCTGAGCTTTTGAAGTTATCACTCAGTAGCCCCTGCCCACCCTTTTTCCTGGAGGTGTGTTGCAGGAATGACTTGAGTTGGATTCCCTGACTGCTCTTGGCACGTTCTCCGAACCGCCTGCAGGGCCCCGTGCCCACGCCTCTTGGGGTGGGTGTGGGGTCTGCCCAGGCCCCCGTGAGCAGAAGACCGGGTTGGTAAAGGGGGGTGCTAGGTCCGGGAGTTGAAGCTCTGGTGCTGGGTGACCGTAGGCCTGCAGCCTCTTGATTTCCCGGGCCCGCCGTTTGCCAGTGCAAGTCCCACCTTCCTGGTGCCTGGTGTTGGCGTTTGGTACCAAGTGGAGACAATGTAATTGGAGGTGGTTTATCCAGTCCGGTGCAAGCGCCCGGACTGCAGTGGATTTGGGTGTCCCATCTTAACATTAGCCTTCAGCCTTTTTACTGCCCGTTCAGCGGTAGTAAAATCTTTTTTTACTGCCAGCTGCATGTGTGTTTATACCACCCACTTAAGCTCGAAGTTACAGAAAAATACATTTAGACGTTTAGAAATTGTACTTGTATCTTGATGAGAGATGCTTCCGTGTGCCGAGTAAGGTAGGCAGTTGATTGTCTTTATCTTTATTTTAAATTTTTGTTTTAAATTTGAGGCGAGTACTGCCACATTTTTGTTTTTGATGATGCAGGGATTGTTTGGTAAAGTATTTGCATTTGACTGTAAAATTTTCAAATCCAAGGTGGTGGGTGCATCACAAGTTATTTTTGAAAGGTGATTTGCTCCAGGCTTAATTTTGAAATAACAGTATGTCAATTTGTGATGGATATAGTTACTCGGACTTGAAAGCTCTCTTGGCAGCACCTTTTGATTTTGGATATTTTGTTTCAGATACTTTAATACTTAAGTATTTTTTCCAACTGTTTTCACCCCCCAAATAGATTATTTAGGAAAGACAATAAGAAAAAAGGAAAACTTTTTGTGAAGGTGCATGTGCTATTATTACTTTTTGAGAGACTCTGACTTGCATTATTGGAGATTAATTTGTGAAGTTGGCTTCAGTTTTGGAAAGTCTGTGATAGTTTTGAAATAAAATAGGTGTGAGTACCTATTTGGAAGAATGAAAGAAAGTTGAAAAAGTGAAAGTTCAAAGGAAGATATTGTCTAAAAATTGCTATTACAGATTTCATTTAATTTCTTTTTAAAGAAAATGAAGAAGTTTTCAAAGTGAAGAAATCAAGTTATAGTAAAAAGATAGTAAAATTGCTTAAGAAAGAATATAAAGAAGATCTTGAAAAATCGAAGATTAAGACAGAACTCAACTCATCAGCTGATAGTAAGTACCAATTTAATAGGATCTTTTGATCTCTTGTAATTCTAACACAGTTTTATTGTACATGCTCTTAGAAAATGCTCACAGAATTGTGAGAACTGGAATGTTGCTGCTGCTGTGTGAGGATCCTCTCCCAGTTTTCCTGCTACAGGCTGCTTTCACCAGACAGCTGTTGGTGTAGGAAAGGAGTTACCCCATTTCACCCTGAGACTCAGGGTTATTCCCATGGAAGGCATGCTCTGCTGATTCCTGTACTTGTGTTTTTTTAGAGCCTGGCTTTCACTTTCTTTGGTGATACTTCCACAATTGGTATAATGTTAAAGAATTTTTAGGTGTACCCTAAGACTACTGTGGCTAATCTTCTATTGGGCAGCCTTACCAGGTAGACACTTGAATGAAGGAGGACTCCTTGGTGGAGGCACCTGCCTGCATTGTACACACTACTCTCCTGTCTTCTTAAAATCTATGTTCAAAAGTTTTAAGCAGTTACTTTTGTTTGGGAAACTGGGTCCATTACAGTATGCTGTGGTCTAAGTTGTTTCATGCAAATACCTTCAGAAAATCTTTTTCATTTATGGAATTAATAATATTATTTTTTCCTGGTTTGTAAGCTACAGGCACAGTATAAAAAAGTATGTTATAAATTTACAGTCTAATTTTGGTGGTGACAAACACTAGCTTAATTGTATCCTTGCACCTAATGTTTGGTAAAATTGACGAGTATTTCAAAAGGTAATTACACTTTTTGCTTTAGAAGTGGTTTAAGCAGTACTGTCTAGATAAAATGGAAGTTGAAGCAGGATCTTTCTTTGATCATTTAAGTTCTAGAAGATACAAGAGGGAAAGCAAGGGGATTTGTCAAGATTAAACTAATACTGTTTTGGAGAAGAACAGGTACCTGACAAGCCAAAGTAAATGATTTGTAGAGGAAGTAGAGGTTTAGGGTGAAAGGTATATTGTTGACAGATTGTGAAGGATGTTTTAGGACCCAACACTGGGTTTAGAATGGCCATGTGCAGTGACTTGCCAAGATGGTGACATGATAAATGCCTTTTGAAATGTTACCCTGGTATTAGCATGCAGTGTGGATTGGCAGAAGAGATTGGCAGCCTGAGGCAGTTTAAATGCAGGAGCTAACTTTGATCCACAAATAGTGGCTTTTAAAAAGTCTGTTAAGTAAAAAAAAAAAAAAAAGTCTGTTAAGCAACTCTGCACCTCTCCCTGACTCAGTGGGAATTTGTAGATGAATTTAAAATGTTTGCGCTGCATTTGTATGAAACAGTGCAAAGAAAGAATTACTTGATAAGCTTTCCAAGGGGGAGAATGGTCTGCTTAGAAGTTGGTGGAAAAAAAGTAGTCAAATTCAAGTTTTTGTGCCAGGGTGACTGGGAGACTGATTATGTATTTTGTACAGCATAGGGAAGGCAGGTGGGAGGAGAGGAATATTTTTAGGGGAATCACTTATTTTAGTGTGTATGAAGCCACCTTATTTTCCCAAATTTCTTGAGAATTGACTGTGTACCTTGGACAAGCAGAAGAAATGTCAGGGAAAGTGAGAAATGACCTTTTATTGTTGGATTTAGAAAGTGAAGCAAGCCATCGTCTGTGACCTCCTCCTGGCTTCCACTTTCATAGACTCTTCTAGTCCAGCCACCAGGTAACGCAGTTCGTGGTGGAGTTATGGAACTCTTCTGGTTGTTAATGCAGAACTTTTCTAGATAGGCAGAGATGAGTTGACTTTAAAACAGAGATAGTGTTGACTTGGAAAACCTATTTTTTATGATGTTAAAAAATAATGGCTTTACTTTTAAACTTAAATTTGAAAGGAACTAGCCAGCACTTATTGCAGATGTAGCGTTAGGTGTGGAGCTTACTTGAGGTGATAAAGCCCAAAGTAAGTGGGATTGATGAGGGAGAGGACAACAAAAAGGGGGAATTCCCAAGGGCCAAAGACTTGGGTTTATTAATGAGATAAAAGAATATTCATAAAGACCAAAGGCATAAGGACAGGAAAACTCCAGATGATGAGGGCTAGTTGTCTGAAATAGTACCAACATGGTCATCATTTGGCAGGCTTGCTGTTTTTGTGGTGGGTGCCTGGCAAGAGAGACTGGTCTGTTAGCCGAGCTCTTTGTCCAGAGATAGGAGCTTTCGCAGAATTGCTCATGGATGCTGTGTGAAGTAGCTGTGGCTAGAACCACTGGATGAGCTGAGAGCCTGAGTGGGAGAAGTCTTTCCAGGCCACTTGCCAGGGCAGAGGCATGCAGTTGGTAAGGAAGTAGGAGATAGAGGTCCACACTGCTGCATTGGGAAAGTTGGCAGTGAGAGAAGTAGATGACTAATAGTTTTGACGAAAAGTAGGTGTGTCTCTTTGTGTACAAGAGACAATGTTTAAGGTAAAGAGAATGTTATTGAATTGTGAGAGCAGGCTTCCTGAAGGTAGTGGTAAAAACCAAGAGGAAGTAGAGCCTACAAAGGGGTCATTAGCCTGTTTTGTTATAAAGGTGTGGAAAGATAATGCGACCACTAACTAGATTTCAGTTACCATGTGCAGTGGACTTAACATTTACTGAGGCAGTAGGAGATGCTTGTGAATTTCATGAAACACAGTCTTTTCAAATCTGCAGAAATCATTCTCTGCCTATATTTGATGCAGTAGAATGTTCAGTTATGTTTTATGTCTCAAAAGATATTTTTTTAGTATTTGTTTAGAGCTGAAGGAAGTAGATTTTTTACTTTATCCAGTCCTGTAGATCTGATAGAGAGTTTTAAAATCCCACCGCATCAGAATGCCTCAAGAAGGAGGGCGTCATTAGGGAGGGGCAGTAGTAAGTGAAGACAATTAAAGTGCGTAAGGCTGAATGACCTACATTTTCTCAGTAAAGGTGGGCAGTGGGGAAGGATATTATTCCTGGGACTGTTTTAGAAAATAGAATATGAATTGAGAAGAATCAAGAACTTTTGAAACTTTTTGGTAGGGAACATGCTAGCAAAACAACAGAAGAATATCATAGAGTAAAATTTTATTTTATTCTTTATGGTCACTGTGCCGTTGTGCGCATCGCCACTTTCAGTGTTTCGAGGTGCAAACATTTTGCTCACTTTTGCCTGGGATAAAGGGTGAAGTAGGCTCTTGTACGTGAAGTCCACCTGGGAAATTGCTTGGTGTAAAGGATGCTGTTGTAAAGACAGGCAGCCTCGTGCAACCTGGCGGCAGGAAGGCAGAGCCTGAACACCTCTGTCCACGAGGTCCAGATGGCCACTCCAGAACCCTACAGTTCATGTGTGGTTTCTACTGCCACCTGGTCTCTAAATTATCTCTCTGTCCCAATTCTAGATTCCCAAAAAGAGAGTAAGTCAAAAATCCATATTTAGTCACCGAGTCCTGGCTGTGGGTAAAGGCGACAGGGGGCTCCTTCAGATGGTGGGCAGCAGCGGCAGGTGTGAGGAGTGTGTCCATTTCGGAGAGGGTGACTGGGAGCAGAACTTTGTTGTTTACATAAGCTGCCTTGAATAGACTTAGGAGTTTAAAGAAATACTGGCTTGAGAAACGAAATAATGCTTCAAAAGGTACCAGTTACCCATGGGGAGGAACAGTTAGTTTTGATAAATTAATAAAATTCTGATAAAACTAAAGGTAACTTTAAGGAGAGCCTTGTGTTCCCTGTTATTTTTACCTCCCTATTTTGTTGATGTTTCATTTTTGTGCTTCAGTGGTTTGAGTTTTTAAAAATCAGTTAAGATACTTCAAACTTGAATGAATTGAGACCTTAATTGAATAAGAAATACCTCAATTTATTAATTTGGTCTTAAATATATTTTCCTTACTTATTTAAAAAACATAGATGAACCACCTTTGGACAAAACAGGGCACGCTAAGGATACCAATCAAGAAGATGGAGTTATCGTCAGTGAGCATGGTGAAGATGAAATGGATATGGAAAGTGAGAAGGAAGAAGAAAAGCCAAAGGCTGGTGGAGCATTTTCAAATGCTTTATCTTCTCTGAATGTTCTCCGCCCAGGTGTGTCCTTGCAGACTTCTTAGAACTGAAGTAACCCTGAAGGATGGATGACCAGTTAAGATGTTAAAAAAGGAGCTAGCTAAGTAATGTTTCTTATGGGTGTTTCCTTTTGCAAATGAAGGAAAAGAGAGAATTAGAAACTTCTCGACTGACTTTCCAAAGTCATTCTCAGACAGGCAATTTTGTTATCAAAGCAAATAGGGCTTTCTGGTAAATGAATAAATGGTCCTAATGTCTTTTTTTTATGTACTTCAGTAAGGCTAACTTTTTAAGAACCATTATTCAAAGCTAAACTGTTGTTCTATGTCCATACTTTTTTTTTTTTTTAACTTTTATGTCCTTACACATTTTTTTAAAATGTGTTTTACTTTTCAATGGGAAATCTCTTACAAATCTATCACTGGCTAATCATCTTTTCAATAAGTGCTTAGTAGCCACTTTTATGTTATGAGGAGGTATCATTTGACTCATTAATGTTTATAATGTTTAACAGTGTTTTACTCTTGGTGGTAAAGTTGTGAAATTCACATACATAGATATCATGGCATTCTAATCGATATAGTGGCTATTTGTTAAAAGGAATCAGTAGATTTCAAATGTTAATGCTCTCTAATTTCTTATTCTCTAGGATGGAATTTATCCCAAGTATCTAATGTTTCATTGCAAAATTATTTATGATGAACAAAGTTTAAGAAAAAATGTGTAGCAGGAAAGGATTGACTTCATAAATTAAGATACATTCACGTGATGGGATATTAATGTGCTGTTTAAATAATAATTAGGCAAAATATCAAGGTGTTAATTTTTACTATAGGTAAAGAGGTCACTTAATTATGTAGAAGACTGCTTTATCTGTTCCCTAAACGTTAGCCATTAAAACTTAGATTTCTGCAAAAAAACACTATGGAGAACAGCTTCTGTTTTAATATGAAGCAAAAGTAGATACAGAATTATATTCATCATGCTTACAGGTGAACTGGGGTACCATTGCAAGAGAAATACAATAGAAATCTGATTATTTTCAGACTCGTGAGGTTGTTGGTACCTTTTTAAATCTGTTTTCTAATTTAATAAGATGATCGGTGTATATAATAGCAGGTAAAACTGCTTGGTGAGTCTCCCTCCCACACTTCCATACATACTGCCATTATGCTTTCTTTCCTTTCCTTTATGAATTTGTTTCAGTTAAAATAAGTAAACATAAGTCATTAGGATGGCAGGCTCAGTTTGGGAGGGGGTACAAGCAGCTAATACTGGAACATCGCTGTGGACAGGCTGTCTTGATGTGATCATTGCAACCTTCCGGTTTAAAATAGATATTTGATAACCTATATTGAGATGTTTTATAATTCTTACCATTCTGTTTCCAGGAGAAATTCCAGATGCAGCTTTTATACACGCTGCTAGAAAAAAGCGCCAAATGGCTCGGGAACTAGGTGATTTCACGCCTCATGACAGTGAGCCTGGAAAGGGCCGCCTGGTTAGGGAAGATGAGAATGATGCTAGTGATGATGAAGATGATGATGAGAAACGTCGTATTGTTTTTTCTGTGAAAGAAAAGTCACAAAGACAAAAAATTGCTGAGGAAATAGGTAACTGGATTTAATACAAGCCCATCTATCTCATTGCTATTAAGCGTGATATGCTGTAGTCAAATACAAGAGTAGCAGCTGTTTTAACTGTTTGGTAGTAGAGGACTGTTCTTGCTAGGATGCAACTGTCTTAGGGAATTTTTTGGAAACTAGCATGACTAGGAAAGCTGATGTTTATTAAACACTCCTGTGTGGCTGTTATTGTGCTAAAGCATGTGACACATGTAAATTTTACAATCAGTATTGTTCACGTGAGATGGGTTCTGTTCTTCCCTATGTTGACTTGATGGTAAGCTCACAGATACTAGGAAATCTGTCCAAGGTTTGAGCCATTACAGTAATACTGCCCTTTGCCTCAGAATCTGTGGCTAAGACAAGCAAAGTCAGTAGTATTGGATGTAAGAGAGGAATCATAATAGTAAGATTGAATTAATGGTTTTGTTTAATTTTTGTGAAGTATCAGGAGAGCATCTTTGGTATTTATTTTTCTTTGCTACTGATGACTGCAGGTATTGAGGGGAGTGATGATGATGCTTTAGTGACTGGCGAACAAGATGAAGAACTCAGTCGATGGGAACAGGAGCAGATAAGAAAAGGAATTAATATCCCTCAGGTAAGAATTAGAGAATTAAACTTTAAAAATTAAAAGATAAATTAAAGAGCCTTTATGTCTGTTTTGAGAAATGAAAACACTTTGCATATTGCGTGTCATTCACAAAACTTAATATTTAAAGTCACTAAAGTATATATGTAATAAGCTTTCACAAAAAACTATTTTGTTTTTTATTGTGAGCATGTTGGAAAAATTTCATGTTTCTTAGATCATTGTTTCTCATAGTGGTCCTTTGACCCGACCCGCATTGTCAGCATCATCTAGGCACTCGTTAGAAATGTAAGCTCTCGGCCCTCCCTGGTGGTGCAGTGGGTTAGGACGCAGCACTGCAAACAAGCCGCAGCCGCTTCAGTGCTAGTTTGATCCCCAGCCACGGGGGTAACCCACATGGCATATCACACCTCTCCTGACCCACCTGCTGCTCCCCTCAGCAGTGTGTTTTAGTCAGGTCAGCCTCTTCTGCTCCCCACTCTGTCTCTGGTGAATCCTCTGTACCTGCACCTCTGGCCTGTACCACAGTTCTGTGTGCATAAATAAATAAATCTTAAGAAAAGAAATGTAAACTCTCATCTCCCTCTAACTGTCTAGAAATTATATGCCCCAGTGATCTTTTTAACCAAACCTCCAGGTGATTTTGCACACATTTGATAACTGTAGAAAAAATTTCTCAGTAATGCAAAATTATTGTCAGTTTTGAAAAATCTTTCTGAATAGTTGTAACAGTTTGTTTTATAAATCTAAGTATAAAGTGGAAAAGGGTGCATGATCATAAATAATTTTGTTACTAGTGTTTTGAGGCCAAATTTTGCATACATTTAAGTTAAAAAAATAGGGTCCACCCATTACAGCTGATTGGAAAAAAGCAGCTGATTACAGGGGATTACAGCTGATATGGAAAAATGCACAAAATGATGTAAAAATAAACTGTTAATGTTATTAAAAAAAAAAAAGTAGGGTCCAATGAGAAAAGTTTTGCATAGTTGTCAGGAGTCTTAGGTTGTGATCTCTGCTTGTTCATTTACTCTGTGACTATGAGAGGTCATTTATCCTCTTGTTGGTAAAGTACTAGCCATGGATAATTTTTAATGTCTCTCCTAATACTCTTAATTATCCATTAATACATTTGTCCAACCCTACTTTTATTTGATTTTGAAGAATTCTGCAGTTAACTTGTTTTAACAACATATTGTTTGGAAAATGAATATGCTTTTTGCCCTTAGTTTTTTGTATCTTTTAAATCCTTTCAATGTTTTAGCTTGTTAATATGATAATTCCACTCTTTTTCTCCAGGTTCAAGCCAGTCAGCCCACTGAAGTGAATATGTACTACCAGAATACCTACCCGACAATGCCTTATGGCTCATCCTATGGCATACCTTACAGTTACACGGCCTACGGATCATCCGACGCCAAATCTCAAAAATCAGATAACACAGTCCCTTTCAAAACTCCCAGTAATGAGATGACTCCCGTTACTATTGATTTGGTAAAGAAACAGCTTAAAGACAGGTAGGGCAGATCAGCTTCTTAAAGACCTGTCCTCTAGCTTTCTGTTCCCTCAGGCAACATGTAGTCTGGGGTAGCAGATGCAGAATGTCGGCACAGAAGACTCCCTGACCCATCTTCAAAAGCTAAACAGAAGATGACTTCATACTTTGGTCTGCTACCTTCTTGGATTACTTCTGTGGAAGCCTCGAAAAGTTATAAAAATACCACTCCATGATCTTGTTGAAGACAGTTCTGAGTTTGCTCCTCTTGGACTCTGAAAAAGTGTAGCCAAGATATGGGGGGAAAAGAAAAGCAGTGAGATTTGGTTAGCCCACCAAATAACTATGAAGTCTGTAAGCTGCCATTTTTGAGAAAAAAAAAACAGTACAGATGAAAAGATGCAATTCCAAGTATTTTTATGTTCTAATAATGGAACTAAATGCATTATTATTGCTATTGCAAGAGGCCTGACGGCATCGACTTTTGGATGTAAATGTGTTATATTTATCCTTTTGTGTTCTTAAGGTTGGACTCCATGAAAGAACTGCACAAAACAAATCGACAGCAGCATGAGAAACATCTGCAAAGCCGAGTGGACTCTACCAGGGCTATTGAGAGATTAGAAGGGTCTTCTGGGGGTATTGGTGAACGGTATAAATTTTTGCAAGAAATGCGAGGGTATGTCCAAGACTTGCTTGAGTGTTTCAGTGAAAAGGTAAGAATGCAAAAATATTAATCTCTTTGAATAAGGCAAAATTAGGGCAGTCTAGATGGCCTTATGTAAATCATTTCTGTTTGTCTCAGAAAATGAATTCAACTTAAGAAGTGATGAAAAGTCATGCTTCATTTTCTTCACTTCGTTAGTGTCATTGTATCCTGGGGGCAATGCATGGCCTTTGTTGAATACTGATTAACTCAGAACACTTAAAAATTTGGCAAGTCCCGCCTGATTACAGCGGTGTACGGCTTGCCCTGAACTAATAGGCTGTGAAGAACTCATCTGATAGCCTTTTCTTTTTTGTGGTTCAGGTCTAAATTTATTTTTAAACTTTCTTCAGGTAATTCTAAGTATACTTAAAATTGGAAATTTTTTACTAGTTTTATTTTTTAACCTAAAGTTGATTGCCATAGATAATTTTCATACAAATACATCTATGCTTCATCCATTTTCAGAAACTATTCATTGAATATAATTTCATTTCTTCCAAGTTGGCACCTTTTTTTTTTTTTTGCATTCTGTTGAGCCATTTATCATTTGCAGTTTATAAACAGCCTCCTTTCTACTCTGAACGACTTCTTAGTTAATTTGTGGACATTGCAACCTTATCTTTTAAAACAAAATCTTGGTGCTTTGAATATCCTGTTGCTGAACTTTGAATTGGTGTGGGATTAATAGATGCAGTTTCCTTTTTTCCTGGCTCTGTGAGCATGTAGTGTGGTTAAGTGAGCATTTTCATTTTTCAGTATCTTTGTGGACTGTTTTAATACTCTTAGTCAACGGCAAAAGGAACACTGTCAGACTTTTTCTGTGGGTCTCAAAGGTTCCAGTCAGTGTTTTGAGCAGATACAGGCTGAGCCAACATTCACTAGGTCCTCTCTGTAAGATTTACCATGTTCTTGTCCTTGTCAGCAGATCTTGAGAAGCAAGATTTGAACTACATTTGAACTGTGATAACCCCTTGTGACAGATCAGTGGCTTAGGGTGACAAGCCTAAGGGCTAGAAAAGAAACACAAGTTTGATTCTGTGGGGGGGCTAAGGTCGAGATAGGAAGTGGACAAAGTGTGTCCTTCCCACTAAAGCCTTCTGGCCCTAGGGGCATGGTAAGAGCTGGCTTATTTTTAAACAACATAAAGGATCTTTATCTTAAACTATAAGCTTTACTACAAGGTATAATTTCTTGTTTTTCTTTGTTTTTGTGGAATATCTTGTCCTTTGTTTTGGAATTTAAGTAAACTTTTATGCTTATAATTGCAAATTGAATTCTTAAAAGAAATTTGCAGCCAAGTAGATCAACTAGATTATACTATTCCTGAATTAAAAGAGGCTAGGAGGACATCTAGTTCATGTAGTTTGCATTTGCAGCTATTTTAAAAATAATTCATAGTGTGCTTTCTCACTGTTTACCCTCCTAGAGAAGTCTACCTCAGATTTTGTTTTATGTGATTTCATGGCGTTAAAGGAATATTTTCAGGCAGTCTTAAACTTTATATATTATATAGTGACTGCATTGTAGTTAAAATGAGGTTAATAATTCCTCTTTTGAAAATAAATGAGTACTTCATTTTGACATTTTCATATGCATTCCATTTTATTAAGCATTTCCATGTTAACATGTCATAAATTATGGACATACTTTGGAACAGATTTTTAATACTCATTTACATTATACTATAAAAGTATTGTTTGACAGTAAGACTATAACAAGTAAATATTTTGGGTTTTTTCCTTTCCCCATTATAAAAGTTTAAGTGATTGTGAACTTAGATTTATTTGCAGATTGTTTTAACTTTCCACTGGTTTGTCTCCCTTCAGTCACCTTCCTTGCATTCTTCGCCTAAATTGATCTGGAAATAATGATAGCCAGTGACAATTTTGAATTTGGAGAAAGTAAAGAAATTGTTGTGATGTATACTCTAGATAAATCAATATTGTTAAGACACATGAATGAGAGCTGAAATGTGTCTTAGGGCTTATTCACTGAGGTAGAATTTTAAAAAGGCGCTAATTTCATATGATCAAGCTCAGATATGTAGCTTTTACTTATTAGTAAAGTCACTCAGGTTAAAAGGACTCACCCTAGGTATATTTGTTTCAGCCCTTCCTGGCTTGAAAAAATGGAGGGGAAAGTGTCAGTCTCAGCGATATGACTGTAATTGCTTAAAAAGTCAGAGTATGATAATTTTTAAGGAGTCTCTGGGCTCAGCTGTCAAAAATAGTGCAGATTTGGGGACATTGTTGCCTGGAGTGTGGCATATAAAGACTAAACAATTTGTCACTATAACCTTTCTGTAGACATTTGCTACTTTTGCAATGAAATCATGCAAGTGTATAAAATTGTTTTTGTTAGACATCTTTGTATTCCACCTGCCTTGTTTTATTTTCCATTTGCAGTCTGTTCAGTCAGGAAGCTGCTATAACACTTGGTGCCAGTGTTCCCAAACTCTAAATAATGTGTTTTCCATTTGCACTAACCATCAGGAAACTAGAATTTCTGGTTTCCTCAGGTATGTGTGGTGGTCATTAGTGTTTTATAGCATTTGGTTATAAGTTATTTATAAAAGAAAATTTTATGTATTTTTCTGTTAGGTCTTATGTTCTTTACGTTTTTGTATCCATTCTGAACCAAGTGAATGTTTAGCTGACAAAATAACCTGACAAAAATAACCTGGATAGTAACCTGACAAAATGCATTGCCTTGATAAACTGACAATTCATGGAAAGAATTTTATTATATTATTCCAAATATGGAAAAGTGGACAAATTTGAAAAGAAGAGAAAATCTTTCTCAGTTTGAGGTACTGATTTTAGGCAGGTTAGTGATAGCCAGAATTTTATTTGCCTTATTGATGTAAGTGAATGCAGTTCACATTTAAGATATGTAAGAAAGCTGCAGAGCAGTGTAACATTCCTTTGAATTCCTTGTTCCGGGGAGTGGAGGAGAAACCAGGGCACCTGTTCGGAATTGGGCAGTGGGCAGGTACCTGTTTGCAGCTGTGATGGCAGCGAGGCAGACCATGCTGCTGGCAAAGTACAAGTATTAAAAGGGAGCTTTAAAAGATTTTAACTCTAAAGAAAAAACACTAAAAATTTTATTATTTCTTCACTTGCTTTCTTTAATAAAATTAAAGTGTTAAGCTGCCTAACCAAATTTTTACTCCAATTAACTAGGCACCGGACATTTTAACTCTGTCTATGGACTGAAAGAAGAAGTGATGTTTCCTAAAAATCATAAAATTGAATTTCTGTTTGTGTCCCACTGGGAGTTCATGATTGTTCTGTCCGTAGAGAGGGTACTTTTTCAGAAATCCGGAAATAGAATGGAACCCTCAAGTAATTAAGCAACTGAGGAGTTGGGTGTTACGGAGTGTGTTGTATTTTCACAGGTGCCACTGATTAATGAACTTGAATCAGCAATACATCAGCTGTACAAACAGCGAGCTTCCCGCCTTGTCCAAAGACGACAAGATGATATTAAAGATGAATCTTCGGAGTTTTCAAGCCATTCAAGTCAGTCCATCTTGAAGGTTTTTATTATTCATTAAACAACCTTGTTTACTTAGTACAGCCTAATGAAAATTAGAGATCTCAAAGCATTTTTATTTAAAAAAGATAAATTTTCTTGCTCTTATGTCAGGTAGATCTAAAAATTACAATATATCTTGAATCATGTTTAAGAAATTAGTGCTTTGCAAGGGAACTAAAAATCATACTGATCTGTCACTCTTTCCTGGACATATTTTTCACTCTTACCATGTAGAAGAGACAGTATCAATATTTTTCTACATTGTATTTGACCCTAATTGATTCTCCCCATTTTCATTTTCATCCTGTTCCTAAAGCCAATGTAAAGGCCTTTGTTGATCATAATTAAAGATACTAATTTTAGGAACTGGGAGATTTTGGAAGGGAGGAGAGAGAATTGTATCACAGAACAATTGGTTCAACTCAAAGATTAGAGAGAGTGTGAGTTTAAGTTGTATAAATTAAGGTTTTTTTATGTTTAAATTATGTAGTAGATTGTATATGTTAGTTTGGCTTGGGTGCTGGGGTTTTTTGGTTGTTTTAGTAAGTCTCAGTTTTGGAATTTCAATATAAAATTTAGAAACTGAATTTCCTTCATTATCATGTGTTATGGAAAACCAAAATTGTAAATCTCTTATTAAATAGTTAAGCTTCAGTTCTTTAGTCAGGTGTTTTCAACCTTTGATTCCATTTCCCATGCCTTCATATCCTTTGGTGTTCTAATAGGAACTTTCCAAGCACAGATTTTTTATGGCTTCTTTTGTTGTCCACGTCAGCAGTTCTCAAATGGAAATGTGCATCAATCATGTTAATTTAAAATGCAGATTTCCTGGTCCTGTCCCCAAAGAGTCTCACTAGGTCTTGGATGGTGTCCAGTAATCTGCATGTTAAAACTACCACCCCGGTGATCCAGGTGTGAAGGGCTGTAGTGTGACTCTTTCTGAAGACAGTGGTTTGTCACATAGGGAGTCCTCTACACTAGAGACATTGACTCTCTAAGAACAGACACCCCCCCCTTTCTGCTGGGCGGGTTTCGGGGTGTCAGAGAAAAGGTTATGTGGCTTCACTACTGAGTCACAGTCAGTGGGGAGCCACGTGGAGGACTTGACCTTCGATTTCGGCTAAACAGGTTCAGATTGAATTATTGATGTATTGGGCACCTCATGATGAATACGTCCCTCCCAGGTCACTTTTGATCCAGACAGAACCAGATTTCTGGGGCAGATTGCAGGTAACCATTGAATCTATGAAGGGAAGTAATGTTAAGTTGATGGTTTGCATTTCACCAAGTATGTTTTCCTGACTATAGTCTGTTTTTCATAGTTTAGAATTACTTACATAGAATTTGAAGCAAAGGTTGAATGATATATGCTAGTTTGAGGGTTGGAAAGAAATAAAAAATAACGGGAAAGTGATACTGTCCTGAAGGTAGTAGTCACTAGTTACCAAAGATTTGAGGAAAATTATCTGGGACACTGAAATATCAATTCCTGTCTTGGCCTTTTAAGAAATAAAAACCAGCCTGAAAGCCATCTGTTTACATTTGTGAAACTTCACATGATTACTACATGTAGTTCTTAGAGAAATAAAGGCAGCTGTCTCTTGAGTCGTCATCTGCTCTCTCATACCTCCCTCAGTATAGTTTTGTAAAAGCTATGAGTAGAGCAACATTTTAAGTATTACAATAACAGATACTCCTTAAAATATTTCTTTCATGGAAGATATCTCTTAAAAGAAGCAGAACTCATCCTTGAGAATGTTTAGTTAATTCATCTAAGTTTATAGTGAACTCACAGGTGAGCTAGAGCTGGGGCAACTTCCCTGTTTATTGTACTTGTCTTTCCTTACAGTTAGTGAACTTTGCAGCACCCTTCCTAATAGTGGAGGTGTTTTGTAATGTGAATAAAAAAACGTAGGGTAAAATAGTCAATTTTAAAAATAACTAAGGTATGCTGAAGTTGTGTTTTATTTTCTTGTTGCTGGTATTGATGAGACATTTCTGAAATTGGGGAAAAAATATTACAAAAGCTTTAAATTGATGTCTTTTATTTTGCTTGCGATCCCTGTTATCTTATCCCTGGGTTGGTTTGTTTCCCATTACTATTCCATAGACTGCTGAACATCAGCATAGTGTGAAATAATCTTGAAATATAGGAAATATTGCAGACATAGTTTTCTTGCATCCCTCCTCCTTCCCTAGGTAAGAGATTGCAGTAAGAATTCTTTTTGGAGAATGGGAATGGTGGGTCCAGAGCAAAGACCCAGAGATGCTAACATGTGACCTGCTCCTAGCTAGGTAGTTGGCTTCCTCCCCAGAGATTTGATGGCGAACCTCTGTTAGACAACTCCCAGCTAAATCCAGAGTGTCAGTCTCATTCTTATTAATGAATCTTAGGGAGGCTGTGAGCAAGGAAAGCTTAAAACATTTGCCTTGGGAAAACCAAGGAAGGGGTCTTACTTAACATAGTAGAGGGAGAGGTACCTGGAAAAGGGATATTCTTAGAACAGGAACCTTCTCTTGGAAACTGAAAAAATAGTCTAACTGAAACAGATTTAGGAAGGTTGGAAGCTAAAGCCAGGAAATTCCCCTTTCAGACAAAAAAAGAGAGGTGGAAAATAGGAGGAAATAGGGGATTGTGCTGTGAGAGAAAGCATATATTGGTCCAGTTCATACAAGGTTTTCAGTTTACAGTGTTAATTCTGCCCTTGTTCTAAAAACTGTAACAGAATAAATTCTAAGAAGCAAAATCAGAATAAGAGATTAAGCTCCTGTAACAAAACTGCTCATCTCTGCCTATTTCTTTGTTGTCATTTAACATATAATGCTTAAGTTCTTCTTTGAAAAAGTAATCTGTTATTTTTTCATTTGCACTTAATTTAAATCTTTCATTTTCTTGGTCATCATAATAGCATCAACTAGTTCTGTTATTTAGACATAAAAATAGTGAGCTCAGGCGCATTTGTTAGGGGTGTTGAATTATTTTTCTACTTCTTTTGTGGGAACACAATATTGAGATTTGCTCTGAACTGGAAAATAGCTGGTTTATCAGTTACAGTAGAATTCTGCTGTTGAGATTAGCAAGCATCTATCATTATGGCTTATTCTGTGCAAACTCTTTCCTCAAGATTGTTGAAGGAAGGTTTTTAACTTGAACAATTGGTGTTTTCCAGATAAGGCACTGATGGCACCAAATCTTGATTCCTTTGGACGAGACCGGGCACTGTATCAGGAGCATGCTAAGCGCCGGATAGCAGAACGGGAAGCCAGGAGGTGATTATAGAAGCGCTTGCTCTTGGTTGTTTGTGGAGGGAGCAATTTCTTTTGTGTGGTTCGGGAAACTCAGTGTTTTGCTGTTTAGGACTCGTCGCAGGCAAGCCAGAGAGCAGACCGGTAAGATGGCGGATCACCTCGAAGGCCTTTCCAGTGATGATGAAGAAACCTCTACAGATATTACAAATTTCAATCTGGAAAAAGGTTAGACCTTTATCTGGAAAGGAGATTCGTGGTTGTTTTACTTGGGTGTGCTTCTAACTATGAATGGATGTGTCTCCTGACTGCTGCATTGCAAATAAGCACCATTAACTGTAAAAGTGACACCCGTTTGTATTACTGAATATCATGATGTGGTCTCAGAAACAGCGATAACACCTTGTCATGTGGATTATTTAGTACTTGTTTAACAAATGATACTACTCAGCAGAAATGGTAGAACTTGAAGTGGGGGGAAGGTGTGTCAGATACCCAGGGCAGCCCACAGGCAGCCTGTGTGGTCTGAGAAGGGACAGAGCCTCAGCCCTGAAGGACCCCTGGGCAGGGACTGTTGGGACAGTTCCCTGTGAGCAGCCAGGAGGCGTGGTTGGTGCTGCTGAAGTGCTGCGCGTTTTCTGGGCGCTGCAGATAATCCAGTTCTTACAATGACTATGTAATTACTTGGAATTAGATCGAGTTCACACCACTCAGAAGTTAAAGAACTCTACGGTTCACCTACTTTTTTATAGTGAACGTTTCTGAATACACAGAAAACTTGACATAGTTAATACAAAGTGTTGTTCTTGTCTCAATGGGAATGTTTTTAAAGACAGAACATTGAAAAGAACAGCATAGCCATCACCTGTATCTTACAGTTGCCAACTCTTACTGTCATTTAGGCAAGTTTGCTTTAATTTTCCGTGTAGTTCTGTGTCTTTTATTGACCACTCTGAACATCAATTATGTATGCTAGGGCTTTCTGCCTCCTGCATTCTTCTGCCCATTTCTCTTAAAAAACAGTATCATCGCCCTAAGAAAATTAGCTGACACTGCTCCTTACCACATCTGGATTCAGTTTTCCTGCAGTAGCAGTCCCCCAAGGCAGTGGTACCTGAAATGGGGCTACTGGAACTGCAGCGCAGAGACAGCAGGGCCTGGGCCTGTAGACAGCTGAGACCAAAGCTTGCCGCCGTCCTCCCCCGGGCGGCCGGAATGACATTTACTCCTTGGTTACTGAGCCTATGACTGGTACTCAAGCTACAGAGAAAACATGGAAATACTGCTTTTCCTGCTGCACACTAAAATATGATTCTTTGGGGATCTCCTCTGTTACTGTTTTTAGATCGCATTTCAAAAGAGTCCAGCAAGGTTTTTGAAGATGTCCTTGAGAGTTTTTATTCAATTGACTGCATTAAATCCCAATTTGAATCTTGGCGTTCAAAATACTACATGTCCTACAAGGATGCTTACATTGGCCTCTGTTTGCCCAAGTTGTTCAATCCCCTCATACGGCTGCAGCTTCTCACTTGGACCCCTCTTGAGGTATGTGACTTCTGTCAGGTACAGAGCTTTACTACATGCTGGGTGGGTAATTTTCATCTAAAAGCTAGATAAGTCAAGTATGTTTCAGTGCGGGTAGGGCATGGGGCTGTAACTACTTGATACTGATTACATCTGGATATAATCTTGGTTCTTTGTGTTCCATCCCTTCTCAAGAGCTACTTCTGGCTTTTCGATTTGCATGTTATCTTTCTCAGATAAAATTTTATGTAGTGACACTGGGATATGAACACATAAATAGTAACTTGGTCCTTTAATCCTAGAAAACCTTAGGACCTCATGGGAAAGCACAGTGAGACATGTGTGAAATGAGGATCTGAACTAGAAATCAGGAGGGTGAGATGAAGTGATAAGTTTAGGAGGTGGAATCGGTAGGACTTGTTGGCCTGGGTTGTAAGGGAGGAGACCTTATAACAGCATAGAGTGTCCTTGCTTAAGATAGGGGTTTTGGAAGTTACCAGCCTGTAGATGGAGACATGGGTATGAAGGAGATAAACCAGCGTGAATGTGTAAACTCTAAAGAAAAGAACACCACGGTTGAAGTCCTAGAAATACAACAGGAAAAAAATTGAGCTCTGAGAACTGCTGTGCTCTGGCATCCCAGAGCTGCTTTGCCAGACCTGTGGTGTTTCTTTTGGTGCCTGCGTGTCTTAGTAGACAGCAGAAGCTCACGAGGATTTCTATATGGGTTTTGGAGTTCTGTGTAACTCCCTCCTGCCTCGGGGCTTCATCGGTCTCAGCCTCCCTCATCCCAATTTTCAGCAAGACTGTTGTGCTCTACTGAGGGTCTCTTGCTCTTTTCTGCTCTGCTGACCAGGAGCCACTCGCTTGATTCCTGTCTTTGAGGGACCTGGATCTGCACTTCTTGTGGTCCGTTGTCTGAAAACAGAAGTCTGATATTTTTTTCTAGTCTTCCATTTATGATTGAAGGTGAAACCGGTTCCTTTTACACTTAGAGCTAGAGGCAGTAATAGTCTCTATTTTAAATGTTTGGATAATCTTAATATCTTTTAGGCAAAATGTCGTGACTTTGAGAACATGCTGTGGTTTGAATCTTTGCTCTTTTATGGTTGCGAAGAACGAGAACAAGAAAAAGACGATGTGGATGTTGCACTGTTACCTACCATTGTGGAAAAGGTGATTCTCCCCAAGTTAACAGGTAGATTTCTGGATTGAACATCTGTATTTACTGGGTTTCTTAATTCTGTTTTAAAGTTTTTCAACTAGAGCATATTTCTACGTAGAAACTGCATTTTAAATGGTAAAGTTAACATCTGACACAGAGGTAGCTAAGCATAGAGTTCTCTTATCCTGGCATTGTAAGACCAGCTTGGAGTTGGGGGCTATATCATAGATGCATTTCAGGGACTCCTAAAGAATGCCTGTAGCAAAGCTGAAGACACAGTTTTGTAGGGGGCCAAGCATTTTTTTGGGCAGCAGATTCCTTTTCAGTTTTTCACAAGAGGTTAGGAATTGTTGCTTATAACAACCTATTTAAAATTCTTGGTGTGGCCCTCCCTGGTGGCACAGCGGGTTAAAGCACAGCACTAAGAAGCTGAAGCCACTTCAGCATGAGTTCAGTCCCTGGTCCCGGAGGTGACCACATGGCGCGGCAGACCTCACCTGGCCGCCCGCTGCTTCCCTCAGCAGGGTACTTCCTCACTCTGCCTCTTCTGCTCCACACTTTCTCTAGTGAATCACTGCCCCTGCACCTCTGGCCTGTATCCCAGTTCTGTATGCATAAATAAATAAATCTTTAAAAAAAATTCTTAGTGCTGGGGCAACACTTGCTAAAACATGGAAATACACAAATCCTCTCCCCTCCTCTCTTTTCACTGGGTTCCATACCAGTGAGAGGACTGTGTCACCTCCATGTTGGCTTCGTCTTCAGGATTACCATTGTTACTTCAGTAAAGATGACAGAAGCTTATGCTGTAGATAGAGGACAGATAGATTAGGGTGGACATTTATAAGTTGGTACTTGATACCAGGTTTAAGTCAGCTGAAAATTAGTTACACATATCAATGTATCCTAATTTTTTTCTTAACAGTGATAGCTGAAAATATGTGGGATCCTTTTTCTACAACACAGACATCAAGAATGGTTGGAATTACACTAAAACTGATAAATGGATATCCTTCAGTAGTGAATGCAGAAAACAAAAATACACAGGTAATTTAATTACTCTATAGAAGATTCCTCTCCCACATACTTACCCCTTTTGAAAATGAGAGTTTAGAGAAGAAAGGTTTATATTCTAAGCCAGTCAGAAAAAATTGATTCTCCTACTTGGGCTGCGAAGTCCTTTGTGGCCTAAAATATGAGATGTTCGTTTCCAGATTTAACATTCTGCAGAAGGAGGCGGTCTTAGTCTGGGTGGCAGCTCTCTGTACTGCCCTGTACCCTTCTCATTACCCACCCTTTCCAGGCTTACAAGCTAAATACCCCCTTAGGACCTGGACTTTTTAGAGGAGAGGCGGAGTAAAAATACTAGATTGAGTAACAGCTGATAATGTAAATACTACATTTCAGCAGCACATCAGACAACTAAGTATTGTTTTGCAGCTAGTTCCCGAACTTCAGACTGCGGTCATCCTTCACTAGCTGTTCATATAGCTAGTCAGACATGGAGGAGGTGCCTTGGTACTTTGTCACTGTCCTCAGTTTAGAAAGAATACAACTATGTGTCTGATCTTAAATCTTTACATAGTAAATTAAGGGGTTGAAATATTTCTGAATGGTTTTATTGCTTGATAGTTATTCAGGGGTTGACTCTTGGATAGAACACTACATATTAAACACGCAAGGACCTTGAGTAAAGTAAAAAACTTGAGAAAAAAAATTGAATATATAATTTGGAATATAGCTTTTTATTTCTTAACATTTAACTTTTATCAAACTTATTAAAATGTTACCTACTTGTAATTGTTTAGGTATATCTAAAAGCACTTTTATTGAGAATGAGAAGAACTTTAGATGATGATGTATTCATGCCCTTATATCCCAAAAAGTAAGTAACCCCTAAGTACATTAAAAATAATAATCTTCATTGTCTTCCAGAGAAGGCTTCGCTTTTGGAGAGCTAAAGGTATCTTGAAGTATAAGCTTCACCTATGTTATGTAGTCTTGTAGCCCAAAGAGACTTCTAGCTCAGCAGGGAAATTGTTTCATTTAAAGGGAAAAAGCAACTAATATTCTTTGTTCTCTCTCGACTTTTTAAAACTTATAATCTTTGGGAATATAGTTGTTTGAAAATTATTTAATTCTTTTGTTTACCTATTTTGCTTGTAGAAAGCTCTCCTAATGATGCTTGAATATAAGATGTTTGATCATGGTGTTTCTCTTTTAGTGTCTTGGAAAACAAAAATTCTGGGCCTTACTTGTTTTTTCAACGACAGTTTTGGTCTTCAGTTAAGGTATGTGTGCACAAAGACTTCAGGTCTTGTTTGATTCATACATTCGATTTTGAAAAGTAGTTATATACTTGGTTAAGTAGCTCCATAGACGTAAGTTGGCTTACATGTACACAGCCTCTACTAATTGTGTTCCAAAAGTTTGCTCAGGTTTGATACTTCTGTAGAAGAAAATAACTTCTGAGTTCCAAAGTAAGGAACAGACTAGTCTGCCTTGCTAAAGCACAGTTTATTCAAGAAAAGAACCAGGTTCTCTTCTGAGTGTAGGTGATTGCCCTGAAGAAGGTGGCAGTGTGGCCTCATGGCGTCTGACCCAGCACAGTGGCAGGGGCTAGCAGGTAACCGCGGGTGCAGTGGCGGTAGGCGGGTGAGCAAGGCAGTCTGGGAGCTTGTGACACACGCACAGCGGCCTTGTACAGGGCAA
Source organism: Condylura cristata (assembly GCF_000260355.1). Lineage (NCBI taxonomy): Eukaryota > Metazoa > Chordata > Mammalia > Eulipotyphla > Talpidae > Condylura > Condylura cristata. The sequence continues at coordinate 72,469,694 of NW_004567104.1, read as the reverse complement.
CATCTTAACGTGATGTTTAGGTCTTAGGCTGGAAGAATAAATGGAGTTGGCCCTGAGTGAGGGGAAGCAAAGTAAACTGCAAGAACTGAGGATTCTGAGTCCAGGTGATTATGGAGGAGATAAGTATCCAGGCAGTAACATAGCTGCCAGGTCATGTGGAAAACGCAGGCCCTTATCCCAAAGCTGTAGGGAATCTCAGAAGAACTTAGTCTCTCTGGTTTTTATTTTAGATAATAGCTTACATACAGTAGAATTCACTCTTGTTTTAGAGTGTGTTCTGTAACTTTTGATGAACAAATGAAGTCTAGCAATCACTATCCAAATCAAGACACATAACACATGATCCCCCCACAGTTCCCCATGTCCCTTTGCAACCAAGCCCAGTCCTATACTCTGATCATCCCTTTGTTTTTTTGCTCTATGATTTTATTTACAAGATGTCTTATGAATGGAATTAAATAACTGGTAACTGACTTTGACTCTATTCACTTAACGAAATTTGTCAGTGCAGATTGCTTTCTATTGCTAAGTAATATTCCATAGTTTAGTGGATATATCATAATTTGTTTTCATTTTCTATTCATTTTCCAGTTGAGGGACATTTGGATTATTTCCAAGTTGGGTCAATATGCAGGCAAAGTTTTTTTTCCAAATCGTCAACATCTTAGTGTTGCAATTTCTCAGTTATCCATCGTGCTCACAGCACACTTACTTGTTACTTTCAGTGTTACCCTGTCATGTTTATGGCAGCATCTAATCGATTTAATTTGCAGCCTTAATGACTAAAGATAGTGAGCATGTTTTTGTGTGTTCATCGCCATCTGTATACATTATTTCTTTTGATGAAGTACTTGTATCTTCTCATTTTTTTAAATTGGATTTTCTTATTGTACTTTGAATTCTATATTCTGGAGATAAGTCTTGCCAAATAGGTGATTTGCAAAAGAGTTTTCTTTTTTCCCCGGTCTGTGACTTGTCCTCATTCTTGCAAAAGGCTTTCAGAGTGTGGAGCTTTTAATTTTTATCAAGTCTCACTGTTGAAAGATTACCATTCATTGAATTTCTTTTGTACCTTTTCAAAGATATTTGGTAGTATGTGTGTGGGTCATGAAAGAGTTTTTAGCAGGGAAGTGACATGAACAAGTTGACATTTTTTTTTCCTTTTTTTTTTTATTACAAAGTTTATTTTTACATCATTTTGCACATTTTTTTTTCCCATCTCGATTGTAATCCCCGCGGGTTTCCCATCACCAAATCACCC
>NW_004567104.1:72456704-72467448 GCF_000260355.1 Condylura cristata | reverse complement strand
GTAGGGAAGCTCCATGTTTACAAGTTGACATTTTTAAGGTTACTTTAGCTGCTATGTGAAGATTATGGATTGAAGTGAAAATGGGAATTAACATTCATTGTTTATTTAACTGTGTGCCAATTCTGTTCCCTACCCTTTATGAAGATACCTTGTTGAAGCCTCACAACAGCTGTTAGTAGACACTGCTGTTCTGCCCTGAGGTCACTCCCTGTAAACAGTCGAGATAAGAATCTTAACTCACACCAGTCTCACTGTTTGAGCCACCCTTCTCAACCTCATTCTGTGAAAGAGTTAGTACCTAATGTCCTAATCCCTTGTGTTTGATGAACTCCTTTTATCCTTGGCAGTTTCAGTGGTCCTAGCTATAGTACAAGCCATTCTTGAGGAAATTTTAAGTTAAGAGTCACTGAAATCATTTTCTGCCGGTTTTCATTCTCTCATGTAACTCTTCTTGAGAGAGAGACTGTTGAAGAGCTCATAGCCACCTGACTAGCTGCAGGACCAGAAGGAAGTGCTGATGGCTTGTGTGTGTGTGTGTTGGGGAGAGGAAAAGACTGCAGGAATCGAGAAATATACAACTGAACTGCTAGAGACAAAAAGGCCAAGAAGGATACTCAGACTTCTGTCTGGCCTGAGCAGATAGATAACCTTAGTCTGCTGAGTTGAGAAATACTCAGAAACTTGGACTTCATGGAGGGATGGGATGGGGGTCCCCACTTTATGATAATGAATTCCATCTCATATGTAAGGGGCTTGAGTAGCTTGAGGTTCCCAGGTGACGAGTCTGGTGCACTGAGATCAGGTAGGCACAAAGAAGCTTCGTCTACTTGCAGGTTGCAGGGGGGGGGGGGGTGTGCTGTTGTCATGGGACTAGCTTAGGCCTGATTGTAAAGGGAAACTTTTAACTTTTATTTAAGAATCATCACTGACCCATTGGTACCTTATGATGATGGAAAATGTTCTATAATGTTCTATATAAATGTTCTATAATGTTAATTATATATGTTCTATAAATGTTCTATAAATGTTAAATAATCACTACATGTGATTATTTAAACGTTAAACTGATTAAAATTTAGGATTCATATCCTCAGTCAGTCTAAGATCATTCAAAGGTACATACTGTTGCTTTGCCACAATACTATGCTTCATAAGGTATCTTACTACGCCATGTAATTTAATTGCTTTTTCATGTCATTTAATTGCTTTTTGTTGATTTTTCTTTTCTTTCCAGCTACTAGGGAATTTTCTTCAGTGGTATGGCATTTTCTCCAATAAAACTCTCCAGGAATTATCAATAGATGGTTTACTGAACAGATATATTCTCATGGCTTTTCAGAATTCAGAATATGGAGATGACAGCATCAAAAAAGCCCAAAATGTAAGTTAAATGAGACAGAATTGTGGTTTTTAAAAGCATATAAGTTAAGGTGAATTGTTTCCTTTGGCTGAAGAGACAGGTAACTCACCATGAGAATGGCACAACTCATCATGAGAATGGCAGCAAGTGTGTGGAGAGGATGGAGAAAGGGAACTCTGTGACACTGTTGGTGGGAATGTAGATGGGCTGGCGATTTGGGAACGTGATCTAGTTTACTGTCAAAAGCCAGAAAGGGAAATACAGTAGCAACCCAGTGGTTCCACTATGGGACATTTATTTGGAAAACATGAAATCATTCAACTCAAAAAATTACAAGTGCTGCACTATTGCGTCATGGACTGTGACATCATGTCCATTGCAACAGCTTGACCACAGGAACAAACTACTGCTGATAGGGAATTGGGTTAGAAGTGGTGGAGCACACGGTGGACTGCTGTCCTGTCCTGATGAGGAGTGAAGTGCTGCTGTAGGCAAGGTGGAGGGAGCTTGAAAGGACTGTGTGTTGTGAAGCAAGTCAGAAGGAAACAAGTGTTGGACATTTACACAGTGGTTAATTGGATAAAGCCAGATACTCAAAATAATAAACAAGTGAGGTGGTTGGGAGAAAGGGCCAAAGAGGTGAGCCGTCAGGGGAGGTGTGGGGAACAGAGGGAAAGAAATGAGGCTGTCCCTTCAGGTAACTAGGTGTTAGAGCCCGTTAGCAAGTCTACACAACTGCCCTGCATCTGTCCTCTGGGGTCAACTTTTAGCCACTTTATCCTGCTCTGTTTTATTTTGCATTTTTCATAGGTAATCAACTGTTTCCCCAAGCAGTGGTTTATGAATCTGAAAGGAGAAAGAACTATTTCCCAGTTAGAAAACTTCTGTCGATACCTTGTACACCTGGCAGATACAATTTATAGAAACAGTATAGGATGCTCTGATGTGGAAAAAAGAAACGCGAGGTAATTATTTGTGATTATTTAATGAATTGGGACTTCTAAAATCTTTAGGTTGTCAGTTCTGTTAAAATGTTTTAAATAGACATGTTTATATTTCACTTTAATTTGTACATTTACTTGGTATTGGTATAGCTAACAAAAATACAAATCATTTTACATTTTTCCAGCTTTGCCTAATTTTAAAAAATACGTTATTTATGAATGCATTAAGGAAAAACCTTTCGGTAAGGTTTAGCCCTTGAGAATAAATGAGTATTCATTTTCTGTTTTTGCTGGAAAGTTGGGGCAGTCTCGGCCTTTCGACTGTCATGGATTCTGGCCTTTGGATCCCGTACACAGTTGTACACCCTGGAAAGGACAGTTGCTGTCATATTCTGGGCATTTGTTCCATGAGGAATTCTTTTGTCCATATCCTGGACTAAAGGTGTCACTTGGGATTTTCGGGGTTGCCATTTAGGCACAGTTATTAACGGGGCTGTAAACGAGGAATGAATGAAACATTATCCCTTTTTGTGGACATTGCCTTGGATATTTATGATTCTGGGATATAAATCTAGTATTAAGTACAACTAGTATGATTTAAATAGATCATTTTCTTTCTGAAAGTTTTATTTCTTATATCCCTTCTAATGTTAGTTTCCTTTTCATTTAGATTGCATCATCAGATCATTAACCATATCCTAACAAGAAAATCTTTTTACTTATTCCCATTCTATGAAAAAGAACTTTATTTTCTTGAGAGATAATATGCTGTTTTTTATGGTAAAATTAAAAGCAAAGTAAATAATCAAGAATTCAGTGCAGAATTTTTGAGCAGACTTTTGGGGTATATTTTATCTTCATACTTGGTGTGTATCATTTTGATGTTGCTATTGACAGTAATATTTCTACTCATTTATTGTATTTTCTTTTTAAAAATACTCTCTTCTTTGTAGACTTTGATACACACACACATATGTACATACATATATGTATATGTTTGTTTGGCATTAATGCCAACAAAAAACTTCATCAGATTTTAAGCACCTGCTGTGTGCAGTGCACAGAAAGTTGATTCCACATAGGTTGCAAAGTTACAAATTATAATCCTTCCCTTCTGAGAGGTACTTGTTGCAATTTTATAAAAAGAAGAGAGTTAAAATGTAGCATTGGGTGCTGTTTCTCACAAGTGGATAAAACTAAATGTTACAGTAGTCACTCATGAAATGTGGTTCTTATACCAACAATATCCATATCACTTGGGAGCTTTGTTAAAAATAGATTTCTCAAACTCCATCCTGACCTGGGAGTTAGCCCTGGGGGTGAGGCTTGGTGATCTGTTTTAACAACCCCCACGTTATTTTGATGTGTATGAAGTAAAGATCACTTAGTGCGGCATCAGAAAGCCTGCAGGCTCTGCTGATAACAATGCCAGGTTGTGCCTTACCTGGAATTAAGGAGTAGGAATTATGCCATCTGATGGTTGGTGATGAATACACACACACCCATAATTTGGGTTCAGGCCAGAGGAGCTAGGGCTCTAGAGTGGGAAGGAATGGGAGGATGGTCCTGAAAATGTCTGGAAATAGATTGTTTCCCCCACCCCCTATGCAAGATCTGAATAGCTTTTTTAGTGTTTTTATCTTGAAAATGAATTCTGTGTCTCTGGGCTACTTGTTTAATCTCATGGTGTTTTGTTATATATGGATTCTTTTTGTTTGTGTGCCCTGCTGTATGTAGCTTGTGTATATTTGTTTGCTTAGAAAAATTGATTGTAAAACCTCAGAACATCATTAACAGACTTTCCCCTTAAGACTTTTTTGACTAATGAGATACTGCTACCTTTTTATTTTCTCTTTTAGGGAAAACATAAAACAGATAGTAAAACTCCTTGCAAGTGTTCGGGCTCTGGATCATGCTATGTCTGTTGCAAGCGACCACAATGTGAAAGAATTCAAGTCTTTGATCGAAGGAAAATAATCTGTGAGACTGAAAAACCTATTGCTTTAATACATACCATTCCCGATGTAAAAATTTTGTATATATGTAAAGTTTCTTAAACTGTAAATACTGATTCTTGTTTTAATACAATGAACATTATTAATATTCAACTGTGTCCTTAACTGCGGTTTCTTCAGAATGAAAGGAATTGAGATTATTTCTAGGAAGCCTATGAATGTTTTCCTTACTGCCTGTCATACTTTGTTTACAGAGTACTTTATATGGTCATTCAAATTTATCTTCTTGGTTGTTATCTGTAAATGATGTGTGAGTGTAAATTGTGTAATTATACATATGTATATTTATATCACCATGGAGTTACTTCCACACTGGAAATTTGCGGTGTTTTTCTACAGAATAAGTCTCTTTAACAGCAGAAAATTATTCCGTAGCGAATCGTCTTAGGGAAATTACTACACTGTTGCAAGAAAAGGGCTGGCAAGTGACTAAGCGTTCATCATCTTTTGGTTAGCGGTTGCTGTCACTGTAGCTGTGCTGCCTTAACAGTAAGAGTTGAGTGTAGACTTAGTCATGGGCGAGTAGTGGACTTTCTCCCCTGAATCTGCATTGCAGTCAAATGTGGGTTTGTGATGAACTCTAAATCACATATGCAACCTGGCTTTTGAAAGAACATACAAGTTTAATGTTTGGAGCTAATAGACCCACAACCTAACTGCATGGTTTGGGCTGACTGTCCTATCTCTTTCACAGTTTTACTACCTGACCAGCTTAAAAATTTATGCATCAGAATTTTAGTATTCCGCTGTCATATTTAAAATCCCACATATGTGAGTTATATATGCAATAAAAGAATACGCCTTGCTGATTAGCCGTACCCAGGCAATTTAATATCCATGGTCTTCTATAATGTTTATACCATGTTGTAAATATTCAGAGAACTTGTTTTAAAGTTTATGCTTTCTGATTCTGTGATTTTCAAAAGAGGAATTTTTTGGAAATTAAGGACTATTGTTTGATAATTATATATGTAATTAAGCTTTAGCCAAGCATTAAATTAATTTTTAAATATAGTCTGTTTTATTTTGCTGGTGACTGATTCTAAAGCATTACAGATGATTCTGATATAGTCAAGTGTGTGTGTGCCCCCTTGGTCAAGTCAGCCGGTATTTAGAACAATGTCATGCATCCCAGTGACCTGCCAGTCTTTATTGTAGGTATATTGTTTATTCCTGCATACTCATCCTGGATGAATTTTTTCTAGAGGCCTACTAAATAGAATTACATTGAGAACAATTATTCTCAACTTCAGTGGAATAAAAGATACAAGCATGGTGCATACATATATATGTATGTGTGTGTGTGTGTGTGTGTGTGCATACATATATATGTGTGACATACACTTCATTTGTGCCTTAAACTTAAGACTGAATACTTTTTTCTTATCTGCTGTAAACTCAGATATTTTCCTTGGTTTGGTTTAGGAATAGGATTGATCATCATACCTAGATATAATGTGATGAATTTAGCAGAGAATTACACATAAAACAAGTTTGGGGGAAAGAAAAAAAAAAGCTCATTCCTGAAATAGTAAAAGGCATTCTTAGGAAGGGAATTATCAGAAGATAAATTCAGAGAGTGACATTTTAATGAAATTGATTTTATCTTTCCTCTGCATGTCTTCTTAGTTAACTGCAACATTTGTGTTACCTGGGTTTTGAAAGTTATTTTGCGGGGACAGTATAAACCACAGTCATGAAAGCTGATGGTTACTCTTGTGTTGGATGCTGTTGGTGCTCCACCCATACCCTGCTGATGCCACTGGTGTCCTGCACACCTGCCTCTCTGCCTGCAGCTTTTTCTTGGCCTCTGCCTCAGATAATGTCCCTGGGAGCAGCTCTTGGCCTTAGAAAGGAGTGGGAGGGTAAACATTCCAGGGCCTTTTAATCCTGGTGGTGGGGAGAGGATTAGCCACCAAAATGGCATTTGAGGTGCAAGAGAATTATTGGGGGAAATGGTATGGGGGGGGGGGCTCAGGAGAGGGCTCTGGAGAACGGTGGGAGAGACTGAGAGCTCCTGAGGCAGTCTGGCCTGTGTGAGAGGGAAGGAGTTAAGGAGAGTGTCACTTGGTACAGTTTTAAGAAAGTCCTTAGTGCAAGGTCGCACTTTGGTGATAATCCCATGCCTTCAGGAGCAGGCCTGCCTACAGTGCGGCCATTCTCGGGCTTCAGTGAAAAGCAGATCTTGGGAATGTGACCTGGGTCTTGTAGGAGACTTAGAGGCATGATTTCATGTCAAACACACCTACACATTAGACTCAGGTAGAAGATGAGTGTGCGGCTGATTTGAATCCTACTTGCCTGTAGTGACATTATCACCCAGAATTTTCCAAACCTGTGTAAGATTTAAATACCTTTTTCATAAATATATATATAGAGAGAGAATTCCTTATTTTTTGAGAGTCAGGTTTATTGAGTTATAATTTGTAAACACTAAGGTTTACCCTCTGTAGATAACGTATTTTAGCAAGTGCCTAATTTTTATTTGAAGTGCTGCTGGCACTAAAATCATGAAGCCCTCCTAAAAAGGGTAAAATGTTGTAGATCAGCAAAAGGTAGGAAAATGGAAGCTACCACAGTGTAGTGATTCTTTGCAGCTACAAAGACCACCTCATCTTTAACTGGTCAAAGCATCTGATAAAGGGAAGCCAATGGCCATCCATGGATAATGACCAAGACCACGTATTGGTCTGTCTTGTCAAATAAATGACAATGAGAATAATTAGACACTAGAGTTTGTACATGAAGCCAAAAGGAGGAAATATGTCTGAATGTTAGGGGGTCTTGGACTTCAATGGAAGCTGCTATCGTTTGATGTGTTAGAGATTTCCCCCCAGAACTAAACCTGTCTAAGGATATTGAGTTCACAGCTCCAGAGAGTGGCTTCTACCTGCCTGGCAAAGGCAGACCAGCTCAGTATTGGTATAAAATATTGGTGTTGATGTGCCACATTGACTGAGTGCCCACGGTCTGTTTCTGGACCTCCAGGCCCCAGTAATTAGACCTGCCTTTTCTCCAGCTCCCAACTGTAGAAGCTAGAATCACCCAGTAAATGGCAATGCCACTACACATACCAAGAATGTGTACCAATAGTACAGAGTTCTCCAGTTATTTAGGAAAACACACCTTATCTATTACACTTAATTGAAAACATTTTTGATATGAGGCTTGGGAAACCCTTTAGAAACCACCACAGCCAACTTTGCATACTTAGACTATGAAAGCTTGCTGTTTATGTGTCACCTTAGACCTTGAGAGTTCAGAGACACCTGCTGCTTTGGGACCAAGACCAGCTGGGAGAGTGAACATCCTGCAGTAAGGCATGGTCTGGCCTCCTTTCCAGCTTAGTATATTTTCAACTTAGAGGATTTCTGATTATTGTGACTTCATTTAAAGCAAATAGTTGATGTGATTTGCTCCCTACTCTTGGCATTACCTTTCAAGGCCACTGCTTTCTCTTTTAACAGAGTAAATATTCCTTTCTATACACTAGTAGGTGTGCACATCCTCTTAACGTTACAAGTTCTTATGTAACATAAGTTGTTAAAGACTGGATCAGACTTGCCAAATAATTCTACATTTTTTTTTCTTTATAAAACCCAGATTATTAGAAAAAGTAGGGCTACAAATTTACAAAGTAAAACCTCTGAAGACTTGGGAGTTTTAAAAAATTAGTATAGTTTTTCTTTTTTTTTTTTTTGGATAATCGTCTTTTTTTAGATTTATTTATACATACAGAACTAGGGTACAGGACAGAGGAGCAGGGATGGTGGGAAGCTTCACTAGAGACAGAATGGAGAGCAGAACATGAAGATCGATGAAGTACACTCCTGAGAGGAGCAGCGGGCGGTTCAGGAGAGGTCTGTTGTGCCATGTATGTCAACTCTGGGGCAGGGTATTGAACTCACAATAGCAGCTGCAGGTAGCTTGCAGTGCTGCGTCCTAACCCTTTGCGCCACCAGGGAGGGCCCGTTAGTCATTTCTAAGTTATTAAATCTTCACTAGTTTACTGGGGATATACTATTAGACTTCTCTACATCTATCACTATGAGTATTTTTGATCTATAGAAAAAAATAGTGATTGTTTCAATGTGATGCAGAGAATTGCCCTTAGGAGAAATACTTTGGTGAAAAATCAACACCTGGAAATCAGGGTGATTGACTGTCTTCAGTTTTTTGAAGCTATTGGAGCTGATAGCTTGGAACACCTGCCCGGACCTATTTTGTTGGTTTCTCTTCTGGTGGAAGGTCACATAAGCTTGATATTCAAGTTTCTGTGGTGACTGTAATGTCACAATAACCTGGGTGTTTGAAGCAACAACGAATCATTCTCACAATTGTAGAGAAGTTTGCAATCTAGGTGTTGGTAGGGTCGTGCCTCCTCCAGTTTCTAGGGAAGAATCTTCTGTCTTCTTCCAACCGCCATGGTTGTTGACATTCCTTAACTTGTGGCCACATTATTCCAGTCCTCATATTTCTCTGTGTGTTGGGTAGGGGCTGGGGGTTGACTAGGAGGGAGTGTTCTCTGCTAACACATAAAGATACTTATTGCATTTAGAGCCTACCATGATAATACAAAATAATCTCAAACCCCTTAATCATATCTTTAATAAAGCCTTGTTTTCCTCATAAGCATTCATAGGTTTTCCAGGATTGGGATTTGGATATCTTTGGGCAGTGGTGTGGTTTTGTTCTCATTGCTAATTTTCAAGAGTCAAGAAGGTGTCTGCCTGTCTTTGTAGACCTTAGGACCGCACTAAAGTTTGTATGTACAACTTCATCTGTATTTTAAGTCAGCCTACCCAGCTGTTTTTAAGGGGTATAACAACATAGAAATAAAAATATGAAGAGGGATAAGAAAATAGTTTTTAAAAGTTACTAATAAGGTTGCCCTTATGCTTTCAAATCCGTGTGCATGCCTATTTCATGGAAATTATCTATTCTGAAAAGATTTGGAAAATCTAAAGGAGCCAGCAATAGGCCGAATGACTTCTAAAAGGACCGAGAACGCATACTTAGCAAGGCAGGGCTCCTAGTGTAGCACAGACAGAGGAAGTAGGAGGGATCTTAGTTTTTCGTGTGAGCAAATTGAAAATACAATTGTTTTTTCTGTTTCAGTCTTCTGCCTGGGCTACAGAGGCATTCTACCTGAAAAGGCAAATAAGAGAAATTTCATTTTTACCCACTTCCATTTAGTTTTGTCTAGTGCAGTCTCCAATTGCAATGGATTCTCCTGGAGAGAAAAACAACCCCAGACTAGATTACTTTAATATAAATTTAATTTTGAGGCTGATGTCTGAGATGCTGCTACAAAGAACAAAATCAATTTTTTCTATGTACATAATACCAAATAAATTCCCTCCAGTTCTCAGAATTACATTTAAGTGTCTGCACATCTGCTCAAAAAGAAGTGTCCCTTTTTTTTTTTAATTGAGGGTTTCTTCAGTATTCTGAAACAAGGGTGGGTCCAGCTTCTCTAAAATGAAGAAGATGAAGAAATGTTAAGTCACATGACAAGGCGCTGGAGGGGGAAATGATTTTTTGCAATCTACCAAATATAAATTTTGCTTTTGCTGTTAAAATAAAAATGAGGGGGGAGATGAAAAGCAAACGCAAGTAGAAATAGTTTCCCAACTGCTGGCTTCAGGTTTTCAATTCCTTTTGGCCCCCCTAAGCTTTGACTTCACTCCCATATTTAGATCTATTAAGTGGGGAAAGACTGAGAAGTCTTTGGGACCCAGTGATGTTAATCAGGTAAGTATAACGTATTGAAAAATGAGATGTAAAAGCCTTTAGTTATTAAATACCAGCTTGGAATTCATGTTAGCGATAGATGCCTCTCGGCCTCAAGACAGCCATGTTTTTGCCTGAGTCTGGAGATCTGCTTGGGGGACTCTGAATCCTTTACTCGAGAACTCCTGAACCCCCAAGCAGAAACAGCGAACAGACTCATTCCAAAGCTGGCGTCAGTTTTCTTTTTCTTCCTGCTATCTGCCCAGCACTGAGCTAAGAACCCAGCGCTGTTCTCTGGACCATGGACAGCTCTTTGGGCGCCACAGGCTGGGCCGCGCGCGCCCAAGGTGCCGAGCCCTCCGCGTGCCCATCAAAATGCTGGGGGCGGCAAGGGGTGGCCCCGACACCCAAATTGGGCAAGATCAATACCCGGTCCCCGAAGCTCGTCCCCAGAGCCCTTCCCTGGCGCCCACGGGAGGGTTCCTGAGCTCTGAAGAGCTCACGCGTGGGGCCAGGGCGGCGAAACCTCCCTTGCCTAGCAGCCCTAGTGGCGGTCCAGGCACCTGCCACCCCGGGGCACGCAGCAGAGGAGGATCGCCGCCGGAGGCCGCGAAGGACGCCCACCCGCGCTGGGGCCGTGGGGGCCGCCCTACCGGCGTGGGAGGGGCCTCCCTGCGCACGCCCCGCCCCTT